>NW_026067987.1:1502026-1653401 GCF_014885135.2 Alexandromys fortis | reverse complement strand
TCTCCTCCTCTCCTCTCCTCTCCTCTCCTCTCCTCTCCTCTCCCCTCCCCTCCCCTCCCCTCCTCTCCTCTCCTCTCCTATCCCCTCTTCTCCTCTCCTCTCTTCTCTTCTTTCCCTTCCCCCTCTCCATCCTGGTTTCCAGGATGCTATTTGCACAACAGAAGTTTGACAGAAGCAATGAGAACTCCTAATGTGAGCTGTCATTCCCCAGGGGCTCCAGTTGCCTAGGTGAGCTGGGATTCTGTGCCTGGAGGCTCAACAGAATCAAATTAACCCTCCAACCACAGTGGGGCTAAGGGCAGCTCTTGCAGCCTCCTGCCGCCCCCTTGTGGTATGAGTCAAAGTCACTCTCTAACTTTTGGGGAATTCTCTCCAACCCCAATATTATGTTTGAAGATAGTAATTTCCATAAGGCCCTGGGATTGCTGGAGGAAAGGCGACTGCAGAGTTGCTGACTGAAAAGTTCCAGGTGGACGCGTGACCACATGACGCTGGAAGTTTCGTGGCTGTTACTGCTACTGTCTACCTCAGTGGGCAAAAGGTTGCTCTGGAGGCCTGGGAGAGGGGGATGGAGGTCAGCATTTTGCAGTGTGTTATTTCGATGCAAAAGTCAGTATGGTGTGTGTGAACTATGATGAGACAACGGGGTGGGGCCCACCTGACTCAAATCAGATCTAGCCAGGAAAGTCAGACCCGGCAAATTACGGCACGGGCAATTATGTCTCCAAACGAGAAATTCCAGTCGCAGGAGGGAGTAATTAAGGTTCCTAATTGCACCAGATGCAAGGTTCCCCTCACCCACTTCCCTGAATTAGCAGGTCTCTGTTCACTCAGCCTATGGGAGCCAAGAGTTCTGGCTAGCTTTAAGAGAAATCAAGGTAAACACAAGAGAAGCCAGCAAGTAAAAAAGGAAAGATGGCTTTCTAGTTTACACTTCCAGAGGGTTCCACAGAAGCAGCCTGAGCTGCACAGCACGGGGACACAAGCCTAAATGCTGGCTCAAAGCAAGAGGAGGGAGCGAGAGACTGTCTGACTAGGCACCCCAGGCCATACCAGAGCTAACTCAGGCTAGACGCTGTAGCCACTGGAAAGAGCTAAGAAGCTTCTAGAACATTAATAGTGTGTGATTTGCTCATTACTGCAGAAAGAGTACATGGAAGAAGCCACCAGTAGGTTGTCACTGGCCACAGGACTGGGGAGCACATTGCCGGAAGCAACATGAGCCCCACCAAAAATCCTGGGTCTCTTGGGGAAACTCTTTCACACCTGAGGGGAAAGAGACCCACAAAGTTCCGAGGGTGCTTGTCCTGTGTAGTCCGTGTTGACTCCCACTGTCTTTCTCCAGGGAGTTTCCTTCTCATGGCCCCTGCCATCCCTCTTCCCCTCCGCCTCAGCAATCCTCTCCGTGGGGCCTTTTCTTCTGACAGGGACCTTAGGAAGGATGTTCCTGGGGAAACGGCTCCCCTTCCTCCGCCAACACACACTGGTACAGGCTACACTGCACATCAGTGCTAGTTGGGTTGTTTGTCTTTTCCAGTCTGGCTTATTTCATTTAACATAATGATTTCCAGTTCTGCCCACTTCCCGGGAAGTGTCACAATCTCATTTATGGCTGTGAAAAACTCCATTGTGTGTTTGTGCCAAAATATCTCTATCCATGCATGTGTTACATGTGTTGATGAACATCTAGACTGTTCCATTGCCTGTGAATTGTGAAGTAACAAACACATATATGCGAATATCTCCCAGAATGTTTTGATTCTCTGGGGCTCAGTCCTGTTCTTTGTACCCCCGAGTTGACTTTGCTGGCCTCTCTAGAGTCAACATTTCTCATTTCCTACTACTTTGGATGAGCCACTACCTCACCTTTCCTCGGGGTAATAAGGCATATACTTTTATTTCCTTAAGAACAATGTGATGTGTGTTTGTAGCCTGTCTGTCTCAGCGTATGCATTATGACTCTTGGTCCTAACTAATAAAACCCTGACAAGGGTCGTGTCACGGGAGTCTTTATTATTCAACCAAGCCACAGAGGCCTAGGTTGGACACCGACTCAGAGGTATTTCATACGGGGTTGGCAGTGTACAGTGGAGTCTAGTTCATCAGTGTCATGTTATTAGCAGCTCAAACTGGGAAGTGTAGGGAGAACCAGAGAGCTAACAGCATGGGCTAAAGTTTGGTGATGAATAGGTGAGGCCAGAAGGTAATGATGTGGAAATTAATAAGCCATAGCCGGCCGGCTCTGAGACAGCAGAAACTATGAGTAGGTTGACTCAATGGTGCATACGGGGGAAGGAATGCAGAGAAGGGGGGAGGACAAGTGTCGTCACAAGAAGTGGACAGGGAAACTCTTCAGAACACAGATGCCTTGCACGGAAGGAGGAGGGTGAACACGAAGCCTAGAAACTCCAGCCATTAGAGCAGTTAGAAGTGGCTGCCTTGACAGAATGTTCCCTGATCTCTGTTCTCTATTTCGTGTTTTTGTTCATTCGTATTCTCTACATTCTCTACATTTCTTCATGCTAATATATCTTGTTTCTTCTACCTAAACTTGATGTTACATTTGCGCTATTGTTTTTTTGAAATCTGTTTTTAACACCAGGAAAGTATTGGCTGGACCCTGTACTTACTTAATGAAAGATGTACTCACGTATCGATTCCTGACCAGTCTACCAACTTCACTGAGAATGTACCAAAATTCCTGTGTACTGGGAGCAATACAGCATATGATACGATGCTTGTCTCAGCAACAATTCAGTATACGTCCTTATAGCACGAACGAGAGGAAACAAGTGTGAGAGCTACTTAGGAGCGGAGAAGGGACATGACTGAAAATAACAGAGTGAGGAAGGATGTGAGGAGAGGCAGCAGGAAAAGCTGAAGGCTGTGTTCAAGGCTCTGCAGGTCATTTACAGAATGCCACTGCCATTACAGAATAAAATTTAAGCATTGAAGGGCATCCAGAGCCAAATATTACCCTCTAAACTTCCAATAGCTTGATTTTTTTTTTTCAAAATCCCACACGTTCCTTCCTTTCTCAGCCTTTTGTTTAAAGACACACTGCTGTGATGCCAAACATGAAATCTTCTTCCTCAGCTCCAAGTGTAAAATCAAGGGTGCTGGAAAAGACTCTGACACAGATGAATTTAATAGAAATTGGATGGAGAACATGACGGATTCTCAAGTATCCTTATAAAGGCAGAGAGTAACAATCGGGGAGAGGGGGAAAGAGAGAGAGAGAAGAAAGAGTAGGATTAAAAGAATAGAAAGATCCTGGCACATATGAGCATGGCGGGGGGGGGGGGGGCACATGGTAGAAGCCAGACTAGTGAAGAGAAGGAGGAGAAGGGGAAGGAGGAGAGGGGGAGGAGGCAGAACCACAGGGACAGCAACTGGACTGAGACCATTCACAATGGTTCCATGAAAATAGCACACTGCCTTTGATCAGTGTTAAGTGTTTTTTTAAACAGGGACTTCTGGTAGAGTAAATGAGACAATGGCCATTTCCCCCCAAGAGATTATGCTAGAAATGCCATCTTTTATTCCTATTTAAATAACAGGGAGACTCTTAGTCACTCTCGTGTCTCAGCAGACGGCACTGTCACAGGAGTTAGGGGGGCGACCTCAGAAGCAGGTGCACACATGATCTGGTAGATAGTCGAGAGGGTGGCAGGCTCACACATTCTGCCCACCTGGTGGTCAGTGCAAATACTAAATGGTGTTTGCAGTTACGCTCTTCATGGAAGGCTATTTCAGCATCCCACCTACGTCTCAGCATTGCTAGGGAAATGGAGAACCTTGTCAGGCAGAGGTCTAGCTATAGGGAGTCTTTCTTTGTATCACCAGCTTCCTAACAGCGATTCAAGTGAGTCGGCGAGCGTCTTTCCTCTATGTTCCTGCTGCACTTCGTTCTCTGAGCGAATTCTCTGGTTAGAGGCAATGCTGTGTGGGATAGCAAGTTGTCTTCAAATTTCTGCTTGGACTTCCCTTAACAGTGAACTGTGACCTGGAAGCGTAAGCCAAATACATCTTTTCATCCCCTTAGTTGCTTTCAGCCAGTGTTTTAGCACAGCAAGAGAAGGAAACTAGAACACTGGGAAAGAATACTGAGATCAAAGGGCAGCAGCCTCCACTGGCTGGGCTTGCAGGGGTAAGCAGGATGTCAAGACTCTGCAAACCTTCTCTCCGAATTCATTACCACAGAGCCAACGGCAACCTCTTTGACTGAGTATACATTCAGTGGTAGGGAGAATGATTCAGGATACTCGGGCCGACAGCTACATCGTAACCTGGAACCAGTGACTCAACCTCCACTAGCAGTTGGGAATAGTGTTATGTGCACCATATGGTTGTCCTAAAACTAATTTTCCCGGGTGCTGATTAGAGAAACTAGAGAAGGCACCAAAGACATTGACAAGTTATTCATTAATAGGAATGACTTACTTGTAACGAGCACTTCTCATAGAGAAGGGAGCTGCTACTTCAATTGGGTTCCATCATACACAGCAGAAGTTTATCAATCATGTATTTGGATACTGTGCATAGAAAATAATTGGTTAGAAAATTTTATCTGCAGATCCGACCTTTTTCTTTTACTTCTTATAATTTTTGTTTTGCTTTTTTTTTTTTTTTTTTTTGAGACAGGATCTCTCTGTGTAACAGCCCTAACTGTTGTGGAACTAGCTCTGTAGACCAGGCTGGCCTCAAACTCACAGAGATCCACCTGCCTCTGCCTCCTGAGTGCTGGGATTAAAGGCGTGTGTCACTACCACCCAGCCTAGATCTGACTGGTCATTGAAAGTGTATAGACATCCTTACTAAAGGCCTAACGTACATTAATCCTGTCAAAGTGTTGGTTAGGCTGCAGTGTGTCTGCTAGCAAAACCCTGCCAGCGCAGCCACAGTGTGAACTAACCCCTGGCGAGGCAGCTTACTCACACTCTCGACTCCGAGGAGTCTTCAGTGGTTGGCCCTTATCAGTATGTTAATCACCCCTTCAGTTCTCATGTGACCGGCCAACCTGAGAAGATGGCACAGGCAGGTGAGCTATTCCTAAAGAGATGGCTAAAGGAGATGCACGCTTTGGCTGTGTTCAGAAGCAACCGTCAGTCCCCTTGGGACGTCTGCAGTTTCAAGACTCCCCAGGATGTTACAAGATAAGCTGGAACGTAAACTGTGTGCATTTTTTTTTTTTTTTTTTTTTTTTACCACAGAAGTTCATCTTTGCTGAGAAGTATAGAGTGTGGCCGAGTTGGCTTTCTGCCCCTCCACTTCAGGACATGGAGACCGTGTCATAAGAGGGGACACAAGGGGACCAGTGCTGCTTTGCCAGGTCAGCCACATCAGAGCCATTCTCAGGGCGACTGGGACTGAGGATCCCAGGGATCCCGCTCTCATTGACATTCTCGGACAAGTGATGACATCCCTGGTACCCCTCATTCTGAACAATGCAAGTAATATGTGAGACAACCCCCCTGGGCTACGAGTATGTGAGGCTCTTGAAAGATAGCAATACTCCAGTTGTAAGACATTTGAACACTGGCGGCATGGGTCAGCAGTTAGGTGTATTGCTCTTGCCAAAGACTCCGGTCTGGGTCCTGGCACCTACATTTGACAGTTCCCAATCTCCAGCTCCAAGGAACCCAACGCCTCTCTCAGCTCCATGGGAACTGCACTCATGTGCGCAAACCCACTCTTAGACACACATAATTAAAAATTAGGGTATCTTTAAAAGCAATTTAAACCGTAATATAGCCTTTTGCAGAACTTTCCCTCTCCGAATTTAACCATTACTTCCATTTGTGTAGAGGTTTTTCCAAGCCTATACTTACATTTATAGCTGATCTATAAAAATAAAGAAACATGCATGTGCGTACCTATAAAATATGACTATGAATATGCCTATGTATATATACTAATGATATATTTTACTGTATGTCAACCATAATATTTATTATCATGTTATAAATTATACCTGCTATGAATAAATACTTTATATATGCATATATATATTCTGCTATATACTTTATTGTTGTAAAAGGGGCGGCGGGCCGAATCCCACCTGGCTAGCTTATACCCCGAAATAACAACACACAAATTGTATTCATTTAAACACTGCCTGGCCCATTAGTTCTAGCCTCTTATTGGCTAACTCTCACATCTTGATTCAACCCATTTTTAATAATCTGTATGTCACCACAAGGTCATGGCTTACCGGGAAGGATTTAGCATGTCTGACCTGGCAGCTTCATGGCGGGTGGCTCTCTCTGACTCTGACTTCTTCCTCCCAAAATTCAGTTCTGTATTCTCCGCCCATCTAAGGGCTGCCCTATTAAAAGCCAAGGCAGTTTTCTTTATTCAACCAATAAAAGCAACACATAGAAAGAAGACCCTCCTACACCACTTATTGTATTTATATTCATGTTATATAAATACAATATTAATATATAAAATACACAAGCATGCTGATACCATTTTTCTAAAAATGTCTCTTATTTCCAAAGAGGCTGAACTTTTGCTGGACCTTGAAGCTCAGTTAATAATTTGTCTTCAGTTTGTTTAAGGCTGTGGACTTATCCTGTGAGCCTACTGTGTACTCAGCCTGTTTAAGTTTGACCTGTCTTTCAGAGAACAATGCAACCAGCCTTTATGAGCTTTGGGTTTCCTATGCAATCATATTTTTCAAACTAAGCTTGGTGCAGAGCTTTGTTCTTAAGTTACATACTCTCCCATGCCCCTTAACCAGACTAGCATATGCATGTGTATATGTGCTGTTGTGCTAATCACTTGCTGGAAACAGCCAAGAGGTTGGAAGCAACCTTAAACAAAACAAATACCCCCGAAATGTTTAAAGTAACATAGAGACATGAGTTGGTAGTATCTCTTTTTGTTCTGAGTGTCCTTTTGGATCATCTGGGATCAGTAAAGTAGCTTCTTACCTTGTAAGACTTAATTTCTGTAACGATCCCTCACTCCCTCCATGTGCCATCTTCCTGTGGTGTTCAACTAATAATACAGATAAAAGTCCTTTGTCTGGGTGGGATAGGTACAACAGACACACACAGACACAAGACACTAGCAATGAGGACAGACAGATGACACACACAGAAAGACAGACGGCAGATAGGGGAAGTGGAGACTTCACATCAGGACACCCTCTTGGTCAGACTGATCCAGAGGAAGTTGCTTTATTTTCATTCCATAGTGTGTTCTTGATGCATGGAATCTGGATTACACATGCATGTAATCTCACGCGTACCTGATGTGTGCATGGACATGCCACAGTTCACCTTCTCTCCAGCAGCTTACTAATTTTTTCACTCAGCATTTAATTTTGAAGATTTTATCTACTTGTCAGTACGTTATCTAATGCTTTAAATGGCCACCTCACGTACTAATAGACTTTTTTTACTTATTCTTTCTCTTATGCTTTCTATGTAGACAGGTCCCAGTTCTCTGCCATTGCAAGTCACTGGTGCAGACATCTCTTTTCATAGCTCATTGGGACAAGTGGAAATTTTCAAAAGAGCAAATTTGGGGAAAGCAGTATTTGATTTTTATTGTAATGAATAGCAATAATGCCTACCCCATTTCCTTTCTGTTATCACCACTGATAAGTTATGAGAGAGGCTTTCTCCCACCCACTTCCCTAACAGGTGATAGATTTTCAGTTTGATGGGTAAAAATATTGCATTACTGTTTTACTTTTTCTTTAATCTGATATTTATGCAGTAGCTAATGAAAGTCAAAAATGTCACTAAATGTTCCAATACTGTTTTAAAAAGTGTTAAAGAGATTAGGAGAGATACCTCAATTTCTTGATCAAAACAATAAACAAAACAGTATTGTCTTCCTCATGGGTTTGTATGAAAGAAAAGAAAGAGCATTCATTTAAGTATTTTATAGAAAGCATTCCACAACTATTGTTCACTAAATTGTTTTGACTTGGAGCTATTAATATTTATGTATTTTTATTGTGAATGACATAAGATCAATTATTTTTCCCTAATAGATAATTATAATTTGTTCATTCCCACCCTGTTACCAAGAGTAGCAACAAATAACAGCAAAGAAGGGAACAGATACAACAGCTTAGGATTGCGTGAAAGGAAGATATTATTAGCAAAGAATATTTTTATCTGGAACTGTAGTAGCCCAGTGAGCAAGCCCAGTTCACTTGTCTAGCATGCCTGAGGTCCTGCATTCAATCCCCCAGTAACACACACACACACACACACACACACACATGCACACGCACGCACATGTACACACCAGAAACAATTAAGCCAACATTAAGCTTTAAGGATTGGAAACAATAAAAACAATGTATCTTGAGCTGCTCACAAAATGTATTAATCAGCCTCAGAAATGTGATTCCCTCAAAACTATTAGACTAGGGAATGTCAGTGTATTGAAACAGCTACACTGTCAATCAGTGTGCTAGGCACAGAGAAAACAGAGATGTAAGAAGCAAATCTCTAGGAGAAAGAAACACAGTTTCTTCTCTGTGCAGTACATTCTCGGCTACATTGTGTATGTAGTCATAATTCAACTCCTGTTTCCTTCTGAACTTTCCCCAGCCCACGGAATCTGGAAGTCTGCAAACCACATGCTCATTCTTCTTAACACCAGTCCTGTTAATGTCCCACTGCTGCCACTGGGAGGCACTCACAAAAGCTGTGGGTGTGTGCAGGAGGGGAGAAAGAGGCCCTCAGTGCTCTCACCTGCAGGGGTCAGGCATGCCTTTGTTATCTGGTAGACGGGGCATCCCTGGCAATATCCCAAACTCCCCTGCAGACTACCCATCAGAAATGCTCAGTGGTGATTGGCCCATGACTCCTGGGCCAATCCTAAAAGGCAGGAATGGCTAAGCCCTCTTTGACTCCTGTTTCTCAGAGTCCATTTCATTACCATGTTCCTCTCCTCTTGAAATACGGAGTGGTTTTGCTGTATTGATTTGTACACATAATAGATACATAAAGTGGCTGTAGGATCACAGTGGTCTCCCTTGTCTGTGGTTCTGTTTTATAGTTTCATTTATCTGCATTTAACAATGTTCCCAAAGTATTACATGGGAAATTCCAAGACTGAATAAATTTTAAATTGTACACCATTCCGAGTATGATGATGGCACCTCACACCATTCTTTGTCCATTGAATCCACCTCATAGATACTAACCCTACCCCATTAGTTAGTTAGCAACCACCTTGAGTATCTGCTCAACTTTGGCTAAGTGTTCTAATTTATTATTAACTATTATCAGTCTCTTATTGGGCTTCATTCATAAGATAAATTTCTATCAAAAACCATAGAGGGTTGACACTATTTACTGAAGATCTTGAAGCATATACCCTGTAGATAGGGGATGATCATGTATAGCCTTTGGTTTTCAAAAATTACTTCAAGTAAGGACATATATAACCTCTATCAGGGTGAAACATGCATGATTTAGAAGATTACAAGAATTTCACAGAACTAAGTGCTGGGACTATAAATATTCACCCCCTCATCCAGCCAGGGGTGTTTTACTGCTTGCTAGAGAACAGGTCTCCCAAGCTGCACACGGCAGAGCTGGGATACAAACCTACGGAATCTGTGTCCTCCGTCCTCCCCTATGAGACAGAGACATGGGTGTTGACACTCCACATTGCTTGCTGAAATAAGAGCAAGAATCTTTGTCTCTGATCTAAGAGTCCATGTCTTCTTTTAGTGTCCGCAAAACCATAACAGGTTCTCTCTGAAAGGAGGGTAAGTGAAACCCCATACATGACAGTGCGTGCCATACTGGCATGAATCCCACGTGTGCTTTGCCGCTATGGCTTCCACAAACCAGGGCCTTCCAGAATCTCTGAACTAGGTGATTTACACACTACTCAGGGAGCTAGAAGAGGAAGCGGAAAGAGTGTAAGAGGCAGTGGGGCATGGACACACCAAGGAAGCAGCATTTTCCTGACACAGCACACGTATGAACTGATACACATATGAACTCACAGAGACTATGGAGGCACACACAAGACCTGCACAGGTCCGAGACAGATTGAGTCTCCACACTGAAACAGGAGGTGAACCCTAACCCCATCCCTAACACAGAAGCTATCTCTGTGTATCAACCACTGGTAAAGGAAAGATTTGATTTCTTCAGTGGAGTCTCACTGTTATACAAACCACACTAAGGTAGGCGGCCAATACCAAATAAACCCAATAATATTTTTGGAGATGTTTTGTTTGGGAATTAAACTTTCGTTGAACATTTTTATCTTTTACATATGCAAAAATATAATAAAAATATAGATAAAGGAATAACATTATATATACATAATAGATAAAAATAAGTTCTGTTGAACTTAGAGCTACAGCTACTTCCCAGTCACATAGCAATGGACTTAGGAAGGAGCTTCTCCACCTGACAGTGATTGACTAACATGAAATTCTGGGGGATTTCTGTGCCATGGGGCAAGGACGATTATGTTTTGAATTTAGGAAACATAGTGGGGCATCTCTTGGCCATCGCATGCCCGGGAACAAAGACAAATGAGCAATTCAACTCTGAAAGCCCAATAAAAGCAAGCCAGCCTCAGACTTAGATACCTGGAGGATCCATCTCGGAGTCCGCTGTCAGGCCAATCAGGTTGGCTGTGGTAAAAGGTCACCTAGAGGTAACAGTAGAGAAAGAAGAGGACGAGCATCAACCATGGCACCTTTAGAGACTGATTTATCTCACTACCCCCCTCGCCTTGGGTCTTCTTGGGGATCCTCCCTGTTAAAATGCGCCCTGAGCTAATGCTGCCTCTCCCAACGAGGAAGAGTCTCTTCTCACCAAAATGGCAGCTTCACGCGGTGGTTATGGGTGCTGAGTTCAAGTGAAGCCAAGGGTGGATCTCGGAGCACGTGTTCGCCTCAGATCCCTTGGGCTTCTCAGGTCTGTGGACTTGTGTTTTCCCACATCTCCACCCGTGCTTTGGACAACTTCACATGGCCACACCCAGCTCAAGGTAGAGCCACAAGCTTTCTCCTTCCTACCCTGGCTTTCCTGTAGGCTATGAGACAGAAAGCATCAAGAGGCTTTGTTACCAGAAGCCTCAAGTGATGACAACCAGGATCAACGAGTGACCAGCGGACAAGGGGAACTAAATGAATGGACTCTTTTGCGCTAACCTCCTGCTCCCAGCCCTCCACGCAACCAATCAGCAATGCCCTGCACTGGAGGGAAATCCTACATTGCTCTTCCTACTCCTCTCCCTGGCTTCAGTGGGTTGTGTTTGTCCTTGAGTTTAAACAGTTACATGAGAACATAATGACACTTTATAGGCTCCCATACTGAGTTCCTATAAGTCCAGGCCCTCCAGGCAAGGCAGGATCAAGCAAAGCCTAAGAGTCCTGTCCATTCTCAGAGAATAAAGGTTTTTTTTGTTTTTTGTTTTTGTTTGTTTTTTGTTTTGTTTTTTTCCAAGAGAAGCAAATAAGTTTCCTTCCCTTGCGGCCAGCCACCCGGTGTTTTGGTTTTTCCTGCCTCCGGTCTGCTTGACTCGACTGCAGATTTTCTCACCGTGCACTCGGTGCTGACGGTTACACGTGGGTTCTCCGTCATTGCCCAAGGTTCCTGGAACCGTCAGACAGGTAAAGCCTGTAATGGGTTCTTCCCCGCACGACGGTGAGTGAGCCAATCCCACCCATCAGGTCTCGCCTACTGCGTGCCACCTCAGGCCCCACACCCAAGAGGCCACTCCTTGTTTCATCTGGAATGAGTAACAGGCACTTCTGCTCTTAGTAGTTTATTTCACATGGGCCATATGAGCAGAGTTTGGGGCTGCAGCATGGCCTCAGCTGCCGCTTGGGCTCCGTGCTGCTCACGTGACCATAGATTTGCTGATGTTCTCTTTGTTATTGTTTTCTTTCTTTCTTTGTAACAACCACTAAGGGCTTCAGAAGCTTTGGCAAAGCGGGTGGGGGGGGCAGTTTTGCTTTGCAAAGACTGCTTGGCTGTCAATAAGACTGCTTTGCAAACAAATGAAATTATCAAAAAAGACAAAAGGATCTGAGAGAGTCGCAGACAGTTAAGTTGCTGCCACACAAACATGAGGACCCAGTGTCAGAGTCCTAGCACTCACGAGGTGGCAGGCTTGTGCAATCCTAGCTCTAGCAGGCAGACAGGTGGCTCCCTGGAGCTCAGCGGCCAGGCTGTCTAGGCAAATCAGTGAGCTCCCTGGCTCAGTGACAAGACCTGGCTCAAAGAAGGAAATGGAAAAACAGGAAGGTGAAGAGGGAGTCTGTCAGTCTGTGCCTCCTGGTCTAGCTGGCCACAAAGCTGCTCTACTTGCAACTGGTTCTTGAAAAGCCTCTTAGATTTTGTCCATTGCCCTTTACCAAAATCTTAAATCTCACAAGGAAATAGTTCTTTCCTTCCCTTCAACTCAAAGCAGAGAAAAAAGTAAGCCGCATTTTCCAGCCCTCCCACCTAACCCTGTTTCACTTTTTCTTCAGTTACAGAACGGATTTTAATGCACATCTGGCTGAGAGAAGAAATGGAGTGTGGAAAGTGTGTGCGTGCGTACATGTGTGTGCATGTGTGTTCATGTATGCATGTGCGTATGCACATGTGCGTACATGTGTGCATGTGTGTGCATGCATATGCACGTCCATGTGTGTATGTGTGTACACGTGTCTCTGCATGTGTGTGCATGTGGTGTGTGTATGTGTGTATATATGTTCATAGCACATATGTGCATGCATGTGTATATACACATGTGTATGTGTGTGTTCATGTGTTTGTGCATGTGTGTGTGGTATATGGGTTTGTACACGAGCACAAGTACATGTGTGTGCTCACATGAGTGCTTACGTGTGGAGACCAGAGGCTGATGTTGGTGTCAGTCCTCAATCATTCTTCACCTCATTTTTTTAGACAGGTGTTCTCACTGGATATTTCGCCCACTCAAATTATGTGTCATAGTCAGATTCTACATATTTTCCCTTTTTATGTGTGTGTGTATGTGTGAGAACATGTGTGTGTATGTGTGTGTGTGTGCATAAGTCCATATGCTTGAGCTTCATTTCCCACTGGGGTCAGAGTACTGGGAATGAGCATCTTCTCACTGCCTAGATATTACTTTTCTAGGTAGGGTTACCAGTAGCTACCCCTGTAGGAAACTAATTCACAAAAACAAAAGAGAAAAAGCAATGAAGTTCCAAGTGAGGGGCTGGCTGAACAGGGCTCAGGCCAGCCTGGGTGGGGAGGTGGCCAGGCTAGGGGAGTGAGCCTGTGCTGGGGAGGAGCAGGAGGGAGGCCGGCAGGACTGAGCTGCAAAGGGCTTGGCGATGACAGTTTGGTCTTTGTCAACTGAGACCCAGCTGATCTGGCCTCACGCAGAAGTTCCTTCCAAACGTTGCTGTTCCTCTCTGTTGTCCTCGGACAGTAGTTTCCGTAGTCTTTTTACTTCCATAAGCATTTTCTTTTTTAATTTTTAATTTACTCGTATCTCATGTATTACATCCTGACCACAGTTTTCCCTCCCTCCTCTCCTCCTAGTCGTCCTCCATCCCCGGCCCATCCACTTCTCCTCCTCTTCTATCCAGAAAAGGGCACTGAATTAAAGCTGCAGCAAGACTAGGCAGCTCCCGTTGTAGTGAGCCTGGACAGGGAAACCCAGCATGAGGAAAAGGGTCCCCTAAATAGGCAAATGTCACAGACAGCCCCTGCTCCCACTGTTAGGAATCCCAGAAGACCAAGCTATCCAACTGTAATATATGCAGAAGGCCTACATCAGACCCATGCAGACTCCCTGGTTGTCAGTTCAGTTTCTGTGGGTCCCTATGAGCTCAGGTTAGTCAATTCTGTGAGTTTTCTTGTGGTTGCCCTCTGGCTCCTCCAGTCTGTCTTCTTCCTCTTTGGCAGGATTCTCCAAGCTCCTCGTGTTTGGCTATGAGTCTCTAGCATCCATATTCTAAAGGGCAGTTCTGAGACCAGCTCTCTCTCCCACGGCCCCCTCATAGCAGGGTTTGCTTAGCTCCACCTGTCACTCTGCTCTGAAGTTAGTGGCTCCTTTATATTTGTCTGACACCCTTGGAAACGCAGGTCTTTTTGTGTTGCTGTTTGTTTCACTTGTTTAGAGACAAGGTATCATTCCATATGGCCCAGGGTGGCCTGGAACTCATGACCCTCCTTCTGCTTTTGCATCCTGAGTAAATGCTGGAATTACAGATGTGAGCCACCGTATGTGGCTTGAGAATGTTTGTCTTGCTTAGGTTTAAATTCCGGAGTGAGGCAGACAGATACTGTGAAACAAGCCCAGGCAGGCTCACACACTCGGCTGTTTTTTTATGAGAACAGTGAGTTCCCAGGAGAAGGAATACACTCTTGAGAAAGCAAAGCCAAGAGCCAGACTGTTTTTGAGAAACAGAGGGAAGGGGAAGTATACACACAAGTACCCCGAATCTCCATGTTTGAGCCTTCTGGACTGGAAAGTCAGAGAACACGCAAGGTGAACCAATACCTCCTCACTCTGGAGAAAAGGGAGCAGAAGACCGGTTCTCTTAATTTCTGCCATGTTTACAAATATGTGGAGGAAATCGACAGTAAAAGCAAGAACAACCTTGTGAACAAAATAGCCACGGGACTTCCAGCCGTACTCAGGTGACTTGAAAACCATTCATAGTACTGAAAGCTTTTCTTTTATGCTAGACTGGCCAGAGAGAGCTTTAGCAAACCCCAGCCATAGGGCGTCTCCCTACTTCAGCTGCATGTCTTCAGAGGCTGGTCGGAGAAGTCTGCAAGAGGAAACAGGTCTCACATGAAACCGTCATTCCAGGGCAAGTACAAGTACAGCCATATCGTGCAGGAATGTGACCCATGCATGAGGCTGCCTTGCCTGAAGGTGCTGGCTGCTGCAAACATACCCACACACACATGCACACACATGTGTGTGCACACACACACACAGTAACACAGAGTTTCTAAACTTTCCACTGTCTTTTCATGATCTTGTCTTTTCTATATGATTTCCTCATTTGTTTCATTTATTCTTCACTTGCCCCTGAAGTCGGAGCCACAGTGTGTTCTAATAAATGGCCCTTGATGATGCTTTGTGATAAATCCCCTCAAAAGGGCTGAGCCACTGGAAGAACCAGAAGCATCTGGAACAGGACCAAGAAGTGTCCTTGTTGCTGGGCGGTGGTCGTGCATGCCTTGAATCCCAGTACTTGTGAGACCTAGGCAAGCAGATCTCTGTGAATTCGAGGACAACCTGGTCTACAGAGTGAGTTCCAGGACAGCCAAGGCTACACTGAGAAACCTTGGCTGGAAAAACCAAACCAAAACAAACAAGAAGTGTCCTTGTCAAGAACAGCATTGAACAACACATAGCAGGGTTAGAAGATGTTTTACAAACTTGCAAGAAAAGCAATGAATCTCTCAACTTTAGCATGCTGCATCTCTTGAGGGAAAAATTATAAGGTCGGGAGGTCAAAACTTGGGTATATTTGTGTTCTTGAAATCAGAGTTCATCATAAACTAGATTTGGTTCTAACTTGTTACTTACCTTACAATATCTGCCATTCCTAAAATACATACCAAAACAGTCACTTATGTAAGGGTGAGTGGATATCCCGGGGGAGTGAGTGGGTGCAGGGTACTTCACCCCCTCCAATTATCATGGAGCCAGCTGCTTCCTCTGATAAGCCCTGACTAAGGACTGATCTCCTGGCATGGTTTTCAGGAGCACCAAAACCATCTGTTAGGGCTCTTAAGCTACAACAAACAACCCCAGGACACACCCTAGGCAGTACTAGATGATGGGGGAACAGAGAAAAACAAATAAAACATGTCCTACTGATCATATCGGACTCTCTGCTTAATTGTAGTGACTTCAATATCTGTCTGGGAAAACTTATTGCCCTCCATCCACAAGCCTTTCTTGGTGGTGCAAGCCAGTGGGAGTCAGAGATCCCTACGCATGCCCACTCGTGTGCAGGCAGCAGAAGCACATGCAGACCTCACAGAAAACCCTGCACTAGGATCTCTGTCAGGTTCCAGTGCCAGAGGAGCCTTGCTGCTGACAGTCTCAACTCTGAGAAGCCTTGTCCACTGGGGAACTGGCCCGCCACTTGGACAGCTGTCCACAGTGGGAAGCAGGCTCAGCATAGTGGGAAACGTCAGGAATTGTTTCTTGAGTGAATATCGGCCTCAGACCCACCCGATACTCTTTGTTAAGGTTATTATTAATATAATACACATGTATTGATTTGATTAAGTGCCACTAAGCATTCTAAATGCTTATTTAGCATGTGTAAATTAACCAAACCATCTGTGGAGTAAGTAGACAAGAAAAAGGATCAACGAAAGAGGAGGCAACTTGTCTAAGTGCAGAGCCGGGTGTCAGAGCCTGGTACCTGGTGCCCTTTCCCCCAGGGGCATCATATGAGTGAACACCACCCTGCTATGACCCACCCAGCCTCAGTGAGAAATATCCCAAAAGGCAGGACATATGTACCTCCTAGCCTGGCATCACACCCTCCCTAGAATCATGATAAAGATGTTGGTCTGGGAAAGGAAAGAGTTGGACCACACCCAGATTCTGGGAGGGCGAGAGGAGTTTTTGGAGCTGCCAGATGAAGGTGGGTGATTGGGAGCCTGACCCTCCTCCCGACTTCCTGTACTTTCATCTTTTGTTGTGGCTGGAGTAGTCTCCTCCGAGTTTACCCTGCCATCTCGGTGATGCCACGAGCATCATAGGGAGAACTGCAAGAGCTGGTCCAAGCCTCTAAGCTCTGCTTTGATGTCAGTCTGAATAGTGAGCTCCTCTGGAGTGTGCACCGCAGCCCCCGATTTTACCCCCAGTTGCACCAAGCCAACAACTGCTCAGGTCCTGCCATTCCCTTCCCTCTCTGCCATGATGAAAACTTTGCCTTGGAAATCGGTGTTTTCCATTATGCCCCATTCCTCTGTCAGAACACCATCTAACCACATAGACTGTTCCTTTGGCCACAGTACCCACCCTCTGCCCCGCTGCCACACACTAACCTCCTGCCTACACTCCCATGCCATCGGCTGCCATCCGACACTTTTAGCCGACTGTTTTCACGGACCCGGCTCCACCTGCAAGGACTTTACCACTGCTTGAAGTTGTCTTTATCCCTGTATACCCACCCTGCCCCACTGGGATGGGTGTGCCAGGCTCTGATTTCTCTCTTCTCACCTGTCTGGGGCAGACACTGCCCAAGAGCTGAACACCTATGATACTGCTTAGAAGCGAAGCTAGCCCCATGCCGAGGTCAGCAAAGCTACTTGCCTGTCCTTGCACCATCTTGCAGAACACAGAAGCTGTGGCAGTACCTCCTAGCAGGTTCCCTAAGTTGCCCAAGCTGGGCATCCCCCTCATTCTTGGTGATCCCAGAGCACCCTGGGAAGATGTCCATGAGGATACCTGTTATCTCATGGCATTTTAATTAAACTTCAAAAACAAAAATACGTGTATATATGTGGAAGCAGGTGGGTGCCTATAGAGGCCAAAGATATCAGATTCTCTAGAACTGAAGTGACAGGCAGTTGTGACCTCCCAGCCCCAGGTGCTGGGAGTGGATCTAGGTTCACTGCAAGAGGAGTATGCCCTCTTAGAAATCTCTCCAGGCCCTTGAGGGTGTTTTAGAAACACATATAGTAGGGTACCGAGTGGAGTGTTGTTGTTGTTTGTTTGGTTTGGTTTGGTTTGGTTTGGTTTTCTGAGACAGGGTTTCTCTGCAAACCATGGCTGTCCTGGAACTCACTCTGTAGATCACGCTGTCCTGGAACTCACTCTGTAGATCACGCTGCCCTCGAACTCAGAGATCCACCTGCCTCTGCCTCCAGAGTGCTGGGATTAAAGGTGTGCTTCACCACCACCCAGTTCCAGGGTGTTTTTTTTCAATCAGTAGGAAGCATGAGATTTCTCACTGGTGAGGACCATTTTTGATTGAGAAAGATGCTTTAGAACATCACTTGGGTTTAGTTAGGGTCTCCAGGAAGTGTTGCCTGGCATTAAGGCCTCAGGAGAAAGGACTAAATTACAACAGAGGAAAAGAGGGGTTTGTTTGGTCCTCCAGCAAGTGAAAAGACTAAAGGACTCACATATGGGTGAGGAGAGGGTGCCACTAACATTGGGAAGGTGACATAGGACTGAGTCCTTTCCCCTGAAGAGTCAATTAATCTACCAGAATATTTCAAGTATGTGATTGCTAGAAAGTAGTGATGAGTTTGGTTTATCTAAAAAGGATCAGGGAAATGTGTGGTCACAAACCCAAAGTTGGGGGACTAGGAGATTGAAAATTCATAGAAATTACATACAATATCATATTTATATGATGCATTGATACATGTTTTATACTGCAAATACTTATGTGATATATTTATTATATGTATTCTATAATTATACTAAAGACGTTGTAGGTGAGTTTTCAAGTACTCCTTAAGCTATGTTCCTATGAATCCAACACAGCCTTGGAAATATCCTAAGTGGAAAACACATTTAATATGCCTCATTTCCCAAATGCCAAGGCTTAGCAACACAGCACACTGTAGAGGTTGGATTCTTCCCTCATGTTCATGTGACTGACAACAAGCCCTGGCTCAGCACCGCTGCCAGCTTCATGAGCAAGGATCATGTGCAAATCACTTAGCCCTGGAAAGGATCAAAATTGAAGTTCTGAAGTCCATTTTCTGCTGAATTCATATCACTTTTGTACTGTTATTCTAAGTGTGAAGAATCTTTAGCCAAACCATCTTAAGTCTAGGACTCTCAATGGATGTATGATATATGTGTGTGTTATACATTGTTGTGTTTAAATCTATGGCCTAGGGCTTTCCAGTCATAAGCTTAAGGCTCAAGTGATCTACCTAGCTGTCGTAGAAAGCTCTGGAGTAGACACGGCTTGCTACATTGGAGAAGTCTGTTGTTCTCTGGTTAGCAGAGAACTTCTTGACAACAAGGACCACATCTTGCTGATCTTTCTTCAATCTTTATTTAATACAGTTCCTCCTTGTATACAGAAACTACTCAACCGATGTTTGGATTTGGCGGATTATACAGCTCTGCTAAGGACAGTCTCGCCCTGTTGAGGCATATAAAAGATGTCGCTGAAAAAAAATAAAAGATGTCGCTGTATCTTCTTCACCATCTAGAATAGGTCCATCACCAGACCTAAGGAGGAAGGCTGTTGTGTGGGCTAGCCTTCTGGTAGAGGATACAGAACCCTTGGCAAAGGGCCTGCCACCTCCCATCGCTGAAGAGTGCTGAGGCCAGCCTTTCTAGCCAGTCCCAGGGTGTGGCGTCTGTGGAAAGCCCTGGGTGTAGGGTGGGGACCCTACCAAAGCTGGGTGGAGCAGAGTAGGGAGGAACCTATTCAGAGTGTGTCGCAGGTTTGTTTGGTTCCCACGATTGTTCTCCTTGGCTGGAAGCTGGGTGTGTCGACATAGGAGACTCTACACAAGACAATCTTTCCAGAACTTCAAGATCCCCTGCCACCTCAGCACATGGTCTGTTCTGGTACCAACCCACCCCTCACCTAGCCTTTATAACCTTCCTCAGATTGGTCCAACTCTTCCATCCAATGAACTGGTTACACCAAAGAGAGGGCTTCAGAAGTTGCTAATTTGAAGGCTAAGGTAAAACCCAAGTAATAAAATGTCCACCAGATCATAAGAGAAGACTTAAGAGACCCTGACCTTGTAACCGGATGAGCCATTCATTTATTGCTGGAGTTGTTAGTCTCTTAAGCATTGTTGAAACCAAAAGACAAGATCGCCTCTACTTAAAGAGCTGTTTAATCTGGTTTCTCATCAGTCGACTTCTTGTGTCGTTTATACAAATGAGTGTTTGTGTTCTTCTTAAGCCACATCACTGTCATGTCAGAGGTTCAAACAATACTTACATATTATATATCCAAACACATTATTGTCCTGGAAACAATTACAGTAAGTACCACTTACTCCTTCTAATGAAAGTCTGCCAGCCTGTATATCCTTCATCAGGAGTAATGACAAGAAGGGTTTTTAATGCCATGAATAAGTCCCTGACTGGCCATGTTACTCCTTCATGATCAACTAGCCTCACTAAATTGATTGGCTCTAGATTCAGTGAGAGAAACTCTATCAAAAATTAAGGTAGAAGAATGATCCAGGAAGACCTCTAATGTCAACCTCTGGCTTCCATACGCACACAAGTGCACACCTACCCACTTGCATATGTGCACCCACCCACAAGAACACCTACACGTATCCCTGTACATAACTGAAATCTTCTTCCTTCTCCTCCTCTTCCACCTCTTCTTTTTCCTCCTCTTCTCCTTTGAAGCTTTTGAAGAGGATTGACATTACTTCTTCCTTAAATATTTGTAGAATTCACTAGCGGAGCTTCTCTTCATGTGGGAGGTTTGTAATTGATAACTTAATCTTCAAACTAGTTATAGATCTGCTTGGATTTTCTATATTCTTCTTGATCTAGTCTCAATGGATTGTGTGTTTCCAGAACTTTGCCTCTTTCTTCTAAGTTACCAGTTTGTTGGTTTGCACATGATAAACTTTTAAATCTGGAATGTTTCACCACTTGATTTAAGGATTTCAAGGTTCTAAATTCTATACACAGTAGTTACATCCACAAAACTATATCCTAGAGATCATTAAAGAATCTACATTCTTCACTGGGTTGAAGCTTCTCAGTAAAAATGTTCACTACCCCAACTGGCCTCCTTAGATTTGATTAATAAATTCCAAGTATGTTTGTAAACATGAGATCTTTTGATGACCCTAAATCACTTGACATTTTTTCTCTGTTAGATTATTTTCCACAGATGAAAACTTATATTTTTTTGATTAAACTCAGGTAATCAGTCAGCTTACTAAGGCTGGGTGCATGAAAACATCAATGAAAATCTACACTGCAGCATGTGGGACTCAACTTGTATGCTGGGCACAGTGACTCTCACAATTCTATCACTGGCTTGCAAACTCACTTAAAAAAAGGGGTAAACTGTCTGACCAGTAGGGAGTTGTTTCATTTTCAGGCAAGGTACGTAAGTATGACATATAAATACAGTGACAGCCATTTGCTCCTGAAAGTTTATTGTGCAGAGGACCTGAAGAGAGGTGGAGGGAGGCTGGATCAATTATAACCTTCCATATCCCTCACTCAAGAGGGATTGATAATAAATAACTGGGAACTAGGAAACTTAATGTGATGACATTTTGTTCCAGGATGTGTTCTAGGCAGAGACTCACCTGCTGAATCTCCAAGGACAGGATCACACACAACAGAGGTAATGGGTGTGGCCTACTCTCAAAGTTGCTGTTGTTCCTGTCTCCATCCAATGGCGGCCCGAAGAACAACAGTGCTCTCTGCATATGTTCCAATCTTTAGCTCTTCCATCAGCCTGGGTGAAGACTATCTCTGATTTTTAAATAGCATATATTTATTGACTTCTCACACACACAATGGATTTTGATTATATCCACTCCCACTACTTCAGTCGTATGGGGAAATAAATACAGGTTCATAGACTTGAAATGTTTGGCTAAAGAACATAGAAGAAACATTTAAAAATAACTCTCAGACTAGAAACTGTTTTTTCTTTCCTGCTTCTTTGATATAGAAGATTATCAGAAACGTCTTCATTTTGTAGCTTTTCCTACTTAGCCTTTAGGTACGTGAAGTGCAAGCATCACTTAGGTACTGTTTTTTCCCACTGAATTCTTTCAAGTGGCCAGCACAATGTTTTGCTCACCCAATTGCCTCTTTCCTCCATGACCACCCCTTCTTATCTTTACAGCCCTAGGCGTTGTAGAGTCCAAAGTCCTATCTTTAGCCTCTTCATCACTTCCAGTGAATCTCATCTAGTCCCACAGCTAGAAATAAAATTGCTTCGCTCCAACTGCTGACTTCTCATCTGAGTTTCAGATGGAGACATCTCCCTGCATGCTCAGCTTCTTTACACACATTGGGCTTTTCAAGTGCAATCAATGTGCCTAAGTGTGAATCTTCAGCATTAAATCTGCTCTGCCATTAACTTCTCATCTCACCAAACACATAGTTGCTCAGGCAAAAAAAAAAAAAACGGAGGAATTATCTTTATTACACAGCCCCCTTTATCATACAACACATTCACCAACTACAAACACACACAAAAGTGCCATCAACCGTGTGTCTAAAAGATAGCTGGATTTCAACCTCTCTAGAGTCTCTCCACTACTGCTCTTGCTGTCCATTAACTGGTCCCTCTGATTTTAATACATCCCAGGCACACCCTGTGAATCCAGGCCAGTCTCTAATTATTGCACAGAATGTTGTTCTGAAAGTGTAAGGTATAGTGCGATTCCTCAGGCCTTTTTCCAGTGCACTCCATTGCAAGTAGAATCTAAATGATCCAATTTTACTATCTTACTGAACTGACGTCCCAGGACTTCCTCCAGACAATGTATGTCCTAGCTACACTGGCATTATTTCTTTTCTTCAAATAAGCCAAGCTTGTCCTCTTCTTGCTCCTTGCTCTGCAGTAAATAACCTTTTTCAAAAACTGTCATGCTTCCTCAACCTTGTTCCACCAACTTGAATGTCACCATCTTAAAGAAGCCTTTCCAGCTCATGACGGACGGTCGATCTCTCTCCCATTACCCAGATTGTTCTTAAGTGTCACTCATCCTTGTTTAGATCATCATATTTTATGAGCTGTTAGATTGTCTCTACCTCCCACAGCACTGGTTCCTTAAAGGAAGAACCCTGTCTTGTTTACTTCTGAACTTCCAAGGCCTGGAGTAACATCTGTCACAAAGAAAGAATCTAAGGGACGCTCTGATTAAAATTCAAGATGAACAAGTGTGATGAGTGTAGGAGAAGACTATTGAAGAAAATATTAATTTCAGCATCCAGATTTAGCATCTCTCTATCTCAGTGTATGGCCATGTACACAATAAAGCTGGCACACTGAGATGGAGTGCCTCTTCTCTTAGCATCAGGTAACTACTAACTGTGTGTCCATACAAACAATAATTTTTTTAAGTTGAAGCATGCTTGTTTAAAACATTTTTAAAAAGTTAAGACAAGTAAGTGAAAATTATCCCTCATGCAATCTAGTTCTCAAATCAACAATGTCAAGGTTGGGATACATTATTCCATGCTTGCTCTTTGTCTTTATAAATATACATACCTTAGACATGTGTGACACACAGAGGCATATATAAAATGTATATATAAATATATATATGGAAGAGTGTGGTCAGAGGAAATAAACCTGCTTTTTAAAATTCTGAGTAAGAATATTGAAACTGTTCATGTCAGAATATGTTTAAAAACCTAAAATGATTTTTAGTTCTTAAGTCAACAGCAGTGGAGCTAGGGAGCTTCAGAGAGATCCAGGAATTACTGACAAACTAGAACTCAAGGCAGGATGAGCACAGATGGGCAGAATCCCAGATCCCCTTCTGCACAACGACTACCTCTTCCCAATCTTGTCCAGAGGGCCTTGGGCACAACCCGAGGGGAGCCCAGGTTCAGAATAAGGCAGTTGTTTAAAGGCAGTGAGTACAGGTTATATATTCAGTAGTGAGGCCTCCATCTGATGCCGACTCTGCCTTCCAGCATGTCAAAAAACAGGCGATGACAATTCTTTTTCAGGAAAACCAACTTTCTAGAGATGTTGGCAGTTTGGAGTGCTTTATGGAAGGGACCAAGTTCACACCCTTACCCAACAGTGAGGTGCACTGGTTGAGCTCAGTGAATGTATACAGAACTTTGAAATTTAAATTTAAAAATGTTTCGTTCTTCTATGAATAACAAGAAACATCAAATATTTAGGAAGAGACTCAAAACTGAAAACATAGACTTAAAAATCAATACATAAACAAAGAAAAGATGGGACTAAAGAAAAAAAAACACATGTACAGGACCCAGAAGTGAACTTCAAAATCCCTTGTTAGCTGGGTGCGCTCAGTACATCTGTAACGCCCACACTCTGGGAAGTTTGTCAGTGGACTGACAAACTTCAGGCTCCCCTGAGCTACACGCAGATCTGAGGCCACCCTGCATTACACCGTGAGACCTTGGCAAAAAGATCACTTAATAATTTTTTCAACAAAATAACACATTTTAATGAATAACTAAGGAATTATGAAAGGTTCTTAGAAATTAAACATGTATTAGGAAAATATTTTATGGTTAATAGAAAGGTTTAGAATTTTAATGTTGGAAAAAGTCACTACAAAGGAAGAACAAAAGATAATAAAGAGAAACTAAAACATAAAGACAGGGCGCAGAGCTGGCAAGATGACTTCGTGCATAAAGCACTTAGAACTAAGCCTGACAGCTGGAGTTTAGACCTAGACAGCAGAAGACAAAAGCTAGTTTCTACAATCTGGCCTCTGGGCTTTGCATGGGACACACACATAGACATAGACACTCTCTCTCTCTCTCTCTCTCTCTCTCTCTCTCTCTCTCTCTCTCTCTCTCTAAAATAAATAAAAAGCAAAAGAAAAGAAAGTTGGAGAGGAAAAGGAAAGGATAGAAACTCAGAGGTTGTAACTAGGTAACTAGGGGTCCATCTTAATGGCAGACTGGAGTTACAGAAACAGAAAGCAGAGAAGTAAAATGCCTAGATAAAAGAGTAAAAGCACCATACTGAGGTATGTTGTGCAAGTCAGAACACAAGAACAAGTGAATCTTCCACAGACGAAGCAAGAATTTACAAGCAAGGGACTGAAAATCAGAATGTCATCTAACTTCTCAACAGCAAGATGGAGTCTAGAAAGAAGACAGGTTATATGCAAATTATATACAAATTATTTTCAACCAATTCTCAAGACAGCCAGACTATCACTCAAGTGTAAGAGTAGAATAAAGAGGCCTAGAGAAGCGAGAGAGAGAGAGAGAGAGAGAGAGAGAGAGAGAGAGAGAGAGAGAGAGAGAACATGGTTCAGGCTCTGACCCTGGCCTGGAAGCGTCAGAGAGAGAGAGAGAGAGAGCATGGCAGAGGCCCCAACACTGGCCCAGACGTGTCAGAGAGGGAGTGCAGTGGCAGCCATGGTGGCCCAAAGGCATCAACAGATTCCAGAAATTATATTAAGGAGTCCCTCTGGGAAAGAACACCTGTGTCCCAACCAGCATCCAGTGCCATCCTCTGTATAAGATATCCCCTCTATACGAGATACCTGATTGCATTAGCATCCCAGGAGCCACAGATCTACCTGCACCAAGAAGAGTGATCACCAAAGCTGTGACCCTATCTGCATCTGGAGATACATATGGCTCAAAGGAGCCATAGCCACCAACTGCACCAGTTGAAGGAGGAGGGACCCCCTGAAGCACAGGCTCCACCTGTTCCCATTGGAGAAAGAGATGGGTAGACAACAGGGCAAGAAGACACTCAACAACATAAAGAGCAACATGGCACCATCAGAAACTAGTGCTTCTACAACAGCAAGACCTGAACATCCCAATGCAGATGAAGCATTAGAATTAACTTAGAATTAACTTTATGAAGATGATTGAGGTCTTTAAAGAGGAAATGGGAAATTCTCTTAATTAAATGGAGGACAAGACAAACAAAAAAATTGGAGGAAAACCAACAAATACCTTAAAGAAAACCAAGAAAAAGCAATCAAACAGATGAAGGAAGCAGTTCAAGACTTAAACACTGAAGTAGAAGCAATAAAGAAAACACAAACTGAGGGAATTCTGGAAATGAAAAAGCTAAGTAAATGATCAGGAACTAAAGATACAAGCACAAAAATAGTAGTATCAAGAGTTTCACAATAGCCCTGAATGGAGTTTAACAAAGGTTTATTTATTTGGAGATAAACACACAGTAAGGGTAGTGATCTCCAGTCGTCTGTATGCACTGGGAACTAGGAATCGAATCCAGCAGAAAAAGGAACCACACACACTTTTTGTATGCATTTATAGTGAATGAGAACATACCCAAAGTAGGTTGGTATTTTAAAGGTTATTGGTTGAAGGAGTTTCTACACACATAAACAACAGAATACAAGAGATGGAAGAGATTATCTCAGGCATTAATGAAATGATAGAGGACATAGATTCATCAGTCAAAGAAAACGTTAAATCCAACAAATTCTTAACACAAAATATCCAGGAAATCTGGGACACCATGAAAAGACCAAACCTAAGAATAATAGGGACAGAAGAAGAAGACCAGCTGAAAGTCACAGAAAATATATTCAACAAAATCATAGAAGAAACTTTCCCAACCTAAAGAAGGACATGCTTGTGAAAGCATGAGAAGCCTACAGAACATCAAATAGACTAGGCAAAAAAAAAGTCCCCTTGCCACATAATAATCAAAACACTAAACATGAAGAATAAAGAAGTAATACTAAGAGCTGCAAAGGAAAAAGGCCAAATAACATATAAAGGCAAATCTATCAGACTTATACCCAACTTCTCAATGGAAACAATGAAAGATAGAAGGTTCTAGACAGCTGTTATGTAGACACTAAGAGACCATGAATGCCACCTCAGACTATATACCCAGCAAAGCTTTCAATCACCATAGACAGAGATAACAAGATATTCCAAGATAAAAAACAGATTTAAACAATTCCTAGTCACAAATCCAGTCCTACAGAAAGTACTAGAAAAAAAACTCCAAACCAAAGAAGTTAGCTGCATCCACAAAAACACAAACAATAGATAATCCCACATCAGCAAATCCCAAATAAAGGAAATAAAAACACAATACCACCACCACCACCACCAACAACAACAACAACAAAACCCTAAAATATCAGGAACTAGCAATCACTGCTCATTAATATCCATTAATATTAATGGACTCAATTCATCTATAAAAATACACAGGCTATTTAAACAGACCTATAACCACTAAGGAAATAGAAGCAGTCATTAAATCTCCCAACTAAAAAAAGTCCAGGACCAGATGACTTCAGTGCAGAAAGCTGATCTCCAAAATATATAATGAACTCATAAAACTAGACACTAAAATACCAAATAATCCTATTAAAAAATGGGGTGCAAAGCTAAACAGAGAATTCTCAACAGAAGAAATTCAAATGGCCAAAAGACATTTAAGGATTTGCTCAACATCCTTAATCATCAGGGAAATGCAAATTAAAATGACTCTGAGATACCATCTTATACCTGTCAGAATGGCTAAGATCAAAAATATTGAGGACAGCTTATGTTGGAGACGATGTGGAGTCAGGGGAACACTCCTCCCCTGCTAGTGGGAGTGAGAACTTGTACAGACATTCTGAAAATCAGTATGACAGTTTCTCAGAAAATTGGGAATCAATCTACCTCAAGACCCAGGGATATCACTCTTTGGCATATACCCAAAGAATACTAAATCATACCACAGGGACATTTGCTCAACAATATAATCATAGCTGTATTATTCATAATAACCAAAACCTGGAAACCTACATGTCCCTCAACTGAAGAGTGGATAAAGAAAACGTGGTACATTTACACCAAGGAGTACTATTTAGCTGTAAAAAACAATGACATTATGAAATTTTCAGGTAAATGGATAGAACTAGAAAAAAAATCCTAAGTGAGTTAACCCAGAGTCAGAGTCAGACACAAAAACTTTTTTTTTTGTCTTTTGTGAGATGACATGAGTAACAGATCTACTTACATTGCACACAGAGAGCTAAGACATCTGACTGATAAAGTACCTGGAAATAATGAACAATAAATCAAGAAAAAGAAATAGAGAAGCTCAAGGAAGCAGGAAATCCAGTTTGAGGGACAGAAGAAATTTCCAGCATGGTGATGAAAGGAGTTTCCAGAAGCCAGTTGCACAGTGAACTCAGAAATTGATTGCACATGGAGCAGGCAACCGGGTCCAGTTGGAGCAGGAGGGTGAGGCTTCCAAGGGAGAATGTTCTCATGAGACATGAAATGTACAAAGCACGCGGGTTTCCAGCTGAAAGGTCTTCAGACAGCTGTTGCTTAGTGCATGGACAACTAAACAAATAAAAGCTGGATCAAAATTAATTCTAATAAAAACTCAAGTGTGTAGAAATTCCTATTGAAATAGCTTACTACAAGACTTAGTTAATATTTCAGACACCTCATGATATAAGTTGTGAATACTGATATAATCCCAAAGAATTTCTGGAATGGCACCATTGGTAAACGGGAAAAATGTGCCCATGTATGTGCGCGTGTATTTGCATATGTAGCTTGAGAGAGATGGAGGGTTTGTAGACCATGTATTGGGGTGCAGTGTTGCCCTATGGTGATTGAGTAGCAGTAGAAGTGAGAGGGTGAATAGTAGAGAAATGTATAACCAAGCCAGCCCTAACTGATGATAGCGCCATGCAGCAGATGTCATTGTTCTCCAAAAAATGTCCTTTGGTCCGCTCTGAGTTTTTTACACAAACATGGTCAATACCTACACACCCCCTCCCCAAGCTGTCTATACAAACCAACTGTCTATCTGTTTGAGTGAGGGATATGGGTGCCTGGCTCAAAACAAAGGACACTTCTGAAGTGTTAACAATTTAATGACCCCAGGAGAAAATCTTCCATCAAGAGACAGAGGTGTGTTGATAAATGTTCCAGCTTCTGCCTCCTTAGTGGTTCCTCAGCAGCTCCTAGCTAGGCTGAGGCATCGCATCCCCAATGTTATTTGTACCCCAGCATGAGATTCAGCGAGTGCAACAGTCTGGACAGTCAGTGAATCTGTTGTAACTCTTGATAGGCTGAGGCGCTGGGGTTCCAGCAATGAATATATGAACCGCTGGCTCACTGGCTCTCTATGGACATCAGGGATACACAGCAATGGTAGTCATGAGGATCATAGAATTGTTTGTCAAAGAAAGAGAATTATAACATTGTTATATAAACCAGCCATCAACATACTGTGGTGCCCTGGGAGCCAGAGGTCCTCTTTGGAAGCCTTTAAAGAAACTCCTTCTCCGGCTTGGTGAAGTTGTTGAAAATCAAGGGTGGGTTCAGTATAAGGAAAATAAGCATACAAGGGAGTCTGAATCTGGGTCTCCAGAAATCATACAAGTTAACAAATAAAACAGACAAAAATAACAACAGATACAACAAATTGGACTCTAAAACCAGGCATGAGGACATTTGGATGGAAAGTTCCAGGCTAGCTGAATGACCACCGTTTTTAGTATAAAGCAACTTCTTGTTGCCTGGAAACATGCTGAAGCCCAATCCAAGGCTTGAATCTTTCTCATTGCTCTTCTTTTACTGCTTGTAACAAGGCCAATAGCTAGGGCAAGGTTTCAAAATATCCTGAGTGGGAGGTAGAGCCCATGATACGGGAAGAAACATACACTGAAATCTGACTAACATGCCTAGTAGTAATAGAGCAGACATATATAGAAATGGGTTTTTGAGAATAATGTATGGGGGTTAGGTTGATGGGGTGAACCATTCCTCAAAAATGTGTAGGCATATTGTATTTTATTATAATTTGTTTTATTGCACTTCATAAATATGGGCTGTTTGTTTCACAAACTGAAGCTTCAGGTAACCCTATATCCACCAGGGCTATTTTCCAACAGCATGAGGTTAATTTGTGTCTCTCTGTGATTGTTTGATAATTCTTAGAAAAGTTGAAGCTTTTCCATCGTATCTGATGTGTTTCTCTGTGATCATAGGTCTTAGCTATTGCTATGTGGCTGGAGCACTGTGAACCATGCCCACATAGAGCTGAAACTCTATGTGTTGCATATATTCTAACTGTCCTATAAGACATCCATTCCCCTTCTTTCCTTGGGCTATCTTATTTATACTGTAGCTGGAGGCTGCTCCTTCATTTCCTGGCTGCCCAGACCTGAAATAATCACACAGAAACTGTATTAACTAAAACACTGCTTGGCCAATCACTTAGGCATATTGCTAACTAGCTCTTACATCTTAAATTAACCCATTTATATTATTTGTGTATCACCATGTGGTTGTGACCTACTTACGGTAAGGTTGCATCCGGCATCCCGCGTCTGGCGTCTGTCTCCTGCCGCAGCTACATGGCTTCTCTTTGAGTCCGCCTACTCTCTCCTCCTCTGTCTGCTTGGAATTTCTACCTTGTTCTACTCTGCGCAGCAATAGGCGCAAAGCAGCTTCTTTATTAAGCAATTGTATTCATAGCATACAGAGGGGAACCCCACATCAAAACACAATATTATAAGTCAAATGATAATCCTACAGTGGCTTTTAAGTATCCAGGAGGAAGATCAAGTCATCTGCCTTTCACTTTAAAAGCCACAAATGGCTAATTGTAGTGATGAAGGTGTGACCCAAGCCAACATGGGCTGCCAGCTCGTTTGTCAGATAGTTAGCCAAGCCAATGCAAAGGAAAATTCTTGAAAGAAACCAAAAATGTTAACCAAGTGAACAAATAAAGTATTATTTAACAAAAAAGAAATGAAATGACTATATTGCTGATGAAAAAGAAAGTTTCAGTGGATAGAAAATCAAACCAGCCAGGATATTCCCTGGAGGTAAAGTTTAACCGAGACTGAAGCCCCACCTCCCTTCCATTCTGCAAAAGTTGAGAGAGGTTAGGGAGCTGGAAATGGAAAGTGTGTCCACAGGCTGAGGGACGGAAGTGAATCCATAGGCTGAGGGATGGCAGTGTGTCCACAGGCTGAGGAACAGAAGTGTGTTCACAGCATGAAAGTGTGATCAAAGCTCCAGCAAGCTCTGCAGAAGACCCAGCTGGGATCATGAAAGAAAATTCTCTCTCCAAGATAACAGATTGCCTCTAGGATGAAGAAGGCATCCGGGATTTCCCCACTATAGGAAATGAGTGACTGGTGTCAACAGGCCGGCTCTCCCGAGAGAGGCAAATGGAGCTGGTGACTTTAAGGTCAGAGAGTTCATTTATCATCCTGGAAATCAGAGGACCCTAAAAAATTCTACTAAAGTTCCCCTGCCGTGCTCTATACATTAGGCAACAAAACTCTAATACCAGCACATCTGTAATATTGAATATTCTAAGCATGGTTTTATGAAATCTGTGTGTTCCCCACTAAGACACAGCTCAGAAAAAAAGACTCCTTTCAAGACATTAGTGATCATTGACAGTGTACCTGGACTCTGGCTCAGATGGAAGCGGAAAAAGCAAAATTGTCATTGTTTTCATGTCTACCAACAAAGGCAGAAATACATCCTGGGTCAAGAAGAAATTTTGACCATTAATCTTATTTCCTACGTGTGTGTGTGTGTGTGTGTGTGTGTGTGTGTGTGTGTTCAATTTCCAGGATGGGTTCATGACCATCTTTTTACCACCCCTTTACCCTGTTGTTCTGTGGATCCAACTCAGGTTGTCAGCCTTGGTGACAAGCTCTTTTGTCTGCTGAGCCGTCTTGCTGGCACCAAACCTATTTTTGAAGAAATATATTTCATATAGGTATGTCTGCTGTGGCCGGTGACTTCCAGATCAATCTTGGCAGAAGAATTTGAAAACCGCCTGGGAAGAATTCACGATTCTATGTCATTAAGAACATTGGTGATACATGAGAAGGGGTCAGACTAGCAGTGTTGACAAACTTTGGAAAACCATTGCTTTCCAACTTTCTCTGTGAGTTTGAAAGGTTCAAGACTGCGCTAGGGGAAATAGCTGCAGCTGTGGTAAAAACAGCGAAAGACCTTGAATTAGAAGTGGGCCTTGGAGTTGTTACGGTACCTAACAGTCATGGGAAGAAAACGTGTGTTTTGTGGTGAGCAAAAAGAAATGGATTCCTTTTTTTAAAATGTATTTATTTATTATGTATACAATATCCTGTCTTTGTGTATGTCTGCGGACCAGAAGAGGGCACCAGACCCCATTACAGATGGTTGTGAGCCACCATGTGGTTGCTGGGAATTGAACTCAGGACCTTTGGAAGAGCAGGCAATGCTCTTAACCTCTGAGCCATCTCTCCAGATCCAAAGAAGTGGATTCTTGAAGCAGAACCTGTTCCAGGTCAAGACCCTTTGGATATTGTTGAAATAACAAATGAGTTATCATATTGCAGAATTGTAGTTGATAAGGTAGCAGTGGAATTGGAGAAGACTGACTATAACTTTGAAAGTTCTGCCATTGGTAAAATGCTCATGTTTAAAGAAAATCTTTAGCAAAAAGGAAGGGTCAGAGTTTATTGTTTTCTTATTTTAGAGAAATCACCATATCTATGTCTATGATATTTACTTATTTCAGTCCCCTAAATCTGAACCCACAATGTATCCCCGAAGTGCCTGTAAAAGCTCCCAGGTGTTGCTGGCCCTAAGGTCTTCTTCTGGTGGAGGGGTGAAAAGGTGTGACTTCAACAAACACAGATGCGGCGAGTGAGGTGGAAGGCTTACTGCAGACTGGTTTATTTAACAACAGGGGAAAATTTACATATCCTCCCAACACCCAGGCGTTCTGATCCATTGGCAGTTGACATCTCAGGCTCATCTCTCATTGGCTAGGTACGATCAAGACCTCTGACAGTGCCTGTTGCTAGGCACTCAGGAAACACAGTCTGGTTGTGCTTTATTGACTAGACACACACAGGACACCTTTGACAGTTCCACGCAGACTCAAGGTTGGCTCCTTTTGGCCTGGTAGGCCTTATCTTCCTACACCCATGGAGGCAAGTTGATGACATCACATCCTTGGTACTGGGCACACCATGATTCATCCCCTGGGGTTGACGCTGCTCTCAGCTTCTCTTCCTTGCTGTTGGTCCTATGTGAAACTCAGGGGAACAAACAACTAAAAACTGCACTATTTTTATATTAGGATCTTTGAGTGAAAGGTACTTGTGAAAGAAGAAGGGCATTCCAGTCTCCCCTTTCTTACTGAAAACAGGATAAAATTTTATCTGGTGGGGCTGGAGAGATGGCTCGGTGAATAAGAGTACTGCTTCTTCTTCTAGAGGATTTGGGTTCAGTTCCCTGCACCCACATGGAGACTCACAATGACCTCTTCTGGCTTCTGCAGACACTGGACACACAAGTGGTGCACAAATACATGCAGGCAGAACACCCAAACACATAAAATGAAAATAAATCTTAAAAAAAAAAAAAAACCTTACCCTAGAGACATTCTCCCTGTAGCAGGAGCGGGGGAAATGTACTGCAAAGGTAATCAGAGGCAAGTGAGTCTCATACAGACAGATCTTGTTAAAATGACTCTGGCCTTCCTTTAGCCTTCTTTACTCAACCCAGTAGAAAAATATTTAGGGTCTGTCAGCCTTTTGTGACTTTCTTTCCTTAGAAGGGCTCTTAAATTATTTTAACTTTGTATGATTCTCTTCTATTAATTTGATAGGTGGTAAGAGTAATTGTAGTTAATTAAATTAACTAATATTTAATAAATAGTAATGTTGTACTTAAATACTGTAAGCCAGCTTCATCCTCTGGCTCAGCTGGCGACCTAAGCAGAAAGGCAAATCATGGCATCCCCCACACCCACAAGTCCGATTATCTAAAACTTGAAGAATTCCTTAGTGGTTGATAGGATGCGCTGTATGATTCCTTAAATGACACGAGCCGGGATGTGATGGTGGATACACAGCCATGGGAGCCCCAGACTTTCTCATGACCTTCATTTCCCAGGGGTTATCAAACAGAGAAAATGTCAAAGCAACCTCTTCAGCTGGTTATGGTATAGGCTGACAGAAAACTATTTGGAGCCAGGGATCAGCCTCATGTGTCGTATCCCCATTGTCTTTGGGGGTGATAGGGGGTGGACATAGTCTTCTAATATAATAGTTCCTCTAATAGGAACTTCTGTCAGAATTAAAAGTCTAAGTCCCTAAGGATAATAGAAATATTTTAACCCAGGATCAAGGATATAGTAGATTGTTTGCGTACCCTACACAAGGCCTTGAGTTTGATGCCCAGAACAACGATAGACAGACAGACAGACAGACAGCAGAAATACTTTAACCGGAGGACCTAGTAACATAAGCAAAAGAAATACTTTAACCAGGGGACATAATAACATAATAAGGGTTCCATCAAGTTATAGCTGCTGCCTCTGGTCACTTGGAGTGTCCCATGAAAGTAGACCAGCAGGTTGACAGAGTTAATTGTTACCTGGGATTAATGGACCATGTTAATCACCACGGGGTATAGATGCTGTTCCTAAAAGGCCGGCTAAAAGCCTGGCCCAGCTGCAGCCGTGGGACTATACCCATTTTCACAGGTTCTCTTTTTTAAATTGTACTTCAGAGACTACGGTGTCTAACTGCTTTGGAACCAGGGACTCCTCAGTGTGGGCAGAGGTGACAGCAGCGAAGCCAGAAGGAGCTGAGACCCCAGACCACATTGCCCAATGCCGATCAATCCAAACCCAGGTGTGATGTCACCTGCAGCTCCTGCCAATGGGTTCCACATACCCATGCAGCTTCTAACCCCAAGTGTCCTGCCTCTGGCCCTGAGGGCTTCACCTGACCTCAGGGGAGCTTACTCTGCCTGCACTTGAGGCAGCCAAGGCATGCTGGGTTGAAGGTCAAAGAGCAAGATTTGGCAGTGAAGTGCAGAAGGCATTGTGTCCACAAGCCAGCTCCCTATGCTTCAACAGCGTCGGTTCAAGCTGCTCCCTACACAGCTCCGAAGTCATCAGCCATATGACCCCAGTTGCCCCCACAGTCATCAGACCCTAGGCATAGACTTAACTTTTTTTCCATCCTGTCCTCCTCTCAATCTTTCCTTAGGATCAGCTTTCAAATAAATCAACCCGCTCTTTCTGGAAGTGTTCTTGTATTGCTAACAATCATGAAAAACATGTGCAGGCATCAGAACCTCCTCTTGATGACTTCTGTTTTATTTAGCACTCAGTAAGTGGGCCGTGGGAATGCCCCGAGCAGTTTGGAATTGATGAACCTCTATGTGGTATCGATATTTTTTCTCTGTTTTTGGAAATACTGAAGATTGAAGCCAGGGCCTGGCAAAGAGCTCTAGCAATAAGCTCTAGCTCTAGCCCTATGGCTATTGGAACTATTATTATTACTTTTGAGACAGGGTCCTGCGAAGGTACCCAGGCTCGCTCTGAACCATCTCTGTAGCCCCGGCAGGTTTTAACTTGCACTCATCTTACAAAGGCCTTCTGAGCAACAAGGGTTACAGGCCTGTGCCATGAGGCCCATCTTCCTTTTCTGTCTGTACTAACAGTTTGTATGACTGAAGAAGACAAAACAAAAGCCTTTATATCGTCTCTGTATTTTGCAAAGCTGTCTATGTAGCAGTTAGACAATCCAATCTGGAATCATACCTTCCTGGTTTTACTTGGAAAGCCACACGTCCCTAATGCTAAAATGAGAACAGTAATGTACTTACTTAATGTGTCCAATGAAACACGCCTGACACATAACACAGTAAAGGACTTCTGTGGAGGTAAAAGTGGTAGACATGACTGGTATTTTATTACTTACCATAGAGTCTCTTTTAGTAATATCTATGAACATGGATTATAGATTTTGGGGGAGGTAGAGTTTTTGGTATTCATTCCTCTAAAGAAAGGAAAGGCTAATATTTCTTCCTGTACTGAAAATACTGGTTCGTAATTATATACCATGGCTTTTCTTTTTCTGCCGAAGTCTTACAGGCATTTGTAGAATCAAAAGAAAATGACGGTTTCTGTTGGCTGAGGCCGGTGACTAATTGCCAGCTTGGTGTGGAATAAAAGCCACATGAGCATTCTTTGGGATTATCACTGGCCAATGATGGAGCTTCTTAGATCAATGCCAACATTGTTCCAGAAGGCACTGTGTTTTAGAAGGTTAGATGCGGGCTTTGTCTGCTCTGTCCTCTGGCAGGCCTGCCTCATGCTGTGATGACTCACTGACACCCAGGTGGAGAGAAAAGTGCTTGCTTGTGTTACCAAAACAAACACAGGGCCCCAGCAGGGCCTCTCTCCACTACCTGCTTTCAGACAGGAATCCTCTGCCTTGGTGAGAACAGCACCCACCCTTCGCACACTCCCTAAAGCACAAAAGTAGCTAGAATCAGATAGCCTTAGAATTGGAAAATTGTTCTTAAGCGCAAAAGACTGTAAGTGAAATAGTGTGAGCAGGCAGACACATTTTATACCCAGCATTCAGCGCCGCACCAGCCCAGTGGAGCTGAGGCATCAGACAGAGTTGAGAGCAGTAATGGCTGCTGGCAGCCACTCAGCTTTATAAGAAGGAAGAGGGCATTGCTACACAAGAATAAAAGAGACACCCAAGAGTCTCAGGGACATCACCAGGGCTCTGGGGCACCAGTCAGTTGCTGTGGGAACTTTATATTAGCCTGCTCACTCCAAACCTACTGGGGCAGCACTGGGAATGGAGGGGCCTCCACGTGGTGTGTCGTCCTTTTTTGCTAACACCTCAAGCCTGGTGTGTGCCCTGGTAGGCGCTCTGCCACTGAGCTGTAAACCCCAGCCCTTTCATGATGGGGATGATAATGCTGATGTGATGATGATGATATTGATTGACTGACTGATTGATTGACTGATTGTAAGACTGTATCTTGCAAAGTTACAAGTTACAAAGTTACAAGTTTGTACCCACTCTACAGCCCAGGTATGCCTTGAATGTGCAACTCTCCTGCTTCAGCCTTCCAAGTAGTTGGAATTACATGCCTATACCACAAAGCTCTGCTCCAGTACTCTTTTCTTCCTGCTTTTTAGTAACACCTTCTCCTGGATTCCTGTATCATGTACAAAGGACAAGGGAGATTTGACTCTGCTTCTAGTTTCATTTGTGACGAGCTTGAGTTTGAGTTTAGAAATATGGAACAAGAGAGGCTTGTTCACCCTCATCCTGAATCCTCTTCTTTGGGTTCACAGACAGAATTTTGGAAGAGACAAGTAGAGGATGATGTTGCTGTTTTGTTTTTGAGACAGGGTTACTCTATGTAGCCCTGGATGTCCTGGAACTCACTCTGTAGACCAGGCTGGCCTTGAACTCACAGAGATCTGCCTGCCTCTGCCTCCCAAGTGCTGGGATCAAAGGGGTGAGTCACCACTGCCAGGTGACAAGTAGAGACTGTAAGTGGAGAAGAAAGCTTGACCAACTTCATAGAGCAATCACAGGAATTCCTTCCTCTAATGAAGTTTCGTTTTGGAGTCTGGACACTTTCACTGAGGTGTCTGGTTACCCTGGTGGGGCTGTACAGCTGTATACAAGGCACCTAGACTCCAACCTTAGGTATTCTAGGAGAACAGCTGCATTGGTCTAGAGGAACGGCAACCCCAAGCTTTACCAAAACCATTCCAGAGTGAGGCCAGGAGTCACCTATGCTGTGTGACCAATGGAGTATTCTGGGAGGGGGGGAAGGGGCATTTGTTCTCATTTGGGATCTGCCAAGAATTTTTCTTATCATATTGATATCACTTATCTTGTTGTATCCAACTGCTGATATCTAGATATCTTCAAAAGTGGTCACTAGTCCAGTGATACAACAAATACCAGCTCCTCCTAAGTGTGCCAGCTTCTCTATCATCATTCGTCCTTGCATGAAATTAGATGGAAGGGTTTTATTTTGTTGTTCTCTTCTGTTTTGCTTTTCTTGAGAAAGGCTTGGCCCTTGAAATGTTACTTGACTTTAGAAGCAGGGCTGGGTAGCAAACAGAAAGATTTTCTCAGAAAGATTTCAATGCAAGAATATCCTCCCAGAACAGAGAGTAGCATCCTCGGAAACTGGATTCGCATATGGAAATGGCTTGCAAAACCTCATTCACTAATCAATCACATTCAGTGATTAAGTTTAGCATTTTTATTTTAAATCAGTGTTCCTTCTTAAAAGCAACCTAGCCAAAAGCAGTTGCAAATTGTTGGGTAATTATCACAAGTCATTGTACTGGAAAAACCGGCTGCTCAAACCCTTGTACAACCACCCATTAGGACTGCGTGATGATTCATCCTTGAGATGCTATTATGTACTTAAATCAACAAGATTCCATTTCTTCAAGGAGAATTATCTTCAAAAGCTCTGTGTGTGTGTGTGTGTGTGTGTCCATCTCTGTCTGTCTGTGTGTGTGTGTGTGTGTGTGTGTCCATCTCTGTCTGTCTGTCTCTCTGTCTATCTCCATCTGTCTCTGTCGCTCTCTCTGTTTGTCTGTCTGTGTCTGTCTGTCTCTTTCCCTGTTTCACTCCCCCCCCCCCGTTTCCTACTTGTTTCTAGGGCTAAGGAGAATGGGTTCTTAAAGAAAACACTGACACTCAGACAAGGCCAGAGGAAGATCGTCAACATGACTTGAATTTGAGTTTTATTTAATTTTCCCTTTTGGCTGTCTTCCCACACTTGAGGTACTTTCGACTCATCTCTGCCACACCCAGAGCTCATACACCCAGATACTATGAAGAATTGTGAAATTTAGAAGCAGCACCCTATGCTCACCTAAAATTCAGCTCAAAAAGCAAAGGCTTTGAGTACCCATCCATTTACAACTTACACATTTTCTTTCTTCTTGAGTATTTAGGTGCAAAAGATTTGGACAAGATGTACCTGAAAGTGAAAACAACTTTTCCCCCAGGTTTTTAACTCTGACCAGGAATATTCTGTGATGTAAATAAACCAAAATGGTTGGTTATGATGCAAGTCTATTTATGTGCTCCATTTCATCTATATGGCTACCCTGTGTTCGTAAGATGTTTTCTGCGACATAAATTCCATAGTATTCCATAGATGATAATTAAAACACACAATTTAATGTTGTCTATGGATGGCTCTGCTAAACTGTACTCCAGTTAGGACAAGATAATATATAGTATTAAAACAGCCCCTTAGGAAAAGCAATATATATCACATATATNGCAGAACATCACCAAAATGGGGAGACGTTCATGCTGACGACCAAACAGGATACCCCATTTCCAGCCCTCACTCGCCACTGGTGAAGCATCAAAAACAACAATGGGAACCAGTGCCTTCCAGCACTTGGGTGTGGGATAACCTCCTGTACACTGCAAAATATGTATTCTTCTCATTGGTTAATATTAAAGCTGAGTTGGCCCATAGTCAGGCAGAATAAGGCTATATATTCATAATTCAGTAAGCTTTAGGGGAGCTTTAAGTGCCAGGCTTCCCTGATCAAGATGGTGTGCACCAGTTTCAACCACACCCGTGGGATATTTTGGAAAAGGGCTTCAAAGTGATGACTCACATGGTCCAGTCACAGAGGGAAGCTAGGAAAAGGCAGTCAACGATGAACACTCATTCTCAAACAAGTGAGCTTTCTCACCTGCTGTAGTGGGGCATATAGGTTAGGGTCCTGGGTGGGTCATTTGTTTGCAGACACACACCCTTCATTGCCTTTAGCTGACTTACTTATCCATACCACTCCCAGAAGAACCCGCTGCCACCCAGACATGGCTCTTCATTCTCTTGATCCTACTCGTCTCTAGCACATGTCCCCAAACATAGGAGCCAGATAGATTCCTGCTGCTTGCTGCGTGACGTAGGAGAGATCAAGGGAGCCAAAGCCATAGGAGGGAAGGAAAGCAAGGTTTGCGTACACCCATGCAACGCTAATTCCATGCCCTACCCTTCTAAACCCTGCCCCGCTCCCTCTTCTCATTTATGATTCCTGTCATTGCTACTCTTTATGAGCTATCCGGCCTTTGGAAAGCTACCTCACCAAGTAACACGTTTCCATTGTTTTCACAGAACCAGTAAGAAAAATGCCATCCTCAGGAGAGGGTCTGGGGAAATTTATATAATTAATATGTGGAAAGTCATTAGGACAGAGTATGCTAATAAGGCTGATCGTTATCTCTGGGTTTTAGCTTCAGGAAAACACCTGGGGCCTGTCTTCCCACTCTGAGAATTTGGAGCGGGCATCAGGTCAACTAGCAGAGGCCCAAGGAACAGACCTCTAACTAATGCACTTGACCACACACTTTCCACCCTCCCCTCCCTCTTCTCACCCTACCTCACCCCCACGCTGTCTCTCTCTTTCTCTCCACCTCCACACTTGCCACTGGGCATCTCTTTGGGGCTCATGGAGCATCAGAGCTATGGCTTCTCAACAGTCTAAGGGTTCCTGCATGTATGTTAGCTGCAGCGACCAGTGTCACTCATTCATCATCTTCTAGAAAGTTGATGGAGATGTGTGGTCAGCTAGCAGGTCCCTCTCATTATCGGTTACTCCCTGCGATACTTGTTTACTGTTCTGTGGCTTTTTCCTGTTCTACTAGAAGAAATGTACCGAATTACTCTACTCCAGCACCTAGAATAGGAAGCTCTCCGTTCATAGTCGAAAGCTTCCATCTTAATAAATAATCTTTTATTTTTATTAAAAACAAACAAACAAACTCCTGCCACCGTAGTAGTGTGATTTTAACTATTCTTCCTACTCATGAAAAGCCTTTGAAACAAAGCACCAAAAAAATATGGCTTCACCTTAGCCTTCTTCCCTCCCCCTAGAAGAGTGAGTAAATTAACTAAATAGTAATTGTACAATGCTTGTGAACATGACACTTGGGTTCAGTTCCTGATACAGATGAAGATACCAAGACCATTGAGGAAATGACCCACCCATGCCTGCACAGCCAGCAAGAGCCATATGTGGAGACAGACACACATAGGCCCCTCTGGGAGAATCTAAGAAAGCAAGGCATGTTTTCAACATGCAAGTTTTATTAAAGTCATAGGAATATCCCTCAGAAACTTAGAGGAAACCCACGCTGATTGAGTCATTATGATTCTGGCCTCCTGTGGGATTTCATGGCCATACTTTCCTTAGTGTATAGTTTTGGATCTTGAATTAATCACCCTGCACAGCCGCCTACGTGGAAAGCAAAGGAGCTCGATGTACGGTGCCTTCGTTACAGTCAATAGCAAGTGGCACTTAGCACATCTGACGGCTCAGTGTGTGCGTGAGATAATCGTTTGAGAGCCTGCTCTGCTTATTTAGGGCGGTAACTCAATATCATTAGGCAACTGAAAACTACCTCAGCCTTGCCGTGGGAAATCTCAGACAACACACTGTTGGACTCTGATTTCTCAGCCAGTCCAGAATTCTTGAGACTATGCCTGCCTTGTGCTTATTGTAGATCTGTCATGGGGACTCGGAACCTCAGAGACCTGGAGGACCTGCATACTTGGGTACAGGTGCAAGAAATGGAACATTCAGAAAGAAATGACACTCAGGGTGCCTTTGTCTCCAGTGTTTCCAGCAGAAGGTTTCGGTCCTATCAACTCATTGCCCCCTCTAACTTATATTCCCCATAAGCCATTATCATTAAAATACAGTGTGTTACCGATCGAGGAAGGGAAGAAGCAAGTCAAACAGGTCAAAACTCAAAGTGTGTGCTCAGGAGAAGTTTGTAATCTGTCATTTTTTTGTACGCAGACTTAAGTTTGTTCATCTTTATGTCCATCATTTTCTTAAAATAGCTATGCTATTACTTTGGCAGATAGGAATTTTAGCACTAATTACCAGTTCAAATACCCAACCTGTTACAGAAAAGTTAGATTAAAAAAAAAATGGTGTAAATTATCACCCAGACCACATTAAGCATATGATGAAATATTTACTTCATATATCAGAAAGGATAAGATAAAAACTCACTGCCAAGGAGCAACCAGCCAAAAGAAGCAGGAGGGCAGAATATGTTTCTCTCCTTCTGCTGGCTAGCCCGCTGCCCGCTTCACACCTTACAGGCACTGTGGTAGGACTAACTTTCAACCAATGTGGGGAAATCCTTGAATGGGAAGGTGGGCAGGGAAAACAGAGACTCCCATCTTCGCTCCCTGGATAGAAGAGGGCCCATCACAAGCAGAAGGCTCACAACCAGAGTTGAGAAAGGGGTGGTCCTTCAACTAACCCACACAAGTGAATCTGGGGATCTGAACCTGCCAACAGAAAGTCGCAGTCACACACTGTTGACCCAGCTTGAAGGACGCCGTTGGGTGTCTGCAAGCATGGGATCGCTCCCTGAGGAGGAAGTCCACCCTAGACTTTTAGAGTTTGTTAATACATGAAAAACTAGAATTGAGATGAGGGGACAAGTCACCCCAAACTTAAGATGCACAAAAATGATAAGTCAAGTTGAGGCAGAGAGATACTGGCTTCACAAGTATTCTGAATTATCTAAGTTCAGGCTTAATAACTGATTACCTTTAACCCAAACCCAAATAAACAGTGTGATATAATTGTGTTCAATGAAAGCTGCTTGCAGAGCTTATGACGATGAGTTCCTTATGTACCACAGTATGCAAGATTCAAGTTGTAGGATGAACCTTTAAAAATGTAATTGAATACCTAAACAAGACCTTTAGAAGTGAGACAGGAGACTTTGTTTTGTCTAATGTCCTTACCCATTGAAAGTATTTTCAATATCCCTCATAGATGGAAAATTATCATCATCATCAACAACAAAAAAACTACAAACCAGACTCAGGATTTGAACACCTGGTTTATTGGGGGAAGCTGGAAATGAAAACTGCAATTGTCTTTGCTGCAACTTACAAAATAGTGATCTGCTGTATAAAACAAGCTACTTCCCATTACATAAGTACAAATGATAAACACACTACTAATAACAGCCCATCCAGTGTCTATGCAGAGAAACTCATTCCTGAATTCTCCAGTTGTATGTATAATATCAGACATTTTAAGGAAGACCAGGTTTTTCATTCTATTTAGGTTTCTGTTACAATTAAAATCTATCCCAGCTGACCCCCAGCAGGTCCCAGCAGAGGCTGAGATGAGGAACTGACATTCTTCTCTGCAGGATGTTTGAAGGACTTTGCTATGACAGTGACCCCCTCCGATGTCTTTCTACCCGATCTCATCTCCTCCACCCATCAGGATGAACCAGCCCTAGTCCATCTTCCCATCCGGTCTGTGCTGGTTCTGATCATATAGACACAAAACTGTACAGACTCAATATGGCTTCTTCCAGCACCCTACCCTCCTAAACTGTGTTAAAAGAGGGAAATTCGCTATAGCAGTTGAGTAGTGACAGCGGCCTGACTATTGTAACTTGCTTTGGCCGTATTAGAACTCTTTCCCACACGTCAAAGCAAGTCAACACAAAGCTTAGGGAGACGGCAATTGTTGAAAACACTAACAAGCAATCCTCACTAATAATGCTCACTTAGGAAATCTAAATTTAGCTTTAGAGTCATCATTCTGCTTCTTCATGTAACCAAAAACTCAAAAAAGTTTGTTGTGTTCTTTGCATTAATTTTTAGGGTATTTGATCATTGAAATTTTTTATCAGTAGCTCCCCTTCTCCTTAGCCCTTAGTAGAAACAATCCATTCTAACTTGAAAAACAAAAGCTTCCGTCTCATTTCCACTTTATTAAATTTCACACACATGCTCTTTAACAAATGCAGCTTAAATGATATAGATTTGATACAAGGACAAATTAGTAGCACATAACCAGCAAACAGAAACAAATCTTTTTTTTTTAAACTTCACAAGACACACACAGGACATGAAACCTAACACTATTTACGAAGCATTTTCTTTAGTATTTATTCCAGCATTTCTGATCATATGAACACTGCCCAAACATAGGTTCCTTGTGACTCGGGGAACAGTTTCCTCCTCGGGACCCATCTTGCAGCAGGGCTTCTCTTGGGGTCTCTCTCTGACATTAGGCAGACGTGTAGAAGTACCTGGGCTTGGCATTGCCTAGCAGGTCATCCTCGTAGTTGGGGAGGCAGCAGAAGAAGAAGGAACAGCCAATCAAGATGATGGTGGCCGCCCATCCGAAGCCATAGGCCCAGTTATAGATGTAATTGACGCCAGGGTTACTATGAAGGTCAAAGGTCTGGGTGTACTTCACTGGATAGATCACCAGGGAGATGATCTGGAATACAGCTAAAGGGAAGGAAAAATGAGCTCAGAGTATGAAGGTACAAATGACTAAATAAGCGAATGAGTGCACAGTGTGCAGGGTAGTGTTTGTCAACTCCCCCAAGCCCCAATCTCCAAGGGAGGAGGGAACCTCAGCTCAAGAAACACCTTCATCCCATTGGCCTGGGAGCACGTCAGTGAGGCACCTTCTTGATTAATGATTGGTGTGGAAAGGCGCGGCCCACTGTGGGCCATGCCACCTATGGGCAGGTAGTCTTGGGTTGTGTAAAGAAAGCCGGGCACTGAACTGGTAGCATTCCTCCATGATTTCTGCTTTAGATTCCTGCCTCCGGTTCCTGTCTGAACTCCTGCTCTGGTTTCCCTTCCTGACCCTAGGTATAACTTGTAAACCCTTTCCTCCTCAGGTTGGTTTTGGTAGTGGTATTTACCACAGCCAGCTAGGACACACAATAACAATACCCAGTTCACCAAGTTTCTCCCTTGCATAATAGTCCCTCTATAAGGATGCTGAGCAATTAGAAGAATCTGCTAATCATGAGCCAAACCAGAGTGTCAGAGATCCCTGGAACTCACAGTGTCATGCACACCCACACCAGGTAGAAAGCAAGCAGGAGATCACACTTCACGATGCTGAGCATCTAACTGGTTGAAACCGTTCCTTGCCTACACCATTGTTCTGCCATCTTAAGTCGTCTCTAGAGCACCAGATAGACATTAAAGTGGTTTCCTATTCACCTTCCCTTCCTCCTGTTTCTCTCCCCTCCCTTTCTTTCCTTCTTTCCCACTCTCCCTCCCTTCCTTCCTCTCATACATGGCACTAACATTATTCTCTTGATGCATGGGATTTTATGGGCGCTATATAGTCATGGAGCTTCTGGCCTGCTTCCAACCCTGGCTACATAAATAGTCTCTCCCGGTTCATGGCTGAAATTCTGTCCTGGCTTCCCTCTGGTCCTTGGTTGGTATCTTGAGAAATAAGCTTATGGCCTGGTTTATCCTATCAACCAACACCTTCTTTGGTCTCAGAAAACCCAATTTTGCTACTTTCTGTTTTGCAATTTTATTTTTATAGATGTTTTGCCTGCCTGCATGCAGTGCCATGGAAATCAGAAGGAGGCATTGGATCCTCTGAAACTGGCGTTACAGAAGGTTGCAATCCAATGTATGGGTGCTGAGAACTGAACCTCTGTTCTCTGGAAGAGGAGCCAGTGCTCTTAACTGCTGAGCCATTTCTCCAGGGACTTAGCTTCACTTCTGAATCTACATCACTTTGACAGGTATTTGCCAGAAACTTCATATAGTCTTTACTCCTAAATCCCAGGACCTTGCATTCTGTTAATAAAGGTGTGCCCTGAGTTCTATCTGCCGGCATCACTCCATGTCTTCAAATCACTTCTGCCGGAGTCAGGTCACATCCCCAGCACAGGATTTGTGCTACAGATTCTAGGTCTAGCCCCTCCCTACCCTACTGCATCACAAATCCTTCAAAGAGTAAAGTAGGTCAGGGATGTTTGGTTTCTTCAGCATGGAGCTCACAGAAGGTCAGGCTAGAACCACTCTGAAGGTTACTGTACTTCCAAGACAGGCACAGCCCCGGTCTCGAAGGTCGGTTTTAGTGGATGGGGATACTTAAGAGAGAGAAACATACAGAGGTTAACTCTTGTCATTTGAATCCAGAGAACAGAAAACTATCTGAGACACAGAGGGAAAGGGACTCAGATTCCCAAAACACAGTTGTCCCCTGATACTTTTGCCTGTGGTGACCCGTTTCTGAGGACAAATCAGAAAATATAACTGCCAGAAGTCTTCCATGAACATCCACAGAGACGGACTCGAACATTTTCCCCACGTCCACTGATTACTATGAGGACCTGGTGCCGCTCTGTCTTACCAGCCAGGGCGAGGAGGCCTCCAATAACCCTCAGGAAAATGAGCATCTGGGGTCCACACAGGGCGAAGAAGGAGAGAATGAAGCAGATGACCAGGATGATGAAGCCGCAGAAGAGCGTGGCAGCAGCCGCTCGTCCCCACGCTGCAAGACAGAGTCACCGACACTTGTTAGACCGACACACCAACTCCCAAACTGCTAATCAAATCATCCGACCCCAGAATTTTCTTTAGCCTTGTGAAGGGGTTGGGAATATTTCAGTAACTCCACACTTCAAGGGGGAAGTTGGGTGATTCACATGGGGAACATTAATAACGTGTTTTGTCCCAAGTTTGGGGGCAAATGTTTACATCTCTAAAATGCAAACTCAGCTTCTTGGCACAGTTTCCACACAAAGAGGTCAATTTTAAAAGTTCACCCAGTTCCGCATACAACATGACCATGAAAAACATTCTTCATACTGAACAATTCAAGTTACACACTTTCAGAAATGCTTCCTTTTAAAGGATTATTATTTAGTTTACATCTGGCTTCATTCACAAGCTATTCCACAAGAGTTCTTCATCATTGACCTTGGTCTTAAAAAGAGCTGGGGTGAGACAGAAACTGACTTCTAGGCTTGAAGGCCTACAGGGGCAGGACTAGCCCCTGCACTCTTCTGTAGGTGTGGAAATGAGGAGATCCGCCAGCCAAGCACGAACCACTCAATAACCCCTATCCTTCAACTCACACTGACTCCTTGTCTCTTCACTCACAACCCCGGTGTCCAGAGCTAGCCATTAGCATTAGGATACGCACCAGTTCCTCAGAGCAACTTCTGAAGGCTCACACCACCCTTGTTTCTAGTTTAGAAATACTGGCAGACTCTAGAAGAGAGGGTCCACACAGATGGCAAATACTTAGTTGGCTTTCTAGCCTTCCTGAACCCAACACATCCATGTTAAAAGTTGTGCATGATCCTGCGGCTGGGTGTTGGTTTTGTGTTGGCTGTACTATATCCAGAGAGCTATGCTACCAACATGACAAGTCCAGAAGGATATTTCCATCCTTTCCAAAGGAAACCACATACCATCTGCAATCATCCCCATTCTGTCCCTTACTACCACCGTCCCGAGTTCTGGCAACCACCAACCTGTCTTCCTAATTTGCCTAGGCTAGCTATTCCCCGCTAATGGAAATTTACACTCTGTGACCTTGTGTGACTGGCTTCTTTCTACCAAACAAATTACTTTTTAAAGATGAGCCATTTTAAGCATGAATTAGCATTTCATTCTTGTTTGCGGCTGGGCATTTCACTGGACTCAGAGCCCACACTTTGCTTACCCTCTCATCTGGGCATGCTCTTATTTCACTCTTCACTGAATTTTAAAGGGGAGCTATGTGCCCCTTCCCTGGGTTCGACTTCTTGCTAGAATACAGCACAGCTAACAATACACTCACTATAGGCGAGTTGTGCATGGCCATTTCATTACTCGGAGTCAAACAATGGCTCACGAAAAAGCAAGGGGTTAAGAGGCCGCCAGAGCTCATGGATACTCTGCCTCTGCCAGCTAAGCATGTATCAGTCTCCTTATTTGGGAACTCAGCCTATAATGCAAATCATTCTCTGGTAATTCTCCAGCCCTTCTTATCCAACAGTTCTTCTCCTGTTCTCATAATGTCTACCCAGAACCTCAGGTTTTCACCTTGTTCCACACTGACAAGGTTCTGTGTCACGCAGTTTCCCACCCTTCTCTTCTACAGACAAAAGTAGTCTAACTTCCCACTCACTCCCTCTCCATTGGCCACGTGGCCTGAAGGGCTTCCTCAGGTGCATGACTGACTGGGGCAGAACTAAAGAGAAAAAGGAATAGACATTTTTATATGTCTTCCAATACCGTGTTTTCCTTCAAATGACCTCTCAGCAGTGGGGACAGAGGGAGTGAGGTGCCCTGTGAGTGGACCCAGTTTGAGAGATGCAGTTCTTACAGCTTCTCTCCATGTCCTGCCTTTCTTCCAGATCAGCGAGAGATCTTAGGGTGGGTGACACACAATAATATTTTACTTTAAAAACATATGAATGAAGCCAAAGCCAGCATGTAAAATTCAATATCTCTCTTCTCACTTTTGCCTTGTCCCTTGTGTAAGGGGATTTTTAAATGAGAAAGGGCTATGCTTTGGCAGACAACTCATTGATCAGATGAGTTGACTATTGTATAAGCAGAGCCCATGGACCAGACTGCCATATTAAGCAATGGTGCTTATTAAAATACAGATTCCTATGCCTCCCTCCAGACCTCCTGGATCAGGGCTTGAAAGACAGGATCCAGGCAGCTCAGTTGTTACTAACCTTGTGATTCTTCCATGCATGCCAAAGACTTGCTTTAGCTGTTCCACAACTGTAGGAATTAGCATGATATTTCCATACACCTGTATTCTTTTTTTTAAGATTTATTTATTTATTTATTTAAGGTGCTCTGTTTGCATGTATGCCTTTATGCCAGAAGAGTCCATCAGATCCCACTATAGGTGGTTGTGCATCACCATGTGGTTGCTGGGAATCAAACTCATGACCTCTAGAAGAACAGCCGGTGGATGCTCTTAAGCACTGAGCCATCTCTCCAGGCTCTACACCTGTATTCTTGATGCTTCTCACATTCGCCCTCACTATCCTGCTTCCTCCCTCCTCCCCTCCCTCCCTTCAAAGAGTCTCTCTTGCTTTCATGTAGTGTGTGTTTATGTGTATGTGCGGTGGTGGTGGTGGCAGGATCAATTCAAGACCCTGCACTTGAGAAAAAAATACATTGTTTCTTCTGCCAGTATTCTCTGCCGTTTCCTTCTGTAAGCACCCTGAAGATGGAGAATAAGAATTTAGATGACTAAGCTTTATTAAAACGGAAGCTATGCTACTCCCCCAGAGCTCATAGGTTTCACTATGTGACCTGATATCACGTAGTCTATTTGTTTCTCTGTTTATATAGCTACCACCAACCCTTCAGTTCAATAAAATCAATTGTTACATTCAGAAAAAGCAAAGCATACTTCCCCTCTGGGAAGTCAGAAAAGGCAACAGATCTACACAAGCACACAGAGAATGCAAACACACAAGAGCGCATCAGACAGCAGCATCTGATCTCAATAAGAACAGAAACATCTCTTAGCAAGAAATGTATTTCAATAGCTGAACTGCCACGATCATGGACCGTCTTGAAAGTTTAGTCAAATAAGGTCTGTGTAATCTTGCCATATTCATTTTACCCGTTCATCTGAGGGCAATTAGGGTAACACAGACAGGCTTCTGCTGTGACTTCTTCCTCTGATATTTAACTGAAGTGTAGCTCACACTTAATTTCCGGGATGTGGAAAGAATTACTAGTAACCCAATACACATATGCGACACCAACAGGTGAACGCATACTTCAAATAGACCATCTGGGGCACTTTCCCTATTAAACCAATTAGTTAATGTCATGCTTACTTCAAATGCTGAGTCTAAAGAAAATCAAACTGGGACATTGAGCAACATTTTCTCTTGAGAAAAGCCACCCTCGTTGCAGAACATGTAAAACCTGCTCCTTGAAGCTCGGGAAAACCCACACTGAATCATTTAACTATCATTTAGACTGAAGTCTTGGCACAGTTTTAAAGATCCTCGCTGATACAGGGTAGACTTCCCTAAGCAAGGCAGCACGCCTTCCACAGTCAACAGCAATTTTATTTTGGAATGGAGAGGCCGGCCTTCCCAGACCTGAGCAGGAGGATCAAGACCTAATGCTCTGCCTGAGAAGAGCGCTGCTGGGCAGAGGGGCTTCAGCATCACTTACAGCATCACTGTATATATTAAAAATCTAAAATACTTGTGTTCCTTTGCTCTCAGTTGCCCAGGAGCTTAACATATGCAGATGTACACAAGTCTTTGGGAACTTGCTTCTATTTTGCATTATACAATGATTCAAATGACATCTCAGCTACCAACACTGAGGAGAAACAACCATTTTCAAAACGTGTCCTTTACCTCCCTCTCTCATGATTTGTTGACTCACAGGGTTCACCTTTATCAGTTCTGAATAAGTCTGTCTGTCCTTACTATTTTGCACACCAAGCTTTACCACATTTCCTAGTTGTGTGGACATGATTGACTATCTGAAGCGCCAAGATGAAAGCAGGCAGGGATCCAGGGAAATGGTGTTTCTGGGTAGGAATTGCTATTCGCTTTGTTTTCTCATAGGAAGAGGGATCTGCTGTTTCATAGATGGATTCTGTGCATGTCTTACGTTTGTTTTCTAAGTACTACTTTGCAAAGTTTATGCAATGAAAGAAACTAAGGAAAAGGGAAAATTATTGATGATATTCCTAATCTGTAAGTAGGTGTTTTAGAAGCTCACTAATTTCCCTTCCCACCCCCAAATTAGTGCCATGGATTTGGTAGGTTCTTCATAGATTTTACATGTGGACCAAATAGACCCACCCCATTGCTTAAGACTTTGAGGGCACGAATGTGTCATCAAACTGAAGTGAGGTCCCTTTCTGGAACATATAAGTATATACTAGCACATACAAGTACATTCTAGAACATGCATTCTTCAACCAGTGATATCAAAGGTCCTACGTAGAGGAGTAGAGTTATTAGGAGATATTTTCCGTACTGTTTCTGTGAGATCCTGTATGCCATTCACAGGCAGAAGTCAAATCTGGATATTTAAAAATTAAAAGATCCCACAATAATTAAGGAAACACAGGTGAATATGACAGATAAAAATACTGTTTTGTATATTCAATGGGGAGATGAAGGCAATGGCGTAGCTAGAGGTATAGCATCCACTTGGAAGCTTTTGCAACAGCAGCCCAAACCTGCCCTGCTTCCCACTCCCAGGGAACTTGCTACACCACAGGTTATCCATGTGGTAGGGTTGAGACACAGGAATCCAGTGACCTCCCGGGTCCTTCAGATGCTACTGATTTTAATACTGGAGGAGCAAAACTCCCTATGATAACTAAGGACAGACCTACTAAATGCAGGTATATAGGACCAGGTCACCATCCTGCAGACATTCTGGAAGGCAGTAAGGAATGGCGGTCCTTGTAGAGAAGGGCAGGAGAGCCACAGACAAGGCATTACAGGTGCTGGAGAGTCCTAGCACAGGTGACACTATCTCCTGAAACCCAGCTGGGTGGTGACTAGTTACCACTGGATTTTTACAGAACTCCTGTAAGAAACGGGAAATGACACCCTATTGGAGCCAAGAGACCCTCAAATATTTAAAATCTATTAGTTGAATGTCAGACAGCAAGAATGATCGGGGAGGGGGCACATCTCTCAGTCCTCATAGGAGAGTTACTTGTAACCAAGTAACATTGTCCAAGGGTCAGAACTAAGTCCTCAAAAAGGAAGCTGCTTGGCCGTGGGCACCAACTGCAGGACTTTGGTAAAAACTGGAACTCCATCACGTTCATTCCTTTCTAATCCCACAGGTTCAGAAGTCTGTGTTATTAGGGGCAGAGCTAAGGCACTGAGGTTCTCTAGGGTGCTACAGGAACAAACAGACAGTAAGTAGGCTAGCCTGTACCGGGGTACTCAACACCTAGAGTTTACACATCAGTGTGCATTCTAAAGTTAGTCCATCAAAGGAGTGGGTGAGCCTTCCATTTGCTTTAAGAATGTGAGCAGACGTACATGCAGGCACATGAAATCTATCTACTAGTCCAACATCGCAAAACAACAGCAGCCTTCCACCCCCTCCCACCAGCAAACTCCTCCACCCCTCCCATCCCAGCATGTTCCCCACAACCTCTCCCACCCCAGCATACCACCCCCAAAGCCAAGAGCATTGTCTCAGAATGAAGGCTTTTCTGATGAATTTAGCCTAATGTAAATGAGTGGTTTGAACTTAGTTTTCTCATGCCTGTTCTTTTAGGAATCCGGGCACTCCATGATCTGAAAAGATTTCATCGGATAGTCTGATTCTCTAACTTGTGGAAAAGCAGTGTCTAGGGAAAACACTAGGTGCACAATGAGGGATTCAAGGGATGGCTTTGGTAAAACTGAGGCTCCATGCTTCGGAGTATACACGGCAGGCACTGCCTTTCCACCGCCCTTCCCCCTCTGGTGCGTAGCTCATCCCCTTGTCCTCCACCCTGACGAGCCAGAGCTTGCCTGGGATCTGAAGTCTGTGAGCTGAAGCTTAGAACACCTTCCTGTGGAAATATTCTCTACACTGGAAAAGGAGGGCCGACATTGCAAGCGCCGTGTGTGCTTGCTCGCTGAAGTTTTATTCTGAGTTTGGCTTACAGGAGAAGCTCGCATGATCATGTTAATCATAAATTTAGATTCTCATCTTCTTCTTGATAAATATAAACTGAAGCATCCAAACAAGTATCTGCTAAGATAAATGTCAATTTAGCTGCTGCTATCACACAAAAATATTCGGGGTCTAACTTGGCTTCTTTATTTATTTAGAGAAATATTTATTTAGAGAGATTGTAATCCACAATTCTTAAAATGTTAACAATAATAATGAAGACTATAATAATGTTATATATTCATTTATCCCTAAGAAACCATTGGTCTTTATAAAGCTATAAAAATACTATATTCTTTAGTGTTATTGTCAACATCACCAAAAATAACCAGTCCTTACTACCAAAACAAAAGCCTTAATGTTATGAATATCACTTGGCAAAAAAATGATTGTCGAACACTTTATAATGAAGGTTCTGCTTTGCTGATAGCTTCAAACAAACATTACTTCCTAGCATCACTAAGAATCATGTAGAGTGAGAGGCACACGATGCTCAGTCCTATACTGATACGGTTTTAAACAGACCCATCCACCTTGTTCCTTGCCATACAGAACGCAGCACTCATACACTGTGTGAAGGTGTCCATCCCACACAGTGTGGGCTCCTGCCAGCATACTGTTGACAGCAAGGCCCCACTGAAGCTTTCTGGAGATCTATAGAGTTCCCAACGGCCCAGATGATCACCTGAAAGTATGGGACACACCGTTCTTTTACAGTTGTGTAGCAAAGTGATCAGCAGTCCACGGAATGGGCAGAGTAAGAATATGTAAACTCATCCCTGTCTATAATGGGGAGATGGGGGCATTGAATATGGCTTCACACCTCCTGTCTCTTTGCACAGCCTGACAAGTAGGCCAGTCTTCCACTGGTGATATATGCATCTGGGTGTCTACCACAACATGGGCACTTAATCACCTGTGCAAAGGTGATTGAGAAACTCTCAAGGGCTAAATCACTTTAACACATTTCACCTAGCAGTCAAAACCAGGCACTGTATCATGAATGTACTGATCAATTTCCCAAGATTCCTTTGGGAAACTGGGGTTGTGCAAGGCTGATTTCTAGAGTGAATTGAAACAAACTGAACTCTGGATGAGTGTTTGCTTATAGCAGAAAAAAAAAAAAAGTTAATGCTTCGGACTCACAGTTAAGAAAACAAGCTAGAACAAAAGCTCTCCTTTCCCCCTTAGATTTACACAGTAGCACATCAGCCTGAGGTTAGAGCAGGCACACCCTAAAAGATGAGCTCACCCTATAAGGCAAGAAACATGGAACCGGCATTGTGTGTGTTTCACAAGAGGGCCCTGCAGGCCAAATCATGTCCCGGCAAGAAGGCCAGTCCTGCCTCTGCAAGCTGATTTCCACTACTGAGGACCCCTCGGAGCTGTATCAGCCTTGGCGTGAGCTATGCTTAACACGGTCTATTTTAAAAACCTACACGCACACCTCTCAAATCCTCTGAAAGTTTGAGTGCGTTTTAAGATGCAGCTAGGTTATTCCAAGGCTACGCAGTCCCTTGTAAGAACCTAAAAGATCTGTAGCAGTAGGAAGTCCTGTAGGCCAAGCATTTATGTCTGATTTTAGTGAGAGCCCAAGACTAAAAGAAAGCAGGAACAGTGGCGGTCTCCCCATTTTACCACCCGCCTCCCTTTCTGGGGAATAAGCCACAGCAGGCAGCTGATAAAGGGGCCCAGAACCCAAGCCAAACAGCACCTGGGAAGCCCTGGGTGGGCCGCTACAGCAAAAGGGTCATGTTCTGGTGAAACTAGAAAATGAGTGGGGATAAAAAGTAACTTTCTCTTGTCTGTTTCAAAAGGATAAAACCGAATAGGAACGCATTGGCTGTAGTACCCCTTGCTCCCCACACAATGCCAGCCACTACTGTATCTACCCTAAACAAGAGGGACATCCACTTCCGGAAGAAAAATACGTTTTCCCCAAGAACTACTACTGACTGTTAAATCAAGTGTTGGGGCTTCCCCGGCAGAGGCGAATCGGCAGAGACAAACGGAGGCCACTGCAAAGTGTTAAAAGTGCCAACACCACTCCATTGGAGGGACGTGTTTACTTCTCCGATTCTAAATCAGATTCAGATGAAGTTCCCTAACGCCACACTTCAACCAAGGCCACTCCCCAGAACAAGAGCGAACACGAACCAGCTAAGGTACTGGTATCTATTGAAATCATAGCTGCTCCAACTTTGCCTGAAAGGACTTTCTCATGAGAAAAAAAAAAGTTTAAGTTAGATGAAGTGAAACGAATGAATTCACTCTGGCACGTTATTTTAATATTTACTTTGCAATGGCTGTTCAGCTTGCGCAGGTAACTGACAAATCTTTTAAAATAAGTTGGATTTGTCTCTTTCAGGTATGAGTCTGATTTGGGGCGCCTAAAACTGCTGCTTCACTTGGCTCAAGCCAGATTTTGGAGTTTGAGCCCTGAGCGGACTTTTGAAGCAGCCGCTACCCCTCACCCCTATCCAGGCGCCAGCGGCGGCCACAGGTCCCGCTCCCAAGTGCTTTCTGGAGGCGGCCACCACTCACCGTACTCCATGAGGCTCTGGCAGCCATCGTCGTAGGACCCGCTGCCGCCGCCCTCATCCCAGCATCTCCACCAGAGCGAGGACGTCTGGAGGTGGACGCTCGACTGCACCCAGCCGCGGCCGGACAGCGCGATGATGTCGAAGGCGATGGCGCTGAGCAGCAACAGGGGCAGGATCCATCTGCAGCGCTCGCAGGCCAGGCCGCAGCGCAGCATGTCGGCGAGGAGCGGAGGAGCAAGGGGCACCGGCGGCGCTGGCAAAGAGTGGCCCCCCGCGAGCGCGGACACCGCAACTAAAGGAAGAGGCGGCTCCCGGGAGGACGCGGCCAGGGGCTGGCGGCGGGGGCGCGGCGTGCGGGCCACACCTAGATTCCGGTGACTCAGAGCGCGCCGCCCCGACCTGCCGGGTCACCGGGACTGCAGAGCTCAGGCCAACCCCGGGCTCAGCGCCAGGGTGGGCGTGCCTGTCCCTCCCGCCGCCTGCAGTCCCACCCGATTGCCGCCAGCGCAGCACACACACCTGTGGACACTCCAGCGCCAGCCCGTGCTCTGCCCAAAGCTGTGTGCACAGAGGGTGTGAGGAGCACCAACTGCTAAGGCCACACTTGAGCTCCAAGCACTCTGTCTGGGATATCCCAATGGCCTGTGAATAAATGATGGACCCTAACGTGTAAGGACTTGGGCACTCAAACCTGGAAGCCTGAGTGTCAGGCTCCCACAGGCAGAGTCTACGCTTCCTGCCCGGATCCACCTTTGGACCTTGACTCTTGCAGCCGTAGACACACATCTGTTTTCCTGCCAGTCCTTCCTGCCGGGTAACCCGGCTCACACTCTGGGCTGCAAAGGCCATCTCCATTACTGGGTGATGTTGGTGTCTCACTTCCAGTCTGGATCACTTGGGGAGCTCAGAAACCCTGATGGGTGAACACAGTTCGTGTAACCAGTGCTTTATTCTTGAAGAGGTTGCCCGCTGCCTCCCGCAGATAACTTCGTGTTCCCTTTGCCCCAGTTAGGGTGTTCCCTACATATCTAACCTGGTCACAACCCGTTCTTCCACTACACACAGTTTTTGGTTTTTCCAATAAAATCACATGTCAGCACACACGGGCAGCTGAAATCTGCCCCTCAGCTGTCCTGAGCCAGCGTCTGCCCCTGGGAATCAGGTGTGGCAGAGAGGGTGGGGTAACAGCCAGGAGTTGCACCGAGAGAAACAAAGTTCTCAGTGCCAGGCAGCCGTGGTGGCCTGGGACAGATCAACCACAACATTCATGAGTGTCACCTCTTACCCTGTACTCCAGGGATCTTCTGAAACCTATGTTATCCTAAAGAAAGGGAAAACACTTAACGATGCATCCTTCTTCCTCTTTATTACAGGATGCTCACGATAGAAGCCAGTACTGTTTTTCTTCTGGGTTCTCAGATAGTTACTGAGGATGCGTGGACTCAGAACATTGAAAAGATCTGTGCCCGAGAGCTCAGGATGTCACCGGTCAGCCTTCACTTCACTAAAACCAAGCTCACAACGGTTGTCATGAGAGGTCAATATTTCCGTTTCAAAACCCAGCCAGGGATGCAGGCTCTTAGCAAGGTTAACTGTCTACATTGTCGATGAAGATAAGAGTGCTGCTAACGTCACATCTAAAGGCTTTCAAAAGTAATGAAAATATTGGCTGTGTCTAATACACTTGTGTGGAGCAGTCATGTTTTTACTAATCAAATGAATTATCATTGTGTCTTAGTGAATAATATTAGACTGTATACAATGTCTCCTTACGCCAATGATGCAATGTCCAGTGTTTGGAGGAGTGGAGCTCATCAACACCGAGCAGAACAGAGGCAATTGGCTGTTCAGAATCTCTGAAAGGGACGACACTGCTTCATTATGGTTTTTAGACTCAAAGTGGGATAAGAAATAGTTTATTTTGGAGCCAGATTCGAGTGACTGCTCTCCAGAAACCTCTAGAAACACAGGCTCCCCAAATTCGTGTCTCAGAGTGGAAGCAGTTTTGTCGAGGTTTTATGGTAACAGAACAGAGAAAGTTATAAATTGAAACATTTAAAAATAAATAGTAGAAACAGGGGGCTGGGTTAGACAGGCAGAGAGATCTTAAATACAGACCTCAGAAGTTGGCTTCCATCTAACAAGACTTTGATTGATAGGGAACTAGGTTTTGCTAAGTTAATACATACTAAAGGATCTTCTTTTAACTTGTGGTCTGGATGCTAAGTCTAGCTAGCTGAAGGATGTGTCAGTAGCAAGTAGACAAACCTTTAAGATAACTTGTAATTCGTCTCTGGAACTGCAGGTTTTCAACTTCTCCGCATTGATGAGGTATTAATCAGTCTGTAGGCACGGCTTCTTTTCAAGGATTCCCAATCATGGTTCTAACAATAATATTTCTAGCCTGATTCAAATCATGAGCTCAAATAGCCTAAATCATGTGTTATCTTGTACTCACTGTGTGACTTGTGGGTCACATAAAGTGCTTGGGCCTCAGCTTCCTTCTGTGCACAGTGGGTTGTGTTTGCCCCACTGGGTTCTAATAGGAAGAGAAATTCTAATATAGCCCAGGCATGGGAGCACACACAGGTAATCTCAGCACTAGAGAGGGTGAGGAAGTTTGAGTTAGCCTGGGCTAAATACTGAGATCCTGTCTCAAAACCACCACCTAGTATATTCAAGGTCCTTAGAATAGCAGTACCGGAAGGTAGCAAGACATGGCTGTAAGCGTGAGTGGGGATAATTTTGAACTTAAAAGGAGTAAATTCTATATATGCGCATCAGCCATGACTCACAGCTTCTAGATAATGCAGTCATTCATTCGTCCTAGCTATAATGCCTGAATTTCTGGATTATAGTGAACACAGTTGGCTAGTTCCCCCTGCTGGAAGTCAAAGGAATTGCAGAGCATCTGACAACCGTTTTGAAGCTAGATAGAACTGTTACAGAAAGATATATGGACAGCGTGTGTCTCCTGCTGAAGTTTAACATAACTGCCATCACTATAAGGAAATATTTACTTTTATAATTGTGGTCATGTTTGATTTCCTTACAAAAGCACTAACTGTTGCAAACAAAAGCATAAGGTTATAATTTAGGAAGAAAATACTTATTTTATTCTTCCAGATGAAGTCATAGTAATAATAACAGCACAGCTAGCTACAATTTTCATGGCATTTACTTTGTACCGATAACATTTCAAACCCACCTGTGAGGTATGACTGTCATCTTCATGAAGAGGGAAGTCACACGGAAGTGACTTCCTCAAGACCCCACAGGACTGACCGGCAAGGCCAGACTCCCACAGAGACAGTCTAACACCAGGGATTCCCCTGGTAACCACAGTACCAGTGTGGGACTGGAATAAGAGATGGTTGTAAGACATTTGGGTGCCGGGACACACTAACCTAGGTCTTCTGTAGGAGGAGCAAGTGCTCTTGACACTGGGCTATCTCTCAAGCCCATTGTCTCCATTGTCTCTGTTCTCATGAACATCTAACTTCCCATTGGCTCTTGTCCTGAAATGCTGGTGTTCTGGGCACATCTGTCAGGATCCAGGAGGCTTTGTTAAGATCATGCTGTGGCTGTGTGGGTGAGTCTGCAGAGAAGGTTTTTCCATTGGACATGGAACACTATGTTTACAGGTGGCCAGTAGTCCCAGCCAGGCCCTGAGCAGAACATCAGCTGACCCAAGGTTTGTTTCTCACAGACTGTCTGCTCCCCACAATTTCCTTTTTATTTTCATGTGTTTGTCTGTCTGTCTGTCTGCTTGCTTGTTTGTTTGAGACAGGTTGTCACTGAGCAGCCCAAGCCTGTTCCTCACATGCCAGCATTCCAAATGCTGAGGTCACAGAGTGTGCACCATGCTGGTTTTCCCTCTCTGTCTCTTAGCTCATGGGACTTTCCATTATTCCACTCCCTCACATTCCATCCCTTCCTACTTCAGCCTCTTCTTACTCATGAATGTGATGGTAAATATTTCTTTAATTTTTTTTCTTGATTTGTAGCATTTACCAATTTGCGTATTGTAAATACTCACTCTGGGCCAACAGCTCCCCTGTCATCTTGGTCTCCGAAACTCCTAGGTAATCCTTGATTTTTTAATCTTCCATTTTGTGGCCCAATAATGAGAAATTTCCCAAGTGTTCCCAGTGCCATCTCCACTCTATCCACGCCGATTGTCTCTGCTTTGCCGTCTCCACTGCTTCTTCTCAGATCACTAGTGCATCTATCTTCCTATCACTAAAATAAGGAGACTCAATGGATCCTGGCAATCCCTTTCACATCGTCTGTTAGAGAACGCTCTCCCAGATATGATATGATCGTAGTTGTTACCATCTTAAACAGAGCAGATGAAGTTCCCCACATAAGACTTGCCTATTAACATTCCCTCCCAGAAAGGGAAGGGGACATCTGATCCTCACCTGCGACAACAGTCCCTTCTTCTCCCCTGCACCATCTAGATACATGTAATTCTACCCCAGCTGCCTGTGGTCTTTGGAGTGTACAGGAAGTAGAAAGCTGACTGACTAGTGGTGAACCTCTATCTCCACAACTTTTGGGAGGCCATTGTTCTATGACAAGGTGAGACGTTTCAGTGATGTAGCTGTTTGGAGACCATGGGTGGATGCTGTTGTAACTCGTTACCCAGGTTTTGTGTAGGTAACCTCTCGCCCATGGTGTTTTAAGTAACCCCTCAGCCACACTTCAGGTAAAAAATTGTGCACTCATTGATTTACCAAAGTGAACATGGACAAAATCATTCCTTCGGCTTGTCCTTGGGGCCTTATTCATATCTTCATGTGGGGTCCTCTTCCACTCTCCGTTGGCCACTGGGTCAAGAGGGGAGACAGGCAGAAGGGTGACAGAAGCTTTGTACGTGGTTCATGAGCACAAATGAAGGCAGTCCTCTTAGTATGTAGCAGCAGGGCCCTATAGCAGAGCTCCTAGCTTTTCTCAGCAGGGATCTGTGACAGGGGTCAAGCTCGATGAATCGGGCATCTGGTTTAGAGACAGCTTCCAGATAAGGTCAGTCCTCCAGGCCCCTGCCTGGTACATGCTTTAGATAAGGCGAGGTAGAGAGCAGGAAGCCACGTTGCCAAGCTAATGAGATAAGCTGCCAGGCCGCGGGGAAGCTGTGACCTCTACCAGCCAGCAATGTATTCCAACATCTTCCCAGAAAAGTAATGCACAGTGCTTCTCACTGGTCCTCCATCATCACACAGATAAAGCTTGTTTTTCTTAAAAGAGATACACACATTCCTCCACATCTGGTCTTTGTTACCTGTCCATCCTCATCTGTCATCTACCTTTGTCTTCCACTCACCATTAAGAACATTCTAGGGCTGGAGAGATGGCTCAGCGGTTAAGAGTACTGCCTGCTCTTCCAAAGGTCCTGAGTTCAATTCCCAGCAACCACATGGTGGCTCATAACCATCTGTCATGAGGTCTGGTGCCCTCTTCTGGCCTGCAGGCATACAAGCAGACAGAATACTGTATAAATAATAAATAAATAAATATTTAAAAAAAGAAGATGAAACACAACGAAGGGAGGAAGGACAATGGAAGAAGACACGATCAGGCTGTATGGATGGGGAGGGAAAGGGGAGGCGGAGGTGGGGAAGAGACAGAAATATTTAATAAATAAATAAATTAATTAATTAAAAAAACATAAAAAAAGAACATTTTAATGTTAGTGGTGCATGATTTTAATCCCAGCACTCAGGAGGCAGAGGCAGATGGAACTCTGTGAGTTCAAGGCCAGCCTGATTTACAGAGCTATTTCTAGGACAGCTAAGGCTACACAGAGAAACCCTGTCTTGAAAAACAAAACCACACGCACACGAACATTCTTCTCACATAAAAGATAGTTTCTTATTTTTGCTAATGTTATTTCTGGAGTATTTTTCTTACCAATTCTTTTTCTTTTTACCCTGTTCCTTCCAACTGGTCATTTAAGACTAGTTCAGACAAGAAACTGTCCCTAGATCTTGCCTTATTCCTTTGTTCCCACCTTGAATCTAAAGTAACTATGCATTATCAGTCTTCTGGAAGGACTTATAGACAATGTGTTGTAATAATATCCTTGAGTCTGTGTTAGATGCAGAGACCCTTGCAGAGCTGACTCTGCCTCCTTTCACTTTCTGTCTCCAGGATCTTATGCATGTGAGGGCTCATCAGTGTGTGAAATCTGAGGGAGCTCATGGGTTGCCCACAGCTTCCCGTGAGACTTGACCGCTCTAAGTTTCAGTATATTCATCATCTATTTTTTTGAAGTAGTTGAAGATGAAACTGAAAAGAAATCTATAGCTCTAAAATGTTAGAAAGAAGTAAGAAAGCAAAAATCTTAGAAATCAAAACTGAGAAAAAAATTGGGACAGTAGATGGCAGTAGAACATTGTTTTCAGCATAGTATTAGCAAGCCTGAGAACCGGCCAAATGTTGAGGAAAAACTAATAGTCACAGTGTGGTTTAAAACAGTCTTGCCAGAATCAAAACAACTTTGAGATATCATCTTACACCTGTCAGAATGGCTAAAATCAAAAACACCAATGATAGCCTTTGCTGGAGAGGTTGTGGAGGAAGGGGTACACTCATCCATTGCTGGTGGGAATGCAAACTTGTGCAACCACTTTGGAAATCAGTGTGGCGGTTTCTCAGAAAATTCAGGATCAACCTAACCCTGGACCCAGCAATACCACTCTTGGGAATATACCCAAGAGATGCCCTATCATATGACAAAAGCATTTGCTCAACTATGTTCATAGCAGCATTATTTGTAATAGCCAGAACCTGGAAACAACCTAGATGCCCTTCAATGGAAGAATGGATGAAGAAAGTGTGGAATATATATACACATTAGAGTACTACTCTGCGGTAAAAAAAACAATGACTTCTCGAATTTTGCATGCAAATGGATGGAAATAGAAAACACTATCCTGAGTGAGGTAACCCAAACCCAAAAAGATGAACATGGGATGTACTCACTCATATTTGGTTTCTAGACATAAATAAAGGTCAAGGAGTCTATAATTGGTGATCCTAAAGAAGCTAAATAAGAAGGTGAACCCAAAGAAAAACATACAGTTATCCTCCTGGCTATGGAAAGTAGACAAAATTACCGGGCAAAAATGGGGATCCTGGGGGTGGGGTGGGATGGGGGTAAGGGGAGATGGGTAGAGAAAAGTGAGAAGGGGAGGATTGGGGGAACTTGGGGAAACAGGATGATTGGGATAAAGGAAGGTTGGATAGGCGAGCAGGGAAGCACAAATCTTAGTTAAGGGAGCCACCTTAGGGTTGGCAAGAGACTTGGACCTAGAGTGGCTCCCAGGAGCCCAAGGCGATGTCCCCAGTTAGTTCCTTGGGCAGCTGAGGATAGGGAACCTGAAATGACCCTATCCTATAGCAATACTGACGAATATCTTTCATATCACCATAGAACCTTCATCTGGTGATGGATGGAGATAGAGACAGAGACCCACACTGGAGCACTGGACTGAGCTCCCAAGGTCCCAAAGAGGAGCAGAAGGAGGGAGAACATGAGCAAGGATGTCAGGACCACGGGGGGCGCACCCCACCCCCTGAGGCAGTGGGGCTGATCTATTGGGAGCTCACCAAGGCCAGCTGGACTGTGACTGAAAAGGCATGGGATAAAACCAGACTCTCTGAACATGGCGAACAATGAGGGCTGATGAGAAGCCAAGGACAATGGCACGGGGTTTTGATCCTACTTCATGTTCTGGCTTCATGGGAGCCTAGCCAGTTTGGATGTTCACCTTCCTAAACATGGACGGAGGGGGGAGGACCTTGGACTTTCACCAGGGCAGGGAACCCTGACTGCCCTTTAGACTGGAGAGGGAGGGGGAGAGGAGTGGGAGGGAGGGGAGAAGGGTGGGAGGAAGGGGAGGGAAATGGGAGGCTGAGAGGAGGCAGAAACTTTTTTTTTCTTTTTCTCAATAAAAAATTAAAAAAAAAAAACTGTCTTGCCAGGCATGGTGAGAATGTCAGCAATCCCAGCACTGGGGGGATGAAAGCAAAGGATTGCTGGGAGTTTCGGGCTAACCTAGGCTACATGGTAAACTCCAGCACAGCCTGGGTTATATAATAAAACCATGTCTCAAAAAATAGATGGAAAGATAAGTAGATAGTTAGATGATAGATTGTTAGATGATAGATAGATAGATAGATAGATAGATAGATAATAGATAGATAGATAGATAGATAGATAGATAGATAGATAGATAGATAGATAGATAATAGATAGATAATAGATAGATAGATATGATAGGTAGACAGATGATAGTCAGACAGATGATACCTATAATTACAGAGATACATGCAGAAAAATGCCTCTATTCTTTAGTTACTGCTGATGTATTTGTATTAGTTACAACATGAAGCACTACTTCTAATGACTGAAACCCAACATCCTAATGTAAGTTGTTGACAATAGAAACTGGGTAGGACATCATAAGAGCTCTTTGTACTATCTGTAGATCTCTCTTGTGATCTGAAACTGCCCTCTTGATAATTTCCTCTCTGCTTTGTTATTTGGAAGATCACTTTTGTGATAGAAAAAAAAGTACAGAGCCCACTGTCTGTCATTCTTCACCTTAAACTAAGATATGGAAATCTTTCAAATTGAGTTTTTAGATATACAAGTAGAAGCATTTTGTTTACACATGAAGGTAAGCACAATGAAGTATTCAGTTGTTCTGTTGTGATTATCTCTATGTTTTTACTCATTTTGGAAATCAGAAGAAGCAAAGTCTCATAGACAGCAGATCAGTCCCACCCAGGAAATTATTTTAAAAACAAATGCATGAAGCCGGGCGGTGGTGGCGCATGCCTTTAATCCCAGCACTCGGGAGGCAGAGGCAGGCGGATCTCTGGGAGGCCAGCCTGGTCTATAAGAGCTAATTCCGGGACGGGCACCAAAGCTACAGAGAAACCTTGTCTCGAAAAACCAAAATAATAAAATAAAATAAAATAAATAAAAACAAATGCATGAACTATAGGCTGGTTATCCTTTGCTCTATATCTAATATTCACTTATAAATTAGTCCATACTGTGTTCATCTTTCTGGGTTACCTCACTCAGGATTTCTTTCCTAATTCCATCCATTTGCATGCAAATTTCAAGATGCCATTGTTTTTTTACACCTGAGTACTACTCCATTGTGTAAATGTACCACAGTTTCTTTATCCATTCTTCAGTTGGGGGGCATCTAGGTTGTTTCCAGATTCTGATTATTGTGAATAATGTTGCTATGAACATGGTTGAGCAAATGTCCTTGTGGCACGAGTGTGCACCCTTTGGGTATATGCTCAAGAGTGGTATTGCTGGGTCTTGAGGTAAATTGTATCCCAATTTTCTGAGAAACCACCATACTGATTTCCAAACTGGCTGTACAAGTTTGCATTCCCACTAGCAATTGAGGAGTGTTCCCCTTACTCTGCATCCTCATGAGCATAAGCTACCATTGGTGGGTTTTTTTTTTTTTATCTTAGCCATTCTGACTGGTGTAAGATGTATCTCAGAATCATTTTGATTTGCATTTCCCTGATGGCTAAGGATGTTGAGCAATTCCTTCAGTGACTTTCAGCCATTTGAGATTCTTCTATTGAGAATTCTCTGTTTAGAATGTACCCCATTTTTAAATTGGATTATTTGGTATTTTAATGTTTAGTCTATCGACGCCAGAGAAGCTAGGTAACAAGGAGAACTCTAAGAGAGACATACATGGATGCCCCTTGGAAGGAGAAATAGATAAATATCTCCTGAGAAAATTGGGTGTGGGGGGACGGAGGATGGAAGGGAGGGAGAGGAAAGAAAGAGAGGAAGGAGAACATGAGGGAATGATGTGTTTGAGACGGGGTAATGACAGAAAGGAAGGGCAAGGAAAGAGATATCTTTCTTGACTGTGGGAGCCATTATGAGGCTAGTGCAAGGCTATCTCTGAGGAATGGATGGGGTGGTATAGGGAGGAAGGAGGAGAAAGTGGGAGGAGGGGAAGGAGTGGGAACTGAGAAAGGTATGTAAAATGAGAGAACATTTTTTTAAAAAAAATATTAATTAAAATAAAAAACAGATCAGAGAAAATCATTACCCGCTTTTTCAATATCATCTCTTCAGGGGTTGGTCTCTGTGGACATTGCATCACAGTCCTGCACACTCTGGACCACGACCCCATATAAAATCACACTACTGTAGAATCACAAAACCTTGGCCCACAGTGAAGGAAGATTGAACATGCACTGACCTAAAATTTAACATCGAATGCGGAGTGAGTCTGGGCGATTCTGGCAGCACTCGGCAGTGTTGCTGGGCAACTGAGCTGCAGTCTTGGTTCTGAACACAGGACATGAGCACTGCACGCTGTCACTTGGCACGGGGCCAGCTAAGACTGCCTGAAGCCCCTGGCTGCAGACTGGAGTCCACCGCACACTATCAAGTGACCTGTTTTAACTGCTCACAGTTTTCTGCTCTTGTAGAAACATAATCCTTTAATTATAGGAACAAAGATTCTAATAATTTTCTGTGCCATTCCTCATAGAGACCTTAGGATTGCACCCTGTCAGGATGCTCGTCTTTTAAAAAAAAAAAAATCAGACTAGGGTTTCATAAAAATGAGTTAAATTAATTCTGGCTTTGGATTAGGGCACAATCTTCAATAATTTATGAAAAGGCTCTAAACAGTGTTCTGCCATTTTGTACCATGTATTTATGTAAAGTGGTGATTTCACTTCTGAGGGTTTTAAAATTAAAACGAATGGCCAACTGAAGGTGCTAACGGATGAATTCTGTCCCTGGTTGGCTGGGTTTCTAGAGACGAAACTGTGTGCACTGGCAGATGTAGAGAGTGGGATACCATGAGAGCAGCAGCGCCCTGCACCAGGGGCGTAGCCGCAGTGTGGAGCTGTGTGTCCGTCTTTATGCAACGCCAGCTCCAACGTTCACTGTGTGCTCTTTATTGCTGTGATTTTGGTCACTGCACGATGGAGATACATGCTCCCATCTCAAAAGGTTGCAGTGAGGATCCCACGCTGGCCAATGGATGTACTTTGCTCAGGATCAGGGCTTATATGTTCTGCTGCTTCTTTGGGATATTTTTGCCTGACTTTTGCTCAGGGAAGGTCCTTGATCACAACCTGTGTCTGTGTTCCTTACAGTTTGTATTACCATTTGTAACTTCCCATTCCTGGAGAGCAGGAATCGTGTCTTCACAATGTAGAGGCAAAATCATATTTGAATACATTTTATGATACATTTTAAATATTCAAAGTACAATATAAGTAACAGTTGACACTGTTCCAGTTTTGGCTTCTTAACTTGTCAAAAATCAGACTCAAGTGTTAAATTTTTACTAGGTTATAATTGTGCAGAATGTTTGAACATAAGGAACTTGAGGATGACAAGATTTATTGTTTTACACAAAAAGATTTCCACAAACAGTGCCCTTATGCAGCAACTTACTGATGTTTCCCAAGACCTGGACTCATTACTTGGTACTCTGCCCTTGCTGGGGTGCTAGAACGTGATATTAGGATTGACCCTCAGTGAGCTCAAGAAAGATGAGTGTTGACCAAGGTTTCTGTCCCACCCAGTCCTGCAGCCATTCAGTCCCAAAGAATCACACAGAGGTCTACATTAATTACAAACTGATTGGCCTATTAGCTCAGGCTCTTATTAATTAATTCTTACATCTTACATTAACCCATAGTTCTTGTCTGTGTTAGCCATGTGGCTTGGTACCTTTTTTTGGCGAGGCAGTCACATCTTTCTTCCTCTGTGTCTGGATGACGACTGCAGACTGAATTTTTCCTCTTCCCAGAATCCTTCTGTTCTCATTGCTCCACCTCTACTTCCTTCCTGGTTGTCCAGCCTATACTTCCTGCCTGGCTACTGGCTATACAGTATTTTATTAAGTAAGTACAAGAAACAAATCTTTACAGGGTACAACCATTGTCCCACATCATTCCCCCTCTTTTTTTCTGCAGATGAGCAACTGTGAATACCAGATGGTGCTCACTCCATGATGCCACCAAACTGGAAGCCATGTATTGTTATGTGGTCCCAGAAGAGTACAGAAACATCTATAAACGGCCCCACATCTTTGCCATCATCACATCTCGTTGACTTTGATTGACATGAGACTCTTTGCTGGCTTCGGTTAAGGAATGACCTTGGTTGAGTGGGCTGATTCCACTCCTAGGTCTGGGAGATCTCCAGCCTGTCCTCCCAAAATGTCACTGCTCAGCACAGGAACACACTGGTGAAACAGGAACAGCCTGGGGATGTGTTGGCAGCACCTTTGGCAGTGTAAGAACCACCATTCCTGCCTTTCTACCTGTTTCCTCCAGAACTCAGGGGCCTTTAGGGAAATGCTGCTAGGTCCTGACTTGGAGAAGCAGTGTGCAGTGTAGGAAGAATGCAAAGACCGAATGAGAAAGAAGCTGTTGAGAAGTGGCAGGAAAGGACCTGCCTCTGCCCAGAGCAGTCATACATGAAGTCCCCGGGCTGTGTTATTGCTAACAGGAGCTCCCCTTGGGAGCCCATGTTTTGATGTTCACTTCCGTTGTTCATCCTCATCCATAAGCAACTTTTTTTTTTCATTTTTTTGTTTATATTGAGCTATACATTTTTCTCCAGTCCTCTCCCTTCTTCCCCCCTCCCTTCTACCCTCTCCCATTATCCCCACGCTTATGGAGATCTTATCTTTTTCTACTTCCCATGTAGATTAGATCTGTAAGGAATTTGATGATCAACATTTTAACTTTTGCAGCCACATGGTCTGTGGTGGAACTGCCCCATCAATGTAGCCAAAAACAACCACAGACAGTCTGTAAAAGAATGGGTACTGTTGAATATCAGTCAGTCCTAATCCCCAGAAACAACCAGCAGGCTGGACTCGATCTGTGCCTTTATTTCCTCGAGCCCTATTCTAATGTTTGATAACACTCACTTCCCTTTGCCTTCCTCCATTTTTGAAGAATTTCATTTTAGAATCATTTCTGGCCTTTAGAGATGATAAACGCAGCGTCTTACATGCCTCTTACCCACGACCCCGTTATAAGTGTCTTATGTGCCACACTTACCCTGATCCGTGAGTCCACACCTACTCCCTGCAGTCCACCACTTCCCAAGTGCCCTTTCAACCCTTTCGGTAGTTCATCCTGCCCATTAGCCTACCTCTCACTTTCAGATCTCTGAGGCTGTCCTTGCTCATGAGGACACTGACAACTTCAGCAGGTGCCGACTGGTCGGGTTTTTGCAGAATGCTTTCTCATGCTGAGACCGAAACTGAGGAGGACGGCTGCAGAGGGGGAGGGTCCATTTCCATCACATCCTGTAGGTGCTGCACTCACTGTGACATTAGCTGTAATCACGTGACCAAGGGTCCACCTACTCTTCTCCCACCCCTTCTGGAGTGAACGCTGGAAGGAACTCTGCCGCAGGTGTTTCAAATAAGAAGTTACTCATCCTCGTCCTTGGGCCTGAGGGTCTCCATGGATTGTTTTTAATTCTTCTGTACAAATTCGCTCCTGCTAAATAACCATTTTATCAATATGGATATCCAGTAGAATTTACGTTTTTTGATCATTATTCAACCCTGGTTTATTGCCTTCCACAAAGTGTTCAGGCTTTGGCTACTCAGAGGGTTTGATGTGGATATTTCCCTCTCCCTCGCTCCACCCAGTTGGAGTATAGCACTGTGATACAATGTGTCCTAGGCTCCTTCTGCACATTCCTTGCCCCCAGAGAAGTTATTTCTTCAAGGAACCCTGGTCCTTTTTGTGAGAGAATATTTGGAACCAAGATGTTTCGCTATACTTGCTTATAGCTATTTTGCTTAGGCTCTGACAACCGACCAAGCAAGAAAATACATGTGTGGTATAGAATACCTATTTATAAATATTTCTTTTTGTGATCATTTCTATTAGTCTAAAGATCAATCCACATTTGTTGGGGCTGCAGACTCTCAGACCCCTGTCTTTCTGTGACCCTTTGCCTGCCAGAGAAAACAGAGTAAACAACTTGTTTTCCTGTGCCTGCAGCTGCTCTGAGCACGAGACCTGGTGGGTTTACAGCTGAAAATCCCAAGAGCTGGGGCAAGGCTATCAGTTAAGGGTCCCTATATAAGCTTCCCTGGAGGACAATAAAGTTGGCATTCTTATTTCAAGGATGACCCGTGTCTCTGTGTGTCTATGTGTTTCAGTCTCCAGCCCCTTGTCCTGCTCATGAACTGTCCTGTAGTGCAGGCGCTACACGTTGTCTCCAGTTCTTGCACATTATCATATGGGTTTTTTGAGCTTATTTCCCTTAATTTGTTCCTTCCTTTCCAGCAGTGAGAGGTGTTCATAATTTAGTGGTCAGCACAGCCACCTTCAGCTCCATTAGTGAGAAAAGTGGCTCCCACCATCTGCCCTCCATTGTACTTAATGTCCACAGTACAATATTCAGGCTGTTGTAGCACACCGTCCTTCGACACAACAGTCCCCATCTTCATCACAGGAGCTGCACTGACTCTCAGTGGTCTGTCCCAACTGGACTTGTTGAGTCTTGATTTTCCCTCATGGAAGGATGGGTTGCTGAGTCATCAGACGCTTACTGGAGTTTCCAACCACTCCTGAGTCATTTCTGCCCTTGCTGCTCCTGACCTTGTAGGCTGGATTCTCAGAACGTCCTAGAGTATTAGTCTGGGATGTTGTATTGGAAAGGGCTCACTCTGTGTGGTATGTGGAAGCCCTCAATGCTCAATGTTGGGTGAAGACATGTCAGTGTGACTGCTTCAGTGTCACCCAGCCTCCTGCTAACATCCACTCACTCATCCTCTGTAAGTAAGCCCAACATATTGGTTTCTCCATGTGAAATATGGTGGACTCTTGTTTGAGTTTGTCACTTACAAGGGGTAGGTGCTGTTCGTGACTCCCCAGGGAAGGCATTCTCACCGCAGCAAAGCATTGTGATAAATCAGGTTTCCTCTTGAGGACATATTTGTTGATCAGATAGTATAGTCATTATATACACTTCTTTTGTCTTACAGAGTCACTCCTGACATTACGTGACTATAATCATACCTCCTTTGATGTTAATATATTTATTGTGTAATTTTTCACATTCTGAATACTAAGTTTCTCTCATCATCTGCATTCATTTGTTCATTCATATTCTTTCTGTCTGCCTCTCTCTCTCTCTCTCTCTCTCTCTCTCTCTCTCTCTCTCTCGTGTGTAACAGTGGTTAATAAGTTGAGTGATTTAGACATGCCAGTATTGCATTTTGAGAGAATTTAATGAATGCCATGTGTAGTAAGGAGCTGTGGGCTGCGTCCTGCCTTCCAGCTCCTGGTCACAGGCTAGCTTTTTACCCGAAAAAACAACACACAAACTGTATTCTTTTAAACACTGCCTGGCCCATTATATCTAGCCTCTTCTTGGCTAACTCTTATATCTTGGTTAACCCAGATTTAGTAATCTGTGTAGCACCAGTCTTACCGGGAAAGATTCAGCATGTCTGACCTGGCAGCTTGCTCCATCACATCTGCCCTGGAGAGGAGAGGCATGGTGTCTGCCTCACTTCCTCCCAGCATTCTGTTCTGTTTACTCCACCTACCTAATTTTCTAACCTATCAGGCCTAGCAGTCTCTTTATTAACCAATGAAATCAACAGATTGATATATGACACTCCCACATCAGCCATGTCCCTCCAAATCTAAGCTAATCCACTTCTATGAGTTTCATGTGAGGCATTGTGGAACCACATGCATGATTTGCATAAAGAGGTTGATGATGTTTGTTTAGTGGATGACTGAGGTGTTCCCTTGCATGAACAAAGAAATTGAACGTTAGAGAAGAAAAAAGACTTAAGCCATGGGGAAAGTGAAAGCAACAGCTTTATTCCTTCAGAATGGGAGAGACCAAGGGCTAGACATCCTCTCGAGGGATCTGATGGGTGCTATCTAGGGTCCCTATGTCTTTCCCCTTCCCCCTCATTTCAGCTCCCACGTCTTCTTGCCATTGCTCCTCACAGTGACTTCTGGGAGTAAGCAGCAGCCGTCTCAGGAAGCCTGCTCTTCCGTTCCTAGTCTACCTATGACCATCTAACTTTTCTTTATTCCCGCCCTCAAAGACTGACACCAATTGCTGTCAGGAAAGGGGGTGATGATCGCTCTAGCTGCTTCATGCTGTGAGGGGGCGTAGTACAGGGGACTGTCAGTCCAAGAGAGAGGGAACAACCCGTGAGGTAGGCAGGCTCCTGGAGCTAGTCTTGTTTTGGCAGGCAATATGGCTGCATCTAAAGGGCCACCTTTACAAGCAGGACTGAAGGAGTAGGGAGGTGAATACTAGGCCACCACATTACAGACCAACGTAGGTGAGCATTTTCAGAAAAAGTCCCACATAGTAGCAACTGATCCAAGGCTGAGATGGAGCATGATGAACCCAGGATCTGTTTCCAGATACCTTGATAACTGTTGGAGTGACCAGAATCACAGTGAGGTCTTTCTCACATGGCTTCTAAAGAAGGAGAGAGAAAAGAAATGTAACTCAGAAATCAAAGGATCATTAAAACAATAGTGGACTTGTCTCTCTTGACTGCAGGTAGACACAGCAGTGTGGGATTGGGCCAAGGTCATGACATCTGATATCTGGGCAACATTTTTTGTTATCAAGAAGAAAATTGCCAATGAGAAATAGCTGTCTAAACAACATCTCATATGGTTTTAAACCTAGTGTCTAGGGAGTGTGTTTTCTTAAACTGTTAAAGAAACACACGAGTCAATCATTTTATTCTTTGGTTATATTTCCTGCTGGGAGTTTAAGACCATGCAAGTGGACATAACTATATTTACTTATTTCTTTATTTTTTATTGTCAAGGCCACTTTGAGGATGACTTGGGTTTAAGAGAAACCTCAGAACATCTAACCTTCCTTTTACAATTGTGTTCATTCCATGTGAGGATAATTCAAAGGCTTAGCCATGGTTTTGCTTGGAAACATAGAGGGCATTTTCCCTCTGCTTTGACCCTCTTCTTTGTAGATTGGACACTGGTTCCACTTCAGTGGGTGGCATCTCCACAGTCTTTCTGAACAAAAGAAAAGGTGATTCCACAGTCAAAGAACATCTGGTGAGATGCTTGTGCCTGTACTTGACCTTGGAGAGCAAGAGGGAATAGATTCTCCCTTTTAATCCTTCTGACCACATTAGTATGGCCTTCAAGGATGGCAGTAAAACACGCAGAGTGACAGCTACAGCCAAACACTTACATTTTGGTTAAATAAACATATTTGTTCTGTAAGGGTTAAACCTAGAGCATAACTCCATTGATTTAAACAGAGCCTTGACATCAGTGTGTCAAATTCTGACCTTTGACATACCTTATATAACTTGCTCAGACCCCTATCACTTGCTTAAGCTTTCCAGCTTTCTTTCCCATCCTGGAAAGATAATCAGGCATTTTCTGAGACACAATAACATCCACAGATCAATAGTCAACAAGCCGAACTGGGATGATCTTCTGAAATCTGGCACACCGGAGCCATGGCAATTCTTCCGTTTAGAAGATAGTGCTATGTAATAGCGCTTTAATAAAGGAAAGGTCAATCTCAAGTGCATACTTTATAAATTCAAACGAAATGTGTACACACTAATAAACTACCCATGGGGCTCAATAAGCTCCCAAATAAACCTTATAGAAAGCATAAGACAGTCTTTATACAGACAGAGAACACGCATCCTTAGTGAGAAGTGACTAAAAATCATTCCAGGCCAGGCAGGGTTATCTGATTGAGAAGAAATGTGGTCATCATCCCAAAGATCATCAGGGTAGCAGGAACTATGGCTCAGCTGTTGGACAGTTTATGGGACTTTTTGCTAGCCCTGATGCGCCTGATTATTTGGTTCTGGGCGCATGCACATGTATTCAAAATAGTAGGCAGAAAGGCAGAAGTACTTAGATATCACAGCAATCTGAAAGCACCTATCAAGCTTTACCCAGGAAGAATCCAGCCCATCTAACTTTCAGCCCAGGCCAGGGTCTGCTCACAGCAGAGGAGACTTTCTACTCACTAAGTCCAGATTGGATCCCTGTGCAGAATAAATACATAAATATATATACCAGGTGCTTTTTAAAGCCCTTGCACCAAGAGCTCCCCAAAGTGAGAACAGGACCTAGGGGAACCATTGATGACCACCCTTCTGCAGACAAAAGAAGATACATTGGAACACTTTCTAGATCTTGCCTTCCTAAATTTCCAGAGAGCTGGCTTCTGCAGAGTCAACACACATGAGTATAAGTACTCATAACTTCCTCTGACTTACTATCAACCTGAAAGAAGTATAAGCCTGTCCAGCACATTTGCTCGAAGGTGAATGCCCAGTGTCCCCTTCAATGCCACCAGAGAGCTCTTCACACATCAGCATCGTGTTCAGGCCAGCCCGTGGGCTGCAAGGGAGGGAGGAAGAGTATTGGGGTTTGCCTATTAAGACTGTGCTGGTGTATGCTACCTCCACAAATCCGCATCCTTGTCAGACTTGTCAGATGAGCATGACTCCCAAGAAGTGAGTGGGCAAGGGGAGATTTACAAGAAAAATTGAATGAAGTGAGCCAGGTACATTTCGACATTTGGTTTTCTCTCTGCTTTTCCTCATGCCCTTGTCTATTGGTAGAGTAAAATTTGTACATTCAGAGGGCAAAGCGCATTTGGAGGCTAGATCCAGACATCAAGCAATGGCTAAGTCATGCCTGCCAGCACATTTGGCACCTCAGAAGATAAATCCCATTACCCGTTTATAAATACATTGCATGTGCTGTTTATGGTCACTGAACGACTAGGTCCAGAAGTGGAATTTGACCCAACTCCCAACACACGCATTTGAATCCCAACCATATTTGTCAAAGCGTCCTCCAAGATCCCTGGTCTGGGGGTTGGTTGTCCCCTTACATTCTGGAAGAAGCAAGGAAGGGAAAAGCAAAACAGTCCAATCCAATAGTAAAAACTGTCTCTGAGAACATCGAGACAGCAATCTGTAACAGCTGTTACCGTGGTTTATCCCATGATAGGAAAATGCCTGCAGTGGGAATGGGAAGCCAGAAGTTCCTCATTCACAAAGAGCTCAAAGCTAGCTACCTGGTAGGGCTCCCCAGGTGATTTCAGACCCCTAATTTTGTTACATTTTATTTATTCTCACAATTGAGCACCCCCAGTCATCTCTAGAATGTTTGTAAATCTCCTCAATTTGAGGTATTTTCTTATACCTGTTGTTTCTTCCACCATTTACTGCCTTTTTTAAAAAAAACTTATTATTGCCTACTACTACATAATAAAAAGATCCTGTAAAACCAGAAGTGCGGGTATCACAGACCATAATGTGCAGAGCCATTCTGCTCGTGAAACCGGAGTAAAGAGCAGAAAGATGTTACAGAGGATGAGGATGAGGATGGAGACGAAGGATGATGAGGTCCCAGGAAGGAGGGTGGTCTATGTGATCAGAACAAGAAGTGATGGTGAGGGAAGATAAAGGTCAACAAGTTCAGACAGGAGGACCCAGCTTGAGAGCGGTGCCAAGCAGGGTGGTCACAGTCACTCGAAGTCCCCGACGTGAGTGTTCTTGCATTTAAAGCGGCCAGCCACAGTGCACTGAGCTCCATGACCCTGAGGCACACATGTGGGAAACCCAGACTACTGTGTGTTTCTCATTCCAGGACAAATGACCTTTCCAGTAAGGAGGGCGTTAGCAAATGATGCAAGTTCTCCAGGGAATATTCTAGCCATCCAGAACTCCAGCCCCAGGGGATTCGGGTTGAAAGGAGAGAAAGAGATACAGAGACTCAAGTTGAATCAGCAGCTGTAGACTTGAAAAAAATAACCCGAGGAACTGAACCCAGGTGAAAACCCCCTGTTGCTATTGGGCCACAATGTCCTTGCCCCCTTCTTTTCCAGTTTCCTCTGCAGTACGGATGGAGAGGAGACAGAGCAGCAGACCTGATTGAAGCACCGGAACCGGCACCACCACCACCACCTCAGACCCCCGTCTCCGTTTTGGTAGTTTTATGTTTTTTGCTTTCCCTTCTCTGAGTTTGACAGGTCTTTCCCCGTTTGGCTCCTATTCCTTACCCACAATGTATAGACAGGGCAAGGAGATTCTCAAACTGTATCTATCTCAGTTTCGCCTTTACAGATTTCTGTTGGCTCCTGCCTCTGGCTCCCTGCCTCTGAGTCTGGAGACAACAAAGTCACACTCAGGATCACTAATGGAAGAAGACAGAGGAAAACTGTAGGCTCCTTCCAAACACCTCACAGGAGCCAGGCTCTTGCCTCAGCCTCTGAGAGGCTGCCACCACACGCTAAGGGGCTGACTCACTACGGCAGGGACAGACTGGCCTGCTCTTCTGCCCTCTGAGACCTCCTGCTTCTGAGACTTGGTCTCCAAAGACGACTTCTCTTGGGTAGCTTCCTGGAGTTTACCGCTTTAACTTTTCCAACCTCACTTCATAGGCACCCTACTTCCTGCTAGGGTCTTAGTCTCTGCTTTCTGGGTTGAATTTCTAGTTTTCTGTTTGAATCATGGCACCTATGTTGCAAATAAATTTCCCTTTCTTTATTGACTCTTCACGGTCCCCTCACTTCATTCTTGGAGGGATAGCAAGACAAAAAAGCCAAAGGTAATAAACATCAGCCTTCTCAGTCAACAGGGATTCCTATGAGTATGATTCTAATTAGTAGGAATTCCAATGTTACTAAAGTCAGTGATACCTCCAACCCCAGAGAACTCCAGTAAGAAAGTGGGGACTTCAATCAATGAGGACTCCAGACAAAACTGATCCCTGTCAATGAGACAGAACAAGCACTGGGCGACTCCAAAGAGTAGTCTAATCACTGGGCAACCTAGTCTGTATGGATCGCAATGCACAGGGTCTCCTGTCAACTGGGATTCGCATTAAGAAAGATCCTATTCAGCTTACTCTATGGGAAGGACTAAGCACCCCATTAAGTGGGGACTTGGGTCAGCAGACTCATTAGAGCGAGCTGCACTTTGGTACTCAACCAAAGAACTGACCAACTAAGGTTGTAAGCCAAAGCTCAAAGTTACTGGAGCCAGGCTCACCTCTGGTCATTGCAAACTGCTTCTTCTTGCACATAGCCTCCAGTCTATTCTTTCTGTGCTTTACAGTGGTAGGAGATATAAGATAGCACACTTTTTACTTTAGATATGTGTTTCTCACATGCTTCTGAATGGGAAAGATGACCACAGAAATTCTCTTCTACTTCCTTTCTGGAAAGCAGTCACCATTTTGGTGGTGGGTTCTTCCATGTCGTGTTGGAAGTTAACCGAAAAGGCAAAATTCAAAGACATGGGGAGGCCTCTCTGGGTCCCTCCAACAGTACCAAGTCATTCAAAATGCTTCTGAATGTTCCAGACTCTGAGCTACCTGCAGGAAATAAATGCAGATCTGTGTGGCTTTCAGACCCTGACAGACCATGTAGTAATGACCACTGGAAACAGTGGCACTATCAGCCAGAGTGGAGCCTGACAGAGTTCAGTAGACAGTTCTGGACTGCGAGTCACGGAGTGGTGTGAGCACGTTCTCCAGCATTGCCAAGAGTAGCTGGTGAAGCTGACTCCTTCACTACATTCCGTAAGAAGGTGACTCTTCTGAGGACATTCTCCATCTCGGATCCATGTCCAGGAGAGTCCTTCTAAAGCCTACCCACAGATATGGCTGTTTCAGTGGATGTTCAAGGGATGCCAATCAAAGAGCTAGATATCTTGAATGGGAAGTTATGTGGCAAGACAGAAAAGGGAAGCAGCTCCATATGACAGGAAGGATCCTGCTGCTAAAGGCGCATCTTGTGCACCAGCAAAACCTACTTACCGAACAATGCCCTTGGGACATTCGTTGTCTGCCAAACCCATACTACTCAAAAACTCACCAATCCCTTTGATTTTTTTCCCTATCTGCAAAAAAGAGCATCCTGCCTGCAATGCCTTTGGGGAGTTCCAGCTCACAAGCACGTTCCAGATCAGGGTGCTCTTCGTGACCATTGCAGTTAAACAGACTGCTGTCTTCATGGGACCCGTGCCCCGAAGAAGCTCCTCCCGTACACAGAGGGGACAGGATGTGAATGAGGAAGGTGTACTAGCCAGCTTGCATCACTAAGACATGCCTGAGTTTGTCCACTTAGAACAGGGTATGATGTATCAAGCTGTTTGGGGTTTCAAACCATATTGGCTGCTTCCTGTGGCATGCTGGGCATAGCTGTTGGGGTAAAGCTGTCTCCCTCACAGTAGCCAGTAAGCCAAGAGGAGCTGGCTCTTGTTCAAATGCTGCTTTCTGGAGAATTCTCAAGCCACAAATCCATACATAGATTCATCCAGTCATTAGGTGGGGGTCTCCAAGACTCAATCGGCCTTGAAGGCCCCGTGTCTGCTCAATACTGCACTAGGAACCAAGTCTTCAAAACATGAGCACAAGGCCACTGAAGCTCTAAGTTCCCCTTCCTGCTCTGGCTCCCATGGGCTCCTGTGTTCTCATAATGCACAATACGCTTAGGCCTCTTCGAAGGACTTCATACTGTTTGACTCTCAGGTTTGCTTGAAAGTCCTTCCCCATTGGCTCCTCTGAGACTCAGTGTGAACTCTGTGGCTACTTTCTATAAAATATATGTTACTGATGTCCAAGGTACAGTGACCCAGGGTAAGCATTCCATTCCCAGAATGGGAATCAAAGAAAACAGGCAATATCATGTCTAGACATGAACCTCATCAATAGTCCTGGCTAGTGAGATCATAGACAACCTGGAGGAAAAATACTATTATCTATCTAAATAAGCATGTGATCAAACTGTCTTCTAAACATTTGTGTTACATTCGTAGAGAATACAGTGCTCGACCTTATGTAGAGCATCTTTTATTTTTCCCTGTAGGCAAGGGTTAAGGCAGAGACTTATAAACAGTCAAAGATCTGAGCCTAAGTTCTGGACATCTCTATCCATCCCCCACCCCACCCCAAAGGCTCGGGAATGATCTTGAAAGTGGCATGTTGTCTCCTGAACACCACATGGGCCTTGTATTCATGAACCTGTAGCCAGTGTGCTTATTTGCACATGACTTGTGTAAGATCAAGCCTGTCAACCCTCTAGCATGGATGGAGGAGGGATTTGTGAGGCCTCACCCCTAGTGGAAGCACTATTGACCATTGGTGCCAGCTAGAAAGGGAGAATCAATTTTCTTTTGGGCGTGTGGCTATTGGCACATGGCCCATGCTCAAGTGATGGCTAACACATTTATGCATGTTGGCTGCATTAACTATTTTAAGAGAGAAGACATGAAAAAAGTAGGTAATTTACTTAACTGTACAGTGTTAGTAGAGTGGACACGCATCTCTATATAACAGTAGATTGTGAGAAATTTCAAAGCAAACATGTGAAAGAAATGTGTAGGAAAGGAGTTGGAACATAGCAATTTTATTTGTGTTTGTGTGTGCACAACTTTATGCAATTGTGTGTGTTTCTGTGTGTGTCTATATGTTTGTCTATCCATGTGTCTCTGTATGTTTTTGTGTTTGTCTATCCATGTGTCTGTGTGTGTGTCTTATTGTGTGTATGTGTGTGCATGTGTGTGTGTCTGCATGTGTGTGGATGTATGTGTGTGTCTGTGTGTGTGTCTGTATGTTTGTGTGTTTGTCTATCCATGTGTCTGTGTGCGTGTCTTATTGTGTGTATGTGTGTCTGCATGTATGTGGCTGTATGTGTGTGTCTCTGTGTGTGTCTGTGTATATGTGTGTCTGTGTTGTCTATGTCTATACATATGTGTATCTATGTGTATGTCTGTGTGTGTCTGTGTAAGTGTATCTCTGTGTATGTCTGTCTATGTGTATGTGTCTGTATGTTTGTGTATCTATGTGTATGTCTGTGTGTGTGTCTGTGTCTGTATGTATGTGTATCTATGTGTATGTCTGTCTGTGTGTGTGTCTGGGTCTGTATGTATGTGTATCTATGTGTATGTCTGTCTGTGTGTGTGTCTGGGTCTGTATGTATGTGTATCTATGTGTATATCTGTCTGTGTGTGTCTGAGTGTGTGGGTATGTGTGTATGTGTGGGCAGAAGCCAGGAGTCAGCCTTGGCTGTTATTCCTAAAGCACCATCCAAACTTTTCCCCCTGACTTTTGAGACAAGTTTTCCCAGTGACCTGAAATCACTTGTGACTCAGCAGTAGGCTAGACTATAGGCTAGAGGGAGTAAGGATCCCTGTGTCCCCAGCACTGGGATTACAATGTATAACCGCAGTGGGTTTTTACATGGGCTCTGGGAACTAAATTCAGGGCTGCATGAATGAGCAAGCACATTACCAGCTGAGCTGGCTCTTAACCTTTGAAAAGTATATAGTCAAAGCACAGTGGTTGATAGTGTGCGGTGGACTCCAGTCTGCAGCCAGGGGCTTCAGGCAGTCTTAGCTGGCCCCGTGCCAAGTGACAGCGTGCAGTGCTCATGTCCTGTGTTCAGAACCAAGACTGCAGCTCAGTTGCCCAGCAACACTGCCGAATTCTGCCATAATCGCCCAGACTCACTCCGCATTTGATGTTAAATTCATTTTAGCTCAATGCATGCTCAATCTTCCCTCACTGTGGGCCAAGGTTTTGTGATTCCACAGTCGTGTGACTCTACGTGGGCTTGTGATCGACAGCGTCCACAGCCGTGATGCAATGCCCACAAAGAACAACCCCTAAAGAGAAAAATGTTGAATAAAAGGGCAGGGATTTTCTTGGATTTGTTTCTATAGTTACCTGGGAGTGACTGATCTATGATACTTTGTCCTGATTTCATAACTGTATAAAGAACATAGAGCTACAGGAGACACCTGAACTTGTATCTCTCTTCATGTTTAAACAAAAACTTTGCATCTTTTCAACTTGGCGTATCCACAGCCTCATTTGGAAAGATTTCCAGATGTAAATTTTCAAGAGGAGAACGATTGAGCAATTGAGAATAGTTCTCTACTTAGTCTATGACAAGAGTGATTTTCCAAATAACAAATAATTTCAAAATGCAGGCAGATCTCTATAAGTTTCACCTTAGCCTGGTCTACATACTGAAGTTCCAGGACAGGCAGGCCTGTCTCAAAAGAAAAAGATAGATAGATAGATAGATAGATAGATAGATAGATAGATAGATAGATAGATAGATAGATCAAACTATTTGGGGAACAGTTTCAATGTGTTTTTGTTTTTTAAATTGCAGATAGCAGAAAGGATACTCATGCTGTCCTACCCAGTTCCCCATCATTAACAACTTCCATTGATAGAGTGCATTTATTCATCAGAATTACTGCCGTGTCTTACAACCAATGTCAATACATCACCACTAACTAAAGTACTGAGGATTTTGAGCTATCTGTCTTCACTGTTCTGAGACGTCTAATAATTATGGAGCCCAGACTGGCTTCACACTGACATCAATTCTCTCGGCCTAGACTTCCAAGTGTTGAGATTTCAGGCAGGCACCAGCATGCCTGGCAAGACATCTAAGCCACACTGGTGACCATTAGTTGTTGTTGTTTTGTTAATATTTGGCTAGTTTTGTGTCTTGCAATATTAAACTGAAAATCAATGTTCTACTGCCATCTACTGGTCCAAATACTTTTTTCAGTTTTTGCTTTTGACCTTTTTCTGTTGTTGTTTCTTACCTATTTCATAACATTTTAGAATTATAGGTTTCCTTACAGTTTAAGTTTTGAACCATTTAAGACATGGTCCCGGCATCATCAGTCATAGACAGAGAAGGCACTTACCCAGTCACCAGGCTCCAGCATTTAGCTTTAAGCCATGGTCACACAGATGGCTTTGGTTGAATTCAGAATTTTGCAAAACCACAAAAAGATATGGATGTGAGAAGGACAATGCTAAGGAGTGAGGATTGATCAGTGGAGGGGATAAAGGGGATGGATGGAATGGAAGGGAGAACACATTGTACACATGGATGAAACTAAGAGAAACTTCATAAAACTTCAGTTATGTCTACCACCAAATCAGATCAACAGACATAAATAGCAAGAAAAGTACACAGACTAAACAGGACTCAAACAAGTCCTTTTTAACAACAACAGCAAAAATGACAAGATCTCATTACACAGCCTATATGTGGCTGGCCTGCAATTCGACCAGATGGGTTTGAAATCACCGAGATCTGACTGCCTCTGCCTCTTTCTGCTCTGAGGTGCCACCACTCCCAGCTGAACAAAATGTTCATGAATGTTCAGTGGGTCACAAACAAAGTCATTAGCAGAACAGACCACTGTAAACAAGCCAATTGTGAAGGGAAGTAAGTCTCGCTCAACAGGGTGACGAGCGAGGAGAGGACAGAAAGAGTTTTCAAGCATGATCTGGGGTCTAATCCCAGAACTAAAAATAAAAACTCAAATAAAAAGGCAAGTGACCACGGAGCAAGACTAAAATAGGGAAGAGGGACAACGGCACTCAGCACCCATGTCTCTGCACAACAGTCCAGCCTCTGGATACCACCAGTCCTGAAATATCTACAACTTTGTGTCATGACACTCGGCAGCAGACGCCTTTACTCACGGAGTCATCTTGCCTGCTTTTGAATACTTTTAACTTGGCATTTAGTTTGTTGAGAAAGTGGTCTCACAGTGTAACCCAGTCTGATGTGAAACTCACTGTGTAGCCTAGGTTGGCCTTGACTCTCCTGACTCAGTCTCCCTGTTGGGATCCCAAGCATGAATCACCATGACATTCTACCACTGACTTCATCACTTACGCTCTGTCCACTCCCAAGCAAACTGCTTTGTTGTGGAGTGTGTTTAACTCTTTCCTGAACAAGACCTAAACAATGACTGAAGTTCTCTGTTCAGATCCTCAGGAAGGAAGGCATGTCTATTATTTTATTCTTAAGAATACTGCAGCTTATGTGATCAATGGAAATGAAAGGCAGAAAGTGAGGTCGAAGTACTACAGAAAAGGGGTTTCAGCAGCCTCTCACGGAAGAGAAGTCTATGAAGCCCATCTACACTGGCCTATTCTGTTTTTCCATCAGTTTACGAAGTCAGATGAACAAGGAGCAGGCCCATCTCTATTCAGCCCCAGGTAGGTACCATTTGGTTGTGAGCATTTATCTGCAGATAATCGTCCAGTGATTTGTACATTAGTCTTATGACTCTATAACGAGTTTAACTTTTGTTGTTTTATGTTAAATAAAAACCTTTCTTTTGGATAATTTCATCCTAAAAGGGTAACGTTCATCCACTTTTGTGATAAAATACCACTAACAAAAGCAACTGGAAAATGAAAGAGTCCATATCATCTTACAATTTGTAATTCATTATCCAGGGAAGTTGGGGCAGAAACTCAAGGCAGGAACCTAGATGCAAGAATTGAGGCAGAGGCCATGGAGGAGTGCTGCTTACTGGCTTTCTCCCATAATTTGCTCAGCCTGCTTTCCTGTAGCACCCAAGACCACACACCCAGGGGTGTGGTAAAAGGGCCAGGGGAAAAAACCCACCCTGGCTATGACTTGACCCCAAGATATAGGCTAAAGGAAAGTTATCCTGTTCCTGGCTTGGTCAAGTCTTGGAAATCCCTGCCCCCATGACTCAGCTTTAATGACCAAACCTATCGTAGGATACCTCCCTACTAATTCTGTTCTTTCCCTCAATTAATCTCTTACAATGAGGTCTGTTGTGTGGTGTGACTTTGTGGTATTCCATGGCTCCCAATAGCCAAAATGACTTTCGAAAAATCCTTACACTAGGCCTTCCCACACTGATTATAACCAACAGTATGGGCTTGCCCACAGGCCAATCTGATGGTGGGCATTTTCTCAATTGAAGTTCCCTCTTCTGGAGTGGACTCTAGCTTCTGTCAAGTTGACATGAAACTAACCAGCCCCAAATGAAATCACAAATAGTCACACTATTGCTATGTGGGATGGACACTGAGTTTGCAAGCCCCCTAGACAGAACTGTGTAAGAATGCAGATTCAGCAGAAGAGACCCCTGCCTCTGCTACTTCTTAGCTGTGCAACACTGGGCAAGCTACCTAACTTGGATCCTCCTATCGGACAGGTGGTAGTAACAGGCCTATCTGCTTCACTGGGCTCTGGCAAGGGAAAATGAGACCATTCAAGAAATAGTGCTGGGGAGACAGGAAGTCCTCAGCAGATGCTTGCTCCACTAGAATCGAGCAAAAGAACATTTCATGCCACACCAACTCCAGTGGGGTCAATGTGACATAACGTATGGAATTGTGCCAGACAGGAGCTACGCGTCCTACGGGACTAGGCTTCCTGGAGGTCAATGGCAGATGGCCTGGTATTGGCCGCCCTTGAGGCATAGACGGGTTTCTCGATTAGCTGGGATATGGGCTTTGCAAATCTCTTTTATAATAATGATAGTCTTTATATCTATAAGACAAGGATCATCTCTTCAGGAACAGCTCCGGGATAGGGAAACACAGTATGGGAATGTATAAGACTACAGCAGAACCTTTGTCATACACAGGGTGTATGCTGAGCAAGGGAATAGATGGGTTAATGTTGATGAACAAAGAGAGTTATAGTATACTTTCAACTTTATGGATAGGCTTGCTAGATCCCAACCCCCCCCATGCTGCCTGCTGCATAAGAAGGTACAGAAAAGTATATTTCAGCAAATGCAGAGATGTGTCAGGCATATTTGGTCACTAGATGAGATAAAGAAAGGGTTAGAAAGAGGAAGGGCCATGATAGCGATAATGAGACAGAAACTTTCTATTCTTAGATAAGATGAAACCACTTGTCTGAGATTTATGTTCCCAAGGACAAGAGTTCCTCTTCAAAGGCTGTTTTATGTCTAACACCTGTTCATGATATTATGCTTTTCTTAAAAATCGCTGATGTGACTAAAACAGGCTTTCACACTGTGCCAACCAATGATACATGACCTTCTGATTTGTTCTTTGTTTGAATACTATATAATGAGAACATGAATTCAGTAAAATCGCAGCAGATTCCAAACACTCTCTTGTGTGTTGTATCTGTCTGTCATTCACCGAACTTTTGCCTTCCTGTTACCAAGACCCTGCTTCTCCCATGGTCTGAGTGGCTCTCCTGACCCCGTTCCTTGCCAATTTCACAGAAGCCTACATGGGCATGGTTGATTAGAGGCAGGCCAGTCTTCTCTTCTGGAGGGCAGTAAGCAGGTTTCAGATACTTTGAAATTCTAAACTTCAGAACAAGAATTTTGACCATCCATCGTAAATGGTTACAAGCACCAATGCGGACATACTTAAAAGCTTGAAACCTAGAATGCTGGAGTTGGTTCCTCCAGTGGATGGAGTCTGACCCAGCCATAGGATGCTCAACCTATTGGGGAAGCCTTCCATGGTAGAATCACCTTCTTGTGAAACAAAGCCTAAGACAAATGAAGACAGTCATTTGTCACAACAAAGGAATTGACCCAATAAGATCCATTTGCAAAGTATTTTAAGAAGCAACTTACCTAACAACTATTGAAAATAAAATGACAAAACCTGTATCATTAGACATCAATAACCATGTGAGAGGATACAGTCTCCCTAACAACAAGGACTCATGCAGGAACCCATCTTTAGTAGTCATTAAAGATAATGGAAGGGTAGCACACAATTAGATGCTGAGGATAAAGAACTGGCAGCTCCAGCAGAAGGATGCGCTGGGGCCCTGTGCTGCTGAGCACACATTTGGACAGAAACAACACTGAAGATACCCAGCTTCCCCCAAGTTAGCAAATATTTATTTCTTAGTAAAAATACACATGCATATGCTATGTAGATGTAAGTGGAGAACCTTCACAAGTGAGTGATTCACTACAACTACTGACGGAACAGTCACTCTGACAAGAGAATATTGAGAGCGCGCGTGCATGCACGCACATGTGTAGTGTTGAAGACTGAACTCAGAGCTTCATACATACTGAAGAAGTGCTACACCACTGAGCCATATTCTAGCCTACTTTTCATCTTTATAAAGGGTCTTAGTAAATGGCTGAGGTCAGCCTTGAACTCACTCTGTAGCTCTTACAGGCCTTAAAATGGCAATCCTCCTGTCTCAGGCTTCCCCACATCTAGGATTACAGGCCTGAACCCCTAGGCCTGCCTCATCTTGAAACTTTGTAAAGCAGAATTTTAAGTGGTTATATCCATGGGATTTCCCAGAATGGAGAAGGGCCAGCTTCTAAGTACCTAAAATTGCTCTGGGGATAGTGTCCTAACAGCCTGTAGAAACTAGCCTGTTATAAAGAAGAAAACTACATACTTTGAAAGGTCATAGGGACATGCATAAATTGCCTAACTCTGTCATAAACCACTGTTTATCTAGTGGTTTTATTTAATGTTTACGACATTATAGCAAAAAATGATCGTTGAAGGAATCCTGATGCAATAAGGACAGATTGTGCATTACTGGGCACTTGAAATGCTTTGCCAACATTTTAAAATATCATTTAAAAGGAGTATCATCTTCCAAGATCTCTATATCAGCTTGACTCAATCTGTCCTCCCTAAGTAGAGAGAAGCAATCAGGGTCTTCCACGTAGAATGTAGGATCTGAGAAATGGGGATATTCAAGCCACTTAAAACCTTTGATGCAAGGTTAAGAAGCTTATGCCAAGTGACAAGAAGATTGTTGAATCAGAAGGAGACAAGACAAATGTGGCTGTATGTTCCTGCCAGAAACCAAAGCTTTGTGAGAAATCTTGAGTTTGTGGGGAGGACGGTGAGGGGTGGGAACATATTCACAGGTTTGTCACCTTCTTCAACGTTTCTATTTCCTGAAAAGGAGGAGATGGAGCCCCCGTGGGCTTCAGCAACCCCATCACTTATGTTTATTTTATGGTTGATAATATCCATCTGGATACTTCCTTCCTTTCCTGTATTTTCTCATCATTTTGTGACACACACCGACACTTGCCTTTCTTTCTCCTTTTCCTGGAAAAATAAACACTAGTGCTAATCAAATAGATAAAGCTGAATCCCCATGATTTGACAGGCACAGGATGAGTTGGTTTTAGTAAGAAGTCATCCCCTGAAAAGATAAACAAAACAAACTAAAACCCCGGTAGCCATTTTGATGTATCAGTGTTCAAAGTCACCAGACAGCCCTTCTGTCTGCTTGTGTGGTACAGCAAAACTGAAGCCCCTGGCCCTCAGAGAAGCTCACTCTTGCTTCCTAGGGATTTGATTTATGTCCCCACACCGGAGCACTGTTAATATTGTCAAGAGCTAAACCGAGAAACATTTCCACTTCTTACAATGGCCTCAGTGCTAGCAATTCATGAATCTCCCGAAGACTACCGCAACAGAACAAGAAACGGCGATGCGGAGCTTCTGTAGTAGCTCAGAGCAGCCAAGATTCATTTGAAAAGCCGGGCAGGCCAAAATGATAATGATTGCAATGATGGCATGTACCAAAGAAAAGTGAAATTTTACGACAAGAGAAATATGATGAACAACAGGACTCAAACAGTGAATACATCGTGAGGGTCTCAGTTGGCTTGATAAGACATGTGGGAAGACAGAGTCTACTGCTAGACATGTCATCTGTGGTCTGAGGGAGGCAAAGACCTCTCTTTACTGTTGACATGCACCCTTATGTCACTGCCCGCAGGCATCCCCCGTCACTGCCCGCAGGCATCCCCTGTCACTGACCGCAGGCATCCCCCGTCACTGCTGACATCATCCTCATGCATTATTAGGCTCAGTGCTAAGCACCATAGTCAGTAAGCAGCTTGACAACCTAGGGATTATTCAGAAAAGAACGGAAACACGGACAAAGAAACAAAAAGTGAGACATCACCAGAATTTCCCCATCCAATGAAAGAGAAATGCTGGAGACAAACCCACAGGAATGAGAGAAGTCCATCTCCATCCACAAGCCTGATGGTCTCCACAGAAAAACAAAGGAATTTCACACTGTGATAGAACGGGAGCGATGATTTTAACAATAGAGCCTTCTGAGGGAGCACACACTCAGAGACCCCTGAGTTTAAGACAAGTTCTCATGGTTTTGTTGGATGTATCTCAGAATCCCATTGTGTGGCAGATGCTAGGGGCACCTCAGCAGCCCTGTACATGTTGATATAAGAAAGTAAACCGAGGGAACCATGGAAAACAAGTCAAAAGACATTTCTCCCTGGTCTCTGCTTGTGTCCCTGCCCTGACTTGCTATCATGGGTGGATTACAGGTTGCATGCTTACATAAACAAGTTGCTTGTGGTCACAGGTTTTATCATGTCAAGAGAAAGTCACTGAACACAGAGATGTATGACTATTCCTTGTCAGTGACTGCATAATCTTTGGAAAGGCACTGAGCTTCCTTGCACCTCAATCTATTTGTCCGTATGTAGACTATGAGAGTACATTTCCAGTAAGGGCAATGTGTAACACAGGCAAGCGAGACTCGGGAGAGGGAGGGGCCTGTTATCACTGTAACGTTCATTAAGGCAAAGTAGCATACTTCCTGAAAATGTCTTCTCAATACTAATATTTATGCTTTCAACAGTTATTCCTTCTATAACCATAACAAATCTAAGGGGCAGACCAAAATTTTCTATGCATTTAATGAACAGATGCATTCATCTATGTAAGCCTATGTAAGCATATGTGTATGCTAGCGCACACACATGTATGTATGTACACACATGTGTGGCCAGGCATCTGTAGAGGTTGACATCGGGTGTCATCCTCAATCTCTTCACTCTGCATTTTGAGATAGGGTTTCTCGTTGAACTTGGAAGCTTGTCAAGGGATGGGTAGACTGGCCATCAGGCTGAGGGATCCCCTCCCCCCAGTTCTAGAGTTCAGGACATGCACTGACAGGTGCTGTCCTTCTCAATTCATATAAGATGCTAAGACCCTATTGCTTGGGCAGGAGCACTTCACCGATGAGTCATCTCCCCAGCGCCCCCAAAACATTTTTCCTATGATAATTATATTAAAGCTCACTAACATATATATATATATGAAAGACTTTTATATAACGATTATCTCCCAAGTATAAAAACAAAAGTTAGCTCAGATGTAACTCATGTTTATCAATTGCCCGACAATCCTTTGATTTCCAGTAGAGGGAACCAGTCAGCTGTGAACTATTCACTAAAACCCGGTATTTTACGACACACTGCCAAAAATGACTGACCGCATTATCTAAAAGTCTTAGTGACTCCTCGTTGGCAATCACATCAAGAATGTGCTTTATAAACATGAAATTCTCCCTCTTTCAAGCTATTGTCTTTTCTTGCTGTTTGGGGGCACTATTACTCTGAGTACCTTACAGCTTGGGTTTATTTTGTTTGAGACAGAGCACGTAATCCAGCCTAAAATGAAATTTATCATTACCACTGCCCAGCTTCCCTCCAGCTAGAATCACAAGTGGGTACTGCCATGGTTAGGCTGTCTTCCAGTTTCTTATTCTTTAGATATTTACTTTCCATAAGAAAATTATTGTGTGTGAGAAAGAGGGTGTTCGTGTGTGGCTGTGGCTGTGGCACGCACGTGGAGGTCCGAGGACAACTTGTGGAAGTTGCTTCTCTACTTCCATAGTGTGGGCTCACCAGATTAGATTTGGGTCACCAGGCTCAGTGGTTAAGCACCTCTACCAAAGCATGATCCTGATGATCCTATAGGAGGAAGTGATTTCAACTGAGACAAGCACTATCTAATACAAAAAGTGGAAGTTGAGGCTCAAGCATGCTAAGTGATCTACAAGTCACATAGCTAACACAAGACAGCACCGGATTTATACTAGTAAGAGTTCAGGCTAGCTTGGAACTCAGCCAGTCCACTATAGTCTCATCTAGAAATTCTGAACAGCTACTTGCTGTTGTCCAACTCAGTATTAATGAACTCCTTTCCTCAGACCCACTGGAAATGGTATCATCAGAATGAGACATCACATATATTCTAAAAACATTCACAGATATTAGTACATCAGTAAAACTCATTTGATTACTAAGCATATGACTGTTTGCAAATACATTATATATATAACCCTAAGTATTCCATTTTTGTTAAAACTTGTAGGACATAAGTAGCACCCACGATTGATCTTCTACACAGTTAACCTTGGGCAGAACGCATGCCGATGCTATTCTCTTAATTTTATGTCTAGAAGTGTTTTGCCTGCATATATGTAAATGAATGTATTCATTCATCAAAGTCTCTAAGCTCCCCTTTTGACCTGGAGTGGGAACAAGACACCAGAGTTCTCCAAATAGAGAGATATGGCCTCTGCAGTCTATAGTTCCCAATTCAGTGGGAAATCTATGCACGAGATGCAAATACAGTAATAGAAAGAAACAAGTATCCTAGAGGCAAAGATGGAGTTGGGTGGGAAGTGACCATGCCTGCCTAAGGGGCCAGAGACAGACTTCTGTGTCTAAGGGCACAGGTCCCAAATCCATAGAGGTCAGCATTTATGAACAAGAGGCTGGAATGCCCATCTCAAGGTACTTGGAATGCAATGTCTATTTTCCTGAGGTCATCCCCAGCTCCCGGACATGTGTCCTCTGTGGAGCACACCTCTGGCTCCTTGACCTGGAGGTAATTTGCCACTATTCCAGTGAGGAAAAAAGAAGAATCCTGGCGCTTCCTGGATGTATCTCACCCATGCCTTTCTACACTGGCCAGTGGTCTCTCTATTCTTCCATTGAGAATTGAGAATGCCCAACACCCCTTCACTGTTATGTCTCACCCTACTGTACAAGCAGTGCAAGTACTGTACAAGCCCAGAGCTCACCAATAGAAGGCACCTCTGTGTCCAGAAGCCACAAAATGGAAAGTCCCCAGCCACTCACAAATGGCCTTCCTTCAACAGTTGGTGGAAAACTCTTCACCAAGCATAGAATCAGCATGGCATGGCACCTGATCCCATTCCATCTGCCAGTGCTATCCTGAAACAAGCTGAGCCTTGAGAGACTACTTAGGAAGTCCTGGCACTTTCATCGGGCCCCTGGTACTTCTAACCTCCTGCCTCTCATCAGGGCAAAAATACCTTGTACCTAACCTAGATCCAAGTTCTAGACTCTGAGAGCTGGAGGCGTGGCAGACAGTTCTGGAGGAGCCAACTCTTAGGAAGCAATGAGCCTCCTAAGAAGCTGCCACAGGCCGGCACTGGTGACAGGTACAGAAAAGCAAACAACAATAGGGGAAAAAACCCAAAGCCTCTCACCACATAGTACCAGCTAAATTTCCTTCCCTTTCCAGATTAAAGGTAAGGGGATATCATCCACAGGCAGATTTGGAAAAGAGGTAGAAGACTAGCAGACAGTTGGACTGCCCAAGTACAGCCTTTAGGAATCTTGAGAATTTGGGAAGGGGTGCTGATCCAAAACCACAAATTGTGGTGGTTTAAATAAGAATGCGCCCTCCCCAACAGACTTAGATGTTTGAATAATTGGTCCCCAGCTAATGGTGATGCTTGAATGGTCTAGCAAATGTGGTCTTGTTGGAGCAGGTTTGTCACTGGAGACAGGCTTTGAGGTTTCAAAACCATAAGCCCTCTCCATTTCTGTGGGCAGAGATGTGAGCTCTCAGCTCCCAGTTTCTAGTTCCAGCAACCATGTCTGCCACCTGCGACTGTGCTGTCTCCCCAAGTTATGGACCCTAACTCTCTGGAACTGTGAGCCCCCACCTAAAAAAGAAAACTACTTCCTTGCCTTGGTTATGGTTTTTATCACAGCAACAGAAAGTAAATGATACACTAATGTAATAACATTTCTTATTTATGAACAAAAGCCCCTTGTAGTCATAAACCTAGGTTTTATTTACAAGAGAAACTAGTTAACCACACTGTCAGGGACTCAGGCTTGCGACAAGATTATTTTCTGCTGAAACACAGGCAAAGCATTTAGAGCAAGGCTAGAGGTGACCTACCACTGCCTCACCAATGCCCATAGGGATTCTTGCAAAGGCAGGGTAGCAGCCATGGCTTCTCAGAATGGACACTCCAGTATCAGCTCCTAAGCCCATCCATCCAGGGAATATGGACCACTAATGCTCCCAAGCCAAAACACTGGCAGCCCAAGCTAGTGCCTTCTGCAAGGAAATTGCTTATCTAGGCCACAACAGCTCTTCTGAGCATCTCCCCATTCACTCAGCTCCAAAATTCAAAATCAGCTTCTACCTTAAATGAACTCCCTGTCTTAAAGAGCTATACCCTTCTTACACCCCCTAGGTATTTCATGAAGCTAAGTAATCCAACACCTACAAACATGGGATAGAGTAAAGCCATGGGCACAGAAAGTACCCATCAACATACAGGACCAGAGAGGGCCCTCTTCCACCAAACTGACAGAAATCAATTTCATGCCTTCCAACACACAATAGGGCAAGAACTCAAATTCTCTCAGCACACACTCTGAAGAAAATATGAGCTTTCTTTAAATGTCAGCACAAACAATCTGCTAGCAGAGATGTCTATAGGGAGATAATCACCTCCTGGGTTCTAGGTGGTGGGGTGCACAGGGGGTGACTTCTGGGTGAGCAGGTGGGATAGGTCTGGGGGACCTGCCTGGAATTCTGGGACAGACTCCACGCCGAGACAGGCAGCTTGGCGGGGAGGATGACTGACCAATAAGCAGCTAGTCGAGTGGATCTGGAGGCCCTGCCAGGAGTTCGAGGTCTATCTCTAGGTGGGACCTAGTAGCTAAGTGGGAAGGTTACTGATGGGTGGGTTGAATGGGTCTGTGGAACCTGCCTGGAATCCTGGGTGAGACCTCACGTGATGCCAGGCACCTCAGTCGGATGTCTGGTAGGTTCTTGGAATGGTTCCAAAAGGCCCTGCCTGGAGTCTGAGGGTTGGCTAAACAGTGTCAGGTAATATGGTAGGCAGAATGCCAAATAGGCAGGTAGCTCCTGGGAGAGCTACCTGGAACTCTAGACTCGATTCCACAAGGTGCTAGGCAGCCCTCCGTGCAGGATGACTGATGGGCAGGTGGTCTCTCTAAACAATTCTTACATGATTAAAAGTAAAATACATTTACATATGAATCCAACATTAGGATTTCAACTCTCAGTAGAAGAAAAAGAAAAGTGTCTTAAGAATACTTCATATCCATTCACGTTCCAAGCTGATCTTGGTTCAAGTATCCTGTGCTCCCACCAAGCTTAGTGGCTCTTCTTAACCCTATTTTGCCCGCACCCTTTGCAGTCCCCCGACCCAGCCAGGGGCCTCACAACCACACCCCCTGGTCCAGTCTAATAGGCCCCTTTGAACCTTTCCCAACCTTCAGGTTTAGGCCTGCTGGCACATTTTGTTCACCAGTCCAGTCTGTTGTTTCCACGCCAGATACCGAAGCAACGAAACAAGTCCAAAAATTCAAAGGTCCCTGGAATCAGCCCCTGGAATCAGCCAGTCCTATCGAAATGTTCTCTAGTGAGAATTACCTAGATGAACGCCAGGACGCAGAACTTAAAAGAACAGTCATCAACTTCATAAATGAATTCAAGGAGCCCAAAGGAGGCACAAAGAAGTGTCTCTGCGTAGGTAGGGGAAATAAATGCCCAAGAACTGCCCAAGAAAACACAACATAAGGCTGAATGAAATGAGAAAGACAACCCAGAATGTAAAACCTAAAATCAGTAAAGAAAACTGATGATGATGATTCAAAGCTTAAATGAGAATAGCACTGAACAACTCAGTAACCCACATAGAAAACGCATGAGACAGCCTTTCAGGTTGAATGAACAAATAGAAAATGGAACATCAGGAGTCGAAGATAAAGTCCAATTGGCTGCAATTGGACAGTGCAGTCAAGAGCCTGAATTTTCTAAAATACTCAGGAAGACCATGAAGAAACTAGGGGACACCCTGAAAAGGTGAAACCTTCAATTATAGGCATAGACAAAAGAGAAGAAACCCACAGACCAGCCCTTCAACAAGACCTGAAATCCCAGCACTCTGGAAACTGTAGCAGGTCAATCATGTTATGTGTATTTGGGGAGGAGGGCTGTTTGTTGAAGGGATCCACTGGGTTCATTCCCATGGGGCAAAGAAAAGACTGGATGTCTGGGAAGAGCAGGAGATCAAAACTGAATCAGAAAGAAGCAACGGGGTGCTAAATGCTAAGAAAGCGGGAGTAGAAAAGCATAGCCGGAGACAGAAGAGAATGAAAACCATAAAGGTTATTAGAACAGACAGTTGTAGTCATGGGGGTGGAGGAGGTCCCAGAACTGGGGGCCCACCAGGAGACACTGGGTCTCCTGGACATTTTATAGGATCTCCAGGCTCTGCCAACCCCAGGCTCTTTTCCCTTCTCCCCATCCATCCTGTCTCTGCCAGCCATTTGCAATTTGTAACAGGTACAATGTTCTAGCTGGGTGTGGGGTGTGCAGGGTACAACCCCGGAAGAAAGAAGCACCTATTAAAGGAGCCTGCTTCTGTATTTCTTGTTGACCTAAGTTCTCCTTACTCTTCTTCAATCACAAGTTCAAGGCCAGCCTGAGCTACATAAATTGTCAAAAAAAAAAAAAAAAACAACCCAGATATACCCTACAATCCAGCAATTCTACGTCTGAGACTGTCTCAGAAAAATGTAGAGTCAAGAACAGATTATTAAATGAACACAGACACAACATTATTCATAACAGCACCAAAGTAAGACAGAAGATTGGAGAAATATGGTCTAGCTCTACCACAGAATATTATTCAGACTTACAAAGGAAGGAAACAATGATGTGTAGAACTGCTTGAGGTTTCATGGGGGAAGGGTGGTCATCTAGGATACCACTGAGCTCATTCTGTGGGAAGGAAAAAGAATTGTAAATTCAAGAAAGAAGAGCCACAGGAGAGTGAGGTGATGTGTGGAGAGAGTATGAAGGCTGTAGACTTATGCATCCAAGAGGCAAAAGCCACAAAGAAAGAACAGAAACGACATACTTTATTTGGACAAGTAACTCATCAAGGGAACTAAAGACTGAGACTTCTTAGAAGCTTCCAGGGCCCTTCCTTTGCTGGTCTCTTCCCCCTCTCTCATGTTGGTCCCCAGCCTGATAGCTCTTAGCAATTTGTAAGAACCGCAAAGTTCAAGATAAAGAAAAACCCAGAACAATGAGGAACCTCTCTTAAAATGGCCAGTCCCTGTTTTCCAGATCAGGACAAGTTTGTCCAAGTTCCCCTGACCCCTTTCCTTCAGTACCATATGCAAGAACCTTGAGGAAATTAAGCTACGAACAATAAAGCCGTGGCAAAGGGGCAAAATCTATATGATTGCATTTGTGCAATATACCTAGATCATCACACCAACAGAGACAAAAGGACAATGAAGAGCAGGGCTGGACAGTTAGTATTAAGTGGGTACACTGATTACTGGATACTGAAAACACTGTGGAGATGATGGGCCTTCGGGACTGTACAACTGTACAGATAAATGGTGTCATGTAACTTTAAGTTGGGTGCATTTATCATAATAAACACAAGCAACTCGCAATAGATCATGGACCAAAAACTAAGATGAATAACTGCAATCTAGAAGGTAGAAGTTGGTCACGTGATTTCATTATGAGCTTTGGAGATGCAATACAAAAGTCATGGCCCTTGCAAGACACCACTACAATGTGGGAATTTATTCAAAATCTAGCTTCTCAGTCTGCCTCCTAAGATCAAGTGGATAGGGCAAATTCCTGCTCTGCAAATGATGTATGGCCATTTCCTCTTTATTAAAACATTCCCTGCAGGAAAGGAAGGTTCATTCAGGAGGTAAACAAAAGATCACAAGTCCAAAAAGGAAGAAACTTGCAAGTTTCTGGGATGACTCTTCCTGGTTGGCCAAAAGGCATAAACCACCACTGGTGTGGGAAAAACCCCAGAGCAGGAGGCTGAGAGGAGATCCCGGGACTGTGAGTTGCCCGTAAACCTACAGAAGCTCCCGCTTACAGCTTTCCTGGGTTGCAGCCAGCTTTACAAAGATGCAGCACTCTGTTTTTTCCTTATGTGTGGGAGTGTCTTGCCTGAATGAATTCCCTCATACCACATGCATGGCTGATGTCTATGGAGGCCCAAAGAGGGCACCTAATGCCCTGAGTTGGAGTTACAGAGGCCATGAGCTTGCCCAGGAGCTGGGAATTGAACCCAAATCCCCTTGACCTCTGAGACATCTCTTCAGCCCCACAGTTGCTTTTCAAAGTAATTCATTAAAGTGATCCCACCTCTTTAAGCAACCTCAACAAAAGTCACTGGATCATCAAGCTGAATCTGTGTGCAACCCCTACTTGAATCTGCTATGAGTTCACTTTCTGGGGTAAACGTGTGTGTTTCATCTCCCTAGGAAATGTCTATCGTGTAATAGTAAACGACCTGGTTTGGGTATATATTAACTATACAAAATAATAGGTTTCATTATGACATTTCATACACACATATATATTTTATCATATTTAGCCCCTATTACCCTTTTGGGGCCCCCTCCTATTCTCATTAATGCCCTTCCTCTACCCAACCAGATTTCCACCCACTTAGTTGTCTTTGTGTGTTTGATCTAATGAATTCAATCAGGGTTGCTTAAAGGAGCATGGGCAATAGGCAGTTATTTTATTACTAAAAGTAGTATCTCTCCACTCCCTCACAGTCCCCATTTACTGCCAATAGATCCTCTAGGAAGGGCGAGTCTTCATGAGGCCAGGAGGCTTCATGGAGACCTAACAGCAATCCCTAGCCACATCCAAATCCTCTCAGAGGGACTGGGTCTATTGAGCCCAGAACTCATCCTTGAGAGAACAATGGCGTGCCAAGTATTCTTTTGAATGGGTTTACTCTGGGAAAGTTGTATAATGTATATAAGTATTTGGGATCAGCCTTATTCCCCGATCCTCCCTTGTCCTCTTCCTACCACTGCCAACCCACCCTCCTCCACTATTAGAACATTTTGTTCTTGTTTTACGACTTGCTGGACTTAAGGAGGGCTGCTCACATGATCAGTGATGTGAAAATACCCACTGGATCATAACTGAGTTGACAGTGGTATGTGGTACCACACTAAAGATAGTGACTTCCTTCCCCTGGTAGCCCATCATGACGGGTAGTGCCCCTAGGCAGGACAAGACTCCATGACCCCCTCCCCAACCCCATCTATGACAATAGTAGGCTCTTCCCTCCCCAGGGTCTAGTCGCTCCCTAGTAGCTACTGAAAAGCTTTACTGGACCAGGTATGAAGTTCCCGGGCAGGTGGACTAAACTCCATTCAAAAGCAGTAGTCTGTTGTGGCTTCCCTTCCTGGGGTTAATAAGCATTTGCATGCTGTGTCTCCCCTGGAACAGTCTATCACACAACAGGCATAGATACATTTTTGGCATCATATATCAATCATACAGAATAATAGGTTACCCCCTTTCACTCCAGTGGTGGGCAAATTGCTTGGCAGGTTGTTAGAGGGTCAGGAGCTTCATATGACTTCTTCCCCTCGGAGCCTTCAAAGCATATTCTGGCACAATCAAGCTCACCAGTCACCAAAAAGCTTCCGGCTCAATTTCGCCTTCATTTCTCTGCATCCTAAAACCACAGCAGTGGAGGTTTCAGCCACGGGCACTTCTCATAGAGCTCTGGTGGGGAATGGAAGTTTAGGGGCACAGTCTTGTGGAGGCCCTCTCGGGCAATTGCAACTGCTTGGAGTTTATGAGAACAATGCTCACTCCATTCCCTTGAAGACACTATTTCACAGCCTTCCTCCCCATTGTCTGGCTCTCACAATCTTTCCTCGCCATCGTCTGCAATATTCTGAGCCTCAGGCGGAGGGTAATGGATGAGCACTGGCTCTTAGCACCTTGACCAGACATGAGTCTCTGCCATTAGCAATAATTCCTCAGCCAGAAGCCTCTCTGATCATGAACCAGGTAGAAACACGATGACGCTATGTTGAGGCACCCGGACTTGTGCAGGTGCTGCTCCGGGCTCATAAGTGTGGAGCATGACATTGGCTGAATGAAGACGGTAGTCCAAAAAGCCCCACCACCTCTGCTGTCTCTTCTTTCCATTTCCTCTCCCGCCACGTCCCCTGACCCTTAGGATGACATCATGTCCCATTTAGTTTTGAGTCTTCACCAATTCTTAACACTTTGACCAGTTAGGAGTCTCTGCAATTACCACTAATTGAAAAAAAAAAATAGATTCTGTGACCAAAGCTGAGAGGCGCACCAAGGGATTGACACAGACATAAAACTTAAGGTGATTTGCCAGTCACACCATGTCCACTTAGCAAAACAACAGGAGAATCTTCCACAATAGGGCCTAGAGGCTCCCCGGTCTATTGAACAGTTTTTAGTACCAGCTGTGAATCTCCTTAAGGAGAACTAGCCTCAAGTCCAGTCAAAAGCAGCTGGCTAGTTCCTTAATGGTCATGAAACTATTGCTCCGGTGGCATATGGCTCAGCAGGTCAGTCAGTAGCACATAGGGTCCAGAGCTGAGTTAAGCTTGTTTACGATTTTTCTGTCCCAGAGCCTGCAAAGCACATTCCAGCTCTGGGAAAGCTAGCCAGCAGGGAGGAAGCTTCCAACTGGGTTCCAGCTTGACTGCGCTCTTTCCTGCAGACAGAGCACATGGAGTTTGCAGTGACAGCACCTTCGCGCTAGTTCTGGTGGGAGCACACTGTTAATAGGATAAAAGCACAAGGCACAGATTAGGTGAGAAACCTATTTGGAACAGACACGTCCAATAAGGGACTTTAAGAACATATAAAAGAGCCAGGTGTGGTGGCACACGCTTTTAAACCCAGCACTTAGGAGGCACAAGCAGGTGGATCGCTGTGAGTTTGAGGCCAGCCTGGTCTGCAAAGGGAATTTCTGGCCAGACAGGGCTACACAGAGAAACTCTGTCTTTAAAAAAAAAAACAAAAAGCAAGAACGAAAACCATAAGGAGTTTTCTAAAGTCACAAATAAAATGAAGAGTCACAATTTTAGAAATGGTCAAGCCTCTGGAGGAAAGAAAGATGAATAGTGATTATGAGTGGAACCAGGGTTCACTTTAAGGAGTCGTGAAGGACTTTGAACTGGATGCAATTCCACACATTCTCATTGTACTCAACTGTATATTTTTCAATGACATTAATGGCATAAATATATGACAACGTATGCTCACTAAGAGGACAGCAAGGGGAAAGATTCACTTTCACCTTCCAGATACTGCTCTGTCACAGGCAGAGAAGTCCACTCACTGGAGATGGAAAACTCTGCTTCCTTTATACTAACACAGAGAGTAATCTAGCAACTGTCCTTTGCCTGACTTCTTGTTAAATGAGATACTAAATTCCTAACTTTAGAAAGGGGCAAGGAGACATAAATGAATCACCCACACGTGATGCACAGATGGTACATGAAAATTCAGAACTATGCACTCTACACATGACAACGTATGTCACTGTCATCTAAGAATCCAAGTTGAAGAATTTGACTACAGCACGGATCTCACACGCACACTGCTAGGACAAATTAAACAAGGGTGGAAGGCTTCAAATAACTCTAGGACATTCTGAGAGGAACGGACAATTCCCGGGTCAGAGGCTGTCCTTAGAGAAGCTTGGCAGATTTCCTTTCTCAGGCACTGCAGCTATCCCGTGTGACAGTACTACAAAAGGCAAGTGACACATTTCCTCAAAACCAAGAGAACTTCAGAGCATGAGGGTGAAACTGGGTACATACAGCTCAATATATACATATATATATACATATATATATGTATATATATATGCTCAGCAATTTCTAGTGGCTACAAGTTGCTTTCTTCCAGGGCACAAAAGTCATGCTGGGCTCAAAAAAGATCTAGAACATTCACCATAGATACCTGGTCTCACCATGGACTGTGTGGGAAGGACTGCTTTAATTTATCCGAACACCTTCAGGAAAGGGTGGAGCCAAGACATTGATGCCTCAGTGGTGGGCGGGACCTCGCCTTGACTAGCACCCTGCAATTCAGCTTACCTCTTCCCTTCTATGAATACCTAAAGCTCCTGACAGGATCCTGAGGAGAAACTTGGAGTTGGCAAGGGTGTGACTTCTTTATTTGTTCTTCTTCCCAATGTGGCCACATTGGATGAAATCTCCATGTTTGGCTTTTTACTCTTACTCATCACCGTCAGCTAGATTAAGACCAGTGACCCAAGTCTAACTTGTTATCACCTAGTGCCTCCATAGTTCCGACTTTTCCCCTACTGGGAGGTGGGTTAAGCTGCCAACTGCGCTATATGTTTAGACAACATAATTCATGCATGTGGCCTCTACAGTGCCCACAGCAAACTTTCACAAGTGGATTAGGTTTGAAGGACTGTGGCATGTCATGGGTTTGTCACAAATTGCAGCAATTAAAACTTTTAAACCACAGGTTGAGAGGCAGAGTGGAGGAGGAAGAAGGGGGACGGAAGGAATAAAAGGGAGGGAGGATGGTGGAGGAGGGAACCTTAAGCAACATCTTTCCTAGGAGCCATAAGTAAAGTCTATCCCTTCTTACAAGGGCCCAGTGACAAACCAAAGCAGGATTCCACTATAGTTCACACCGAGGAACCAATTTATTGGGCTTACTTACAGAGGATGGGTAAGGGGACATTGGCAAAAGCCTGGGTGGCCCTGAAGCAGCCACAGTGACAAGTCTCCACCCAATATTGAGCATTGAGGACTCAATACTTCACAGAGCGAGTCCTTTCCAATACAACTCCCAGACTAATACTCTAGGACGTTCTGAGAATCCAGCCTACAAGGTCAGGAGCAGCAAGGGCAGAAATGACTCAGGAGTGGTTGGAAACTCCAGTTAGCGTCTGATGACTCAGCATCCCATCCTTCCATGAGGGAATATCAAGACTCAACAAGTCCAGTTGGGACAGACCACTGAGAGTCAGTGCAGCTCCTGTGATGAAGATGGGGTCTGTTGTGTCGAAGGACGGTGTGCTACAACAGCCTGAATATTGTACTGTGGACATTAAGTACAATGGAGGGCAGATGGTGGGAGCCACTTTTCTCACTAATGGAGCAGAAGGTGGCTGTGCTGACCACTAAACTACGAATGCCTCTCACTGCTGGAAGGGAAGGTATGGTTCTTTTTCGTTTAACTTTTAAATTTTACTGTAACAATATGCCATGTTTAACTGGGCCTCTGCATTGCAAACAATTGCAATGTAACAACAAGAATCATAATCATCTAAAAATAGTCCTTTCACTACGAGGTATAAATATGTTCATAATTCATGTCTGGTACCATAAGCCCATGCCACTCACATCTGAATACTAAAAATCCCAACAAAAATATTTAACTGAAGCTGGGTGGTGGTGGCATAAGCCTTTAATCCCAGCACTCAAGAGGCAGAGGCAGGCAGATCTCTGTGAGTTCAAGGCCAGCCCAGTCTACAAGAGCTAGTTCCAGGACAGGCACCAAAGCTACAGAGAAACCCTGTCTTGAAAAACAAAAAAATTAACTAAGCATCTTTTTCTGTAATCACAAGTATAACGCCAATTTAAAGATCATATAAATTACTATACTGAAGGACCTTCCTCCCATCCAGCAGCCGCACTGCAATGCAAGCATGAAAGCCTATTTTGCTGGAGGTCTCTTTAGAGGCCTTAACTTTCCTGCACACATTTTCTCTCATCGCTTCTTTAAGGGCAGACGCCCTTGGCACACTGGATAAGCCTGCATTAGATGTTTATAAAGCGACCACTGCTTACCCGTTTTCAAAGTAAAGGTTACATCTCGCCACCAAATTCAAGCAAATCAAAATGTCAAGAAATATTTTTGGAAATACTCAAAGCACAAATAGGATGAAAACATTTGGGAGCATGTCATGGCAGCCCCTTGAGTCGTACTAACAGCAGCTAGTTGTACTAACAAGGGGATCCTGCATGCTACAGAACAAAGTCTTCCTGCTTCCCCTGCATGGAATGGAGAGTTACGACTGGAAACCCACACTGTAAGGAGCAAGGACACTGGTAGCAAGAAAGGGCCCTCCCTGAGCAAAACCCAAGCAAAAATTATTCTGAAGAAGCAGCAGAACAGACAAGCCCTCACCCTGAGCAAAGTGCAGCCGTGGCATCCTCCTGGCAACCTTTTGAGATGGGAGCAGGTATCTCCATCAAACAGTGACCAAAATCACAGCAATGCGTCACTTAAATAACTTACCAGATCAGACAATGAATGTTGCAGCTGGTGTTGCCACACCCCGTTGCTGTACACTGCTATTCTTATGGACCTCCGTCCTCTACAATCAACCAGCTTCCTACTGTCAACAATAGCATCAAATAAATATATAAATAAATAAATAAACAGATACACATAGTTTGCAAGCAGAAGGTGATTTATGTGTGTAAGTCTGTACACTCACTGTCTTTCTCAGGTTACTCCTGTGGTCTCGATCCTCCAGGGACTTGCACCTAACTCCTCAAACCTTTCCTGACTACTCACTGGCTGACCTGAGGGTACATAGCTCACCCTGCCCTCAATGGAGAAGTGCAAAGAACTAACCTGGAATTTTCTCTCATCCCGGATTCACCTGTTCACAGTAGGGAGTGGCTGCTTGACTCCATTTAGAGCTAGGGATGGCTGTCAGTACAGTTATGAACACGCAGGAACATATTCCCTCACAATACAGGTGTGTACACATGTGTGCATATGTGTTTATATATGTGCTTATTATAAGATGGATTGTCCAGTTAGGAGCACCTGTCACAAGATTCAGTATTTTATGCCCTACTACAACAACATGTTTTCCTATGAGCTATAATTATATGAATGACTCAAACATTTGCTAATTTTGCCTGCATAACTGATTTCTGTCTTGCAAATAAAACACCTTGTGAGTTGTTTCCACATAAGCAGCCCAATAATACAATTTAAAAAAAAAAATACCCAAACAACCCTTCTGCCTGCCAAGACTACTGCATGACACACAAGAAAGGCGAATTTACTTTCTACATCATTTTCTCAGCATACTATTAAGTTGGACATGCTTGTCACATTGTACAGACTAAGCGCTAAATTCTTATTAAATAACCAGTTTACTAACAATCAACCACCCACTGCCCAAGCTAAGCATAGCCCAAGGCCCACAAGCATTTCTGTGAAAGGCCTGTGTCGACCAGTTTAACAGTGAAAACATTCACCTGTTCTATGAACTTCAACATCAGCACCGCCCCGCACGACATCGCTGGCTCTGCATGGACCCACTGTGACCGCAAGAGTTTCCATGCACTGCTTCACACTTGTCCTGGCCACCTAGGCAGGTTGGGGGTGCTCCTGTGCTTGCTCCCTGCAGTAGGAGGTAGAGGCGTCTGTGCTTGCCTGAGCTCTGCCGTTGATAAAAACCAGTGGGACCGTTGGTGAGAAGGGCACGTGCTCCTGTGGCATGTGACGAAAGGACCCCACACCGGCTGGTCTGTGGAAGTCAGCAGACCCAGCACTGGCTGAGAACATCAGTTAAGCCTCCCCAGTGCAACCCCAACTCATCTTGTGGCCACGCCCCACTCCTCCAAGTCCCGCCCCCAGTCCAGCCCACCAACCCCTAGCTCAGTACGTGGAGGCAAGCCCCTTCCACCTGGGGAGCCCTATTCACAGTATGAGGTGCCTGTATGGACTGGCATTGTGCGGTTCATTGGAAATTGGCCACTTCCCAGTGACCCCAGCCCTACTGAGTTTTTCACTAAACCAGTGAATTTAGTGAGGATCAGGTAACTGGTGTTTTGTTGTGACAGCCGCGTGGGTGCTGGTTTAATGCCGCCTAGCAGGGCGTGATTACTAATGCCCAGCTATGCCCTCTGCTGGCGCAATCTTGTAATACAGAGTTAGAGCGTGTTTTCCATGTGTTGTTCCAGCCTTGCTTCCAAACGTGGTCTTTTCTATTAAAGCTCAGAAAGCATTTTCTCATCGGTAGCAGACGACAGTGCCACAGTCGGGGACTGGACTTTAGAAACCTTGCAATGATAACATAAACTCCCCCAAAGCAATATCAAAGACAGCTTTTCCTCAACATCTCCTCCCCAGCCTTAGCGTAGAATTTACTTAGAAAATAGATCAGGCTGGCCTTCAATCATAGTGCCCTCCTGCTTCAGCATCCTGAGTGCTAACATGCCACAGGACAAGAGAGTTTAAAAGAAATCTGGTACAATTAATAGATTGTAGCCATTTTTTTTTTATTTCACTCTTTCAGTGAGCCAACAACTACTCAATTGTATCAGCCATCTTTTGAAGATTCTGTCTACTTAAAATGTAGTGCTAAAATGTTAAGATTGCAGGTACACTCGTCTAACATCTGGATACAAGGAGTCTGGAAACAATTTTTGTGGTTCTTTTTGTGAGACCGGGGATGCACACAGCACCTCGCCTGGGTACACTTGCTCTGATACGTACCTCCTAGTTTTAGCTAAAATAATTTAAATAGATCGCTATTGTTTTATGTTGGCGTTTACAACAGATGAATTATGTGTCGATGTGGCTGGAAACCATGGGTTCCACATACGTTAACTCAACATCCTATAAACATACTAGAGTAGTGGTCCTCACTGGATGATCTGTTACCTGTTTCCCTGTTTGATCCACACATGTCCAGCTCTACACATGGTTTGAGCTCGCATCAGTGAAAAGCAAGGGAAAGTGCCTCTTCCGTATAGAAAGCATCTTTCCACTTACAGCCTCATCAAATGTCGTCTTTCCTCTTGTCAGATTTCCACAAATTTCTCATCATTCTCTAAAACGATAATCGTGTTTCCAAAATCTGCTTGAACGCACCCTTTTTCCTGTCAGCACAGTGATTGTTGTCTCTCAGAATGTATAGGAGACGGCGTGGAAATAATACCTATTTATAGCTGTTGTCTTTTGAAAGATAGTCATGACATCAGAGAACGGTCTTTATTTAAGCTAGGAACATGTAAGGGCTGGGGACATGGCCAGCTGAAAAGTGCTTGTGCAACCAAGAGGACCCAAACTGAGCAAAATATGTTCTTCTAGGTAGGGGGAAACTCTCTCAAAGAAACTAAGATTTTGTCTCAAAAAATAAGGTCAGAAGTGATTGAGGAAGAGGTCCATGACACTGGTGTGGACCGCTGGACTTCACAGGTGTACACACACTCAGCCATCTATAAACACATGCACACACACATACATGTGTACACACATACACAGAATTAAGCAACTATTGGGGGGGGGCACAACGGTCCTGGCACCCACAGATCACTAGGGAAACCAGGAATTCTACACTCACAGGGGTCTCTTTCCAATGGAAAAGATAAAATACCCAGAAGGCTAGGGGAGGATTTTCTTAATGACCTGGTGACCTTTATGCCATCTGTGGAGGCAGACCCCATTTACCTTTGCTATAGAGACAGAACTCACTAAAATTTTCCACAATGGTTATCCCAGACTCTCCCATCCCTGGACCACTTTCCTTAGGGGAAATGCCACATGTTTTTTACAGCCTGCTGACCTCTATGCTCCGGGTCAGAGACCACACAAAATTCTAGAACTTTTAGCTAGTATGGATCCCACCTTCATGGTTACGTGTACTTTGTAAAAGAGTTTCTATGTAGTCACACCTTAAGCTGTTTTGTGCACCCGAAATTGGACTGATTGTTGCCTGAAAACCTTTTCTTGAGTTGCACTGTGTTTTAAATATGCTGACAATGAATAGTCTTGCATCAGACTCCTCAAAGTCCGGGCCAGGTTGACAGAGTCAATTAGAACCAGGTTCTCGTTCTCATCTCTTTGCTTCCCTGTTTGACACCAGGAGGGACACCCTCTAGCAACTATGCAAAATTATTAATATTCTGCAATAAAAGGGTTACAAATAGTAAATTATGTTTTTTTAGCTCAACACCCCAACCTGTGCCCATAGCCTCAGGGACTATGGAGCCTCAGGCAGAAAGACAATGCAATATTATTAATTCCATACCTTCGTAGCCAAAACAGTGAGGTCTTAACTCAAAATAGTGTTTATACATTTTTGCAAATGAGAAAAATGAGTTTTTATTAACAAAGGCTGACTCAAAAATTAAGAACATTTTTATGTAGATTTTAATTTTTCTGACTTTTCCGTGCTTGTGTACCAATTCGATTTTATAATATGAAAATCCTAATTTTAATTTATGTAAAAATAAGCTGGGCAGTGTGGTAAATATCTATAATTCCAACTACTCAGGAGGCTGAGACTCTTAAGAGGCCCATAAGCCCAGGAGCAGAATGAAGTCAATGCAACAAAAAGAAAACTGATGTCAAAAGCAAAAGGAAAGTAAGTAGCAATTTTGTACATATTCGTTTGTTTCCAAGAATGCGCTGGCTAACTTTATGTCAACTTGATATAAGCTAGAGTTGTTTGGGAGGAGGGAACTTCAATTTTGAAACTGCTCTTACCAGACTGGCCTGCAGGCAAGCCTACAAATGGTTCTTTGTCTTAGTTAATTGGTTAATTACGAGTAGGAGGATCCAGCCCATTGTGTACAGCAAGGCCCTGAGTTGTTGGTCCAGGATTCTCTAAGAAAACAGGCAGAGCAAGCCATGAGGAGCAAGTCTGTAAGCAGCCGGGCTCCATGGACTCTGCATCAGCTCCTGCCTCCAGGTTCCTGCCCTGAGTAAGTTCCTGCCCTGTCTACTACCCTCAGCAATGGAATATGACCTTAAAGTTATGAGATGAAGTAAACACCTTTCTTACCCAAGTTGCTTTCAGTCATGGTGGTTTCTCACAGCAATAGAAGCCTAAACTACGGGTTGGTTAAATGTAAAAGTTCTACAAGCTAGACTTAAACAAGCAAGAAAGTATTGCTAAGTCTGTGGTCTGGGCTCTCTGCTCCTCCCTGTTCTAGAGACAGCCACTTCTTTTCGGGCAGTGCCAGCCTCGTTCCAGAGACACGATGGTGAAGGTCAGAGTGAACAGATTTGGCCGTATTGGACGCCTGGTTACCAGGGCTGCCTTCACTTCAGGCAAAGTGATGTTGTTGCCATCAATGACCCTTTCCTTGACCTCAACTACATGGTCTACATGTTCCAGTATGACTCCACCCATGGCAAGTTCAAAGGCACAGTTAAGGCTGAGAATGGGAAGCTTGTCATCAACGTGAAGGCCATCACCATCTTCCAGGAGCGAGATCCCGCCAACATCAAATGGGGGGATGCCGGCGCCGAGTATGTTGTGGAGTCTACCAGTGTCTTCACCACCATGGAGAAGGCTGGGGCCCACTTGAAGGGTGGGGCCAAGAGGGTCATCATCTCCGCCCCTTCTGCCGATGCCCCCATGTTTGTGATGGGCGTGAACCATGACACATATGACAATTCCCTCAAGATTGTCAGCAATGCTTCCTGCACCACCAACTGCTTAGCCCCCTTGGCCAAGGTCATCCATGACAACTTTGGCATTGTGGAGGGACTCATGATCACAGTCCATGCCATCATGGCCACCCAGAAGACTGTGGATGGCCCCTCTGGGAAGCTGTGGCGAGATGGCCGTGGCGCTGCCCAGAACATCATCCCTGCGTCCATTGGCGCTGCCAAGGCTGTGGGCAAAGTCATCCCAGAGCTGAACGGGAAGCTCACGGGCATGGCCTTCCGCATTCCTAACCCAAATGTGTCTGTCATCGATCTGACATGCCGCCTGGAGAAAGCTGCCAAGTATGATGACATCAAGAAGGTGGTGAAGCAGGCATCCGAGGGCCCACTAAAGGGCATCCTGGGCTACACTGAGGACCAGGTCGTCTCCTGTGACTTTAACAGTGATTCCCACTCTTCCACCTTCGATGCTGGGGCTGGCATTGCTCTCAATGACAACTTTGTAAAGCTCATTTCCTGGTACGACAATGAATTCGGCTACAGCAACAGAGTGGAGGACCCCATGGCCTACATGGCCTCCAAGGAGTAAGAAGCCCGCCCTGGACCACCCATCCCAGCAAGGACACAGCAAGAGAGAGGTCCTCGGCTGCTGAGCAGTCCCTGTCCTAACTAACCCTTGACACTGAGCATCTCCCTCACAGTTTCCATCCCAGACCCCCAGAATAGCAGGAGGGGGCTTAGGGAGCCCTACTCTCTTGAATACTATCAATAAAGTTCATTGCACCCCTCTAAAAAAAAGAGTCTGTGGTCTGGTCTTCCCCCCCCCCCCGCCAAGGCCTACTAGTGCTGATGTTACTGTTACTGAGGGGTGCTAGACATGGTGATGTCATACCCAAGTCATGGGACTCTCAAACAAGACCACCACAGAGCTGGTATCCGATGACGACACACTGGGGTTTATTGATTACAAGTTAGCTAACCCAGACCATAATCCAACACACCTCCACAACGGGTGGGGGAGAACGGTCCTGAGCTCTCAGGGTAATGGGTCTTTAAAGGGGGGACTGCAGGCAGAGTGGCACAAGCCTTGGCGTTTGGAGATTGGGTAAAAGTATACAACTTTTAAATTTGCTGGCTGGGGTATAGGGGAATTTCAAAACAGTCAAAACAGTGGTTATCAGGTACCTACAAGGACTTTTGAAGAAAGCAGATGTAAACAGATGCTGTTTGGGTACCCTGGTGGGTCACTTTGACCAGGGTAAGCACAGTTTGGGGGGGGAATGTTTATGACTTTGCTGGGCTGCATTCACCCTCCTACGGAGTTCTTTCTCAAAATGCAACTTGTTCTGTTCCTTCAGGGACACACTGATGTGTGTTCTTTAAGACATTACTGCTCTTATGCCCTGTGACACAGCTGTCACAAGGGGAACAGACCCCCTCCACCACGTGGTCCTGCCAGCATGCCATACTGTGCTGCTGCAAGCCTAAAACAGCCACACCCTGCAATAAGACGCTTAAACATTTATAAATATGAAGTCTTTGTTAAGTCAATTTCTTTGGGCTTTTTATCATGCCCCCGGCTAACACGTGACAAGCCTTGAGAGGACAAATCACCGTGTCTTTATTACTCTGGTACTTGGGGGCAGAAGCAAGGAGGACCCCGATGATGGCATCCTTCTCACCAATGCCTGGCAGCTGCCTATCTGTCTGCACTGGTGGAGTTTGGTCTTTTCAATGTCGTCACTGTGCTAGCTTCTGTCTTTGTCACAAAACGCCTGAGAAAAATGAACCCCAAGGAGAAATGGTTAGTTCTAGATCCCAATTTTGAGAGTTTCTTTTATTTTCAATAGTTTGGTTTCAGGACCCAGCAGAGTCCAGCCCTACTGACTTCCTGCCAAGGTTCAGGTCAGTTGCTTCAGCACAGGGAAAGGGACTTAGGACATCTAATCTAAGATATAACAGGATCAACTCACACACACGCTGTTTGAATCATGCTCTTTATTCTCCTGCCCGTTACAAACTCCCAAACATATATACATATTATATCCGTTCATTAACAGCTTGTTGAGAATAATTAAAAAAAACTACAAAGAAGATTCTCAGGGACACAGGCATTCTTTGAAGATACACAGCAAAGCTTACCAGCTAGTTTGTATCTAACCACAGCTACTGCTGTGGGGAGGTTCTGGCCTTCTCTTAAAGGGGCCGCTATAGGTTATAAAAGGGGAAAGACTAAACCATTGCAGGATCTAAGGGAAAGGTAGAGAATACGTGTACTATTTTACATTTCTTAAGTGTGATTAATAATATCTGAACATGGTTAGTCAACAAACAGCCTTTTTATCACCTGCATCTCAGGACCTAAACAAAAACAATCTACCGGATTAAAAGCTGGTACAAAGTGTTAATTGCTATTATGAATCAGAGCAGGGAGGTGCCAGGGTAGGACCCTAAGGACAACATAAATACTATTGATCTCTTGAAGGACGATGATGGACAATATTACTATTTGTTCCCACTGCTCCCCCTGACCTGACCTGTACTACTAGATGTCAGACCTGGTTAGATTCACCCCTGCCACGCCATCCATGTCCCTCATAGAGTGCCAGCATTAGTGACTGCCCACCAGCCCCCTGCACTGACTCAAAATGGGGAGGTATCAGGCCTTGTAGGTCAGCACCCATGTCCCCCACACACTGAAAGGTACCAGCACATTTAGGAACCCTCTCCTTCCCCTCATGAAATAGCACTAGGCTCCACTCCTACAGCTCCCAGCCTATGATGCAAGTTTGCACGCCATGATGATCATTCCTGTTTGCTCAGAAACACTTCTAGGTGTCAGTCTGAGCCGGACAATAGTCCTGGGAACTGTCCACATGTACTGTTGGGTATCAGATGCGGTGTCCCTACATGCCTCATATACAGTGATGGATAGAAGTTCTTGAAATACCCCATCCCCCCAAATACACACCATGCCTGGCTAAGCATTGTCCCAAGAGAAACACCATATCTCTTCTACTGTGAGACAGCAAGTCTCGCTGCTCTCCCCAGGCTGACTACATATCAGACTTGATGGGCAGTCCCACACTTGCATCTCTGTGTGTGTATATGTGTGTGTGTGTGTGTTAAGCGTAGGTGTGTGCTCTGTGTAGGTGTATGTGCTGGGTGTATATATATCCTTGTGTATGTGTGTGAGACTGTGTGACTGTACTAGGTATAGGTGTGGGTGTAGCTGTGTGTTGTGGGTAGCTGTGTGTATACACATCCTTGTGTCTGGGTGGGTGAGTGTGGGTTCATCTGCCTACTTTGTGCAGCTACTGGTGCAGGCCCGGGCTCCACCTTCAGTGACTCATTAAAGATATGTTGATAACCTCAATTTCCTGAGCACAGGCATTCACTCGCCTGGATTTTGCCACTTAAGCTAGGCTGGTTGTCTGAGGAGCCTCTGGGATCTGCCTTTGCGACCCATGTGCTGAGATTAAAGCTGATGATGCTAGACCTCTGTAGCGTGGGTGGTGGCTTTTGTTTATATTTTTGGGGTAGGGAGTGAATCTTCTCCTTTAACTCGGGACCCCATGCTTGCAAGGCAAATTCTTTACTAAGTGAGGTATCTCGCTCACTCCTGGACACTTGGTTTTCTATTTTTAGTTTTATTTATTTATTTTTTTTCTGCTTATATTCTTCTTTTTCTTCTGGTTTTATTTTTCTCAGTGTTCCATGGCTGTGTTTGAGGGGCTTTCTTTTTTAACTTTTTCTGACTCAAATTTTTGCCATATTTTAAATTTTCATTTATTTGGGTTCTCTTTACCTTTTACTTTTTAAATTATTCATAGGTCATTAGTAGTGTACTGGACCTGTGGGATTTACACCTCTTTGGCCTGCGGCTAATGTCGAGTTTCTAAGATTTCTGATTTGTCTGGTTTGCTATTTACATTTGCTTGATTGCCTCGGCTTACTTAATGATTTCTGTTTTGATTTCTTTAAGTGTCTTGGTTTGCTTGAATTTCTTTGATAGGTATTAGAGGTAGCTGGTTTGGGGTATTGGTTTTAAACTTATGTTTTATTTTGTACATCGTTTTCTCACTCATTCTTGCTCCATTTCCGTCTGTATCCCCTTGCTCCTGTTTAAGTTTTCCGATTAGCATCCAGAACATCCCTGAGTCGTGGTCCTTCCTTCCACTTCACTGGATTGGGAGTCAGAGCTCAGTTTGGGTGTCGAGTTTGTTCTGTCCGTGTGTCTTCAATGCTCTCGTTTAAAGCTACTTCTTTGTGGGGTCTCATTTTGTCCTCTGTGTTTGTTTTATATCTCCGGATATTGCTGCTTGCATTCCTCATGTCTCTGTACATTCCTTTACATCTCTTCCTTTCCCCTTCCCTCCCATTTTCTTTGGCAGCAGCATCACTGCCAACCATGTCCAGTGACAGAGAAGATGAGTACTCAGAGCCCAGCGCAGTGCCCAGCATCTCCGATGAAGAAGTGTTCACCAGGTAGTACACCATCCTGGAGGCCTTAGGCCGGGGTGGCACCGGCAAAGTCGTGCTGGCCCAGCATCATCTCACAGGTGCCCCAGTCGCTGTGAAAGCTCTGGGAAAGCGGGAGAAGTTGTGGGAGCCAACAACGTCCGACGCCGACATCGTGAGGATGCTCAGCCATCCTAACATTGTTTCCCTCCTGCAGGTGATAGAAACAGAACAGAACGTTTATTTAGTTATGGAAGTGGCTGAGGGAGAGCAGCTATTTTAGCGCGTCAGGAAGGCTGGATGCCTGACGGAAGAGGAGGCTGGAAGCATATTTGTTCAGGGGCTCGGTGCCATAGGCTACTGCCATGATGAAGGCGTCGCTCATAGAGATCTAAAGCCTGACAATGTCGTAGTGGATGAGAACGGAAAGGTGAAGATTATTGACTTTGGCCTGGGTGCCAGATTTGGCCTGGGCAAAAGCTAGAAAGGCTGTGTGGTACCTTCCAGTTCATTCCCCCTGGAAATCTTCCTGGGCATCCCTTATGATGGCTCCAAAGCCGACATCTGGACCTTGGGGGTCCTCTTACATTATATGGCCCATTTGCAGGGGCCATCTTGTCAAAACTTAGGGAACAAGTTCTGCGAGGGAGGTATGACATCTCCTATCAGCTTTCCAAAGACTTAAGGAGCACGATCGACCTATTATTAACAGTGAATGGCAAGGCAGAGGCCAACTCTCAGGGACATCATGGGTCACCCATGGCTTCAGAAAGAGAAAGGACTGTTACTATTAACTATAATGGAAACTCCACCTGCCCAGACCCTGAAATTATGCCAGCCATGGAAAACATTGGGTTTGACACTCAGGATATAAGAGAATCTTCAAAGCACAGAAAATTCAATGAAACAATGGCTGCATACCACTTACTGAGATGTCAGGCTTGCCAGGACAATGACAGTAGTGTCCACACAAAGTTAATGGACTTTGTTCTTCTTTCTGCCATTTTCCAAAACCTCTTCTTCCTAGACACTCAAGAACTTACTTTGAACACCAAAAGCACAGTATTCTAGATCCTTATCTAAGACATAACACTATCTTGCTCATGAAGAACCAAAATGTTGAGCTAGAATTACTAAAGAGCCAAAAGTTGTTTATCAGAGAATGACAACGGAGGAAGTTGGTTAGGAAGGTGTGTTCCTAGGTATGATGGAGAAGGATTCCATAGTTGGATCTGGAAAAGGTAGGGGAAGAAAGTGACAAAGAACCAAGTTTCAGAGAAACCACCTTGGAGAGCAGTGCATGTTGAAATAGGAGCAGCAGGCTACTTCCGGCCACCCGGCTAGCTTTACCCAAAACAATTACATGGAAACTGTATTCTTTTAAACACTGCTTGGTCCATTATTTCTAGTCTCTTATTGGCTAATTCTCACATCTTGATTAACCCATTTCTAATAATCTGAGTAGCACCACGAGGTGTCTACAAGGACACTAGACCAAAACAAAATCTCCAAGCCAGCCTGAGCATATGGCCATGTCCCAAGCAGTGTATTATTAACTCTTGAGGTTAAAGTGTCCAAGAAATATCCTCAGGCCAAAGCTGCTACAGTTATTATTTAAGTTCTGACATAATACAATGTTTATATTTTATATATTTATAAAATTCATTTATATGTCTAGTCTTGGCATTCTCTCGTTCCTTGGTCATCTGACATCACAATGCCTCTGAATGTGCAAACTTTTCTAAGAAAGGGAGGTCATTCTTTTATCATCTTTCCACTCCATACTTTGCTCATCAGTATAAGTCTGTGTAGGGCAGAGGTCACTTCAGCTAATCTAACTTTGTTGCCACATAATATACATAATAGTGTATAGAGGGAAGAGGCTTGGGATCTGAACCATGGCCCACCAAATCTTGTTGACCTTTTTAAGTTTACTTTGTTTTGAATATCTTGTTTATGCATAAGTACAGGGACAGATGTTTCAAGAATATCTCACAACCTCATAAAAAGACCTCAGGCTTATTTATGTGGGTCACAACCTCCAAGGTGTATGGAAGAACTTCAAGTCGATAAGGGTATCTCCCTAAAAATAGTAGGGGTAGCATGTTCAGGACTTTCCTGGGGGAACTTAGAAGCAATACTCCTGGAAGTAGGCGTAAATTATTCATATGAAATTCCCCCATCAATCCAGCTGTACAAATATTAAAAGTCACCCAAATATGCAACAGGTAGAGATGAAAACCAAAGGTGCCATGGGGGCTATCATGTGGCTCAGCGTGGCTAGATTTTTGCCAAACAGCTGTGCTGGCTTTATGACTTTTGCCATCCCCATCAGATATGACTGTGCCAAGCAGTCATCAGACCTAACCAGGCACTGAACAAACCACACCAAAACCACCATGAGACGTATATGCAAGACAGGAAGTTAAATCACAGATAAAGAGAAACTTTAAAAACTACACAGCATAAAGGTTAAGTTCTCAGGTCTCCTTGGCTCTAACTAGCACCATATGGTGCTCACCCACCGGGCTCTGTTTTAATGACACAGCAGTTTCCTTACCCCCACATCTCTGGGAGGGATCTAGTTAATGCTCCTGTATTACTGAGAAAGAAAACTCAGGTTGAGAAAATGATTTTTCCTAGATACCACAGTCAGAGACTGAACAGAGCCTCAAGCTCAGACATTTACAGAGACTGCACAAGTTAACTTCCATTTTTACTAATGCATATTGGAGAACACATTGGAGATTTGTAGAGCAGACCTAGTTGTCGGGATATATTTTAAGCCTCAGCTTATCTTCTCAAACCAATTCTATGCAAGCATGCATATTTCCTCTCCTCCCTCTCTCTAGGATAAAGGTTATTATTGTACTATACCTAATGGTTTTTCCAGAAGTGCTTTTTTTTTAACCTCAGGGTCTTTTCAGCCTGGAAAATTTCCAATAAATATTCAGCTAAGACCTAAATGTATAACTTTAAAAGGCACTTCTTAAATATATTTTCCAAAGATGAGGAAGAAGATTAGGAGATAGCCCAGAGAGAGCTGGGTTGTAATAAAATTGTGTAGATTTTCTCCTTGACCCAACTGAGGACTGCCAGTGTTTAGGGGACCTTTTTTGTTTAAGATCCACATCTTGAACTACAGAATTAGCTCAGTGGTAGTGCGCTTGCCTAGTAGGTGCAAGCTCCCAGTACCTAAATAATAAAATAATTGATATTAAATAATCAAATCGTGGTGGTTTGAAAAGGTATGGCCCCCATAGACTCATGTGTTTAAATGTTTGGCCCATAGGAAGTGGCACTATTAGGAGGTGTGGCCTTGTTGGGGATAGGTATGACCTTGTTGGAGGAAGGGTGTCACTCTGAAGGCAGGCTTTGAAGTCTCATATATGCTCAAGTCATGCCCAGTGTGATGGTTTACTTCCTCTTGCCTGTGGATCAAGATGTAGAAGTCTCAACTCTTTTCTCCAGCACCGTGTCTGCCTGCACACCACCGTGAAGATAATGGACTGAACCTCTGAAACTGTAAGCCAGCCCCAGTTAAATGTTTCTCCTTGAAAAGAGTTGCCATTATCGTGGTGTCTCTTCACAGCAATAGAATCCCTAACTAAGACACAAATCCACACCTTGCAGTCTGTTTCTGACCCTGGGTTTTTTTTTATTCTACCATTTTGGGAATGTGATGGAGCTCTTCGCGAGTCTTCTGCCTACAGCTGATGCCCATATAAGGCCACCTCAAATCCTTTCAGAGACTCTTGTCCCTGGTCTCTGCTTCACTGTCAAGATGGATCTTAAACCTCTCCTATGAAGGTCAGAGATGTTCTGTACTTTGACAGTACCCATGTCATCTCCCAGATTCTGTATCTGTTGATTTCAGCAAACAGGACAGAATTTGAGACAGCAAATTCTTCTGCCATATGGGCAGAGCTCAAAGCCAGGGGTCAGCCTAAACTATATGAACACAGTGAAACAGCCGGTCTCTCTGTTAAGGAAAAACAGCAACCAGCAACTTGTAAGCTCATTCAAAAAAAACTTGTGTGCTAAGACATTCTATCCAGCCTGCCCTCACCACACGTACTCGGCTGACATTAGACAAGGGAATCGGATGACTTGCTAACTTATTAATGTTCAACGGGAGAGTGCAGAGAGAGCTGGTTGGCTCTTAGAACTCAGTGAATATTAAATGCAACTCAAAGGTATGTGTAAGTCCTTCTGATAAATGTCCAGCTTTTATCAGCTGGAGACAGCCTGGTATGATGCCGCCTTTTTGTCCATGATGGTACTGTTAGCACTGTTATCATTCACAGACGCAAATGGAAGCTATTCAACTGAAAGCGGGGAGTCCTTGTCTGATTTTTCTGTGCACACACATGCGTGCGCAGAAATGCTTCTGTTTGTCGAACTAGGGCTGATATTTTTTTTTTATTTGAGAAGTGTAATGCATCCATGAATACATCATTTCTTACAGCTGTAGAGTCATTCATTAGTGACAGAGTCTCACTGGACGAAGAAAAGCACTGAAATCTCACATGACAAAGCATATACGCTACACATGGTTAGTTTATTATGAGAAGGAAGATCTACATCTTAGTTGTTGAAAGATTTTAAAGTGTTTCCTTAAAATTTTCTGAGTTAGTCAATTTCTTTATTAGTTGGAATTGTAGTAAGTAGGACAAATAAAGATGCCCCTTCTGCTTCCTCTGAACTTATAGTCCGGTTTGGAGGACAGCTGTTAGAAGGATACACATGAAAATCGATAGCCTTAGTTAGTTAGGTAGCTTGAGATGCAGTTTTGCTATAAAGCCTAGGTGGACTGGAATATTCTACTCAGTCCTGGGTGGTCTCAAACTCTCAATACAAGTATCTCAGTATGTGTGGGCCTCCTAGCTTGATTCAGTTCCAGTTCCCAGGGCACACAGAGGACTGAGGATTGCTACTCTTTCTGTGAGCTTATCTCCAAATAAATAAACCTTTGTTATACTCCATTCTGGGCTATTGTGGAATTCTTTTGTATGTCAACAAATGGGTGCCCATGTGGCCTGAGTCCCTGCCATTGCTGGGTCCTGCCCAGACCCTCACAGCCTCTTCTCACTCCATGCAGCTGAACTACCCCTCCGCAGCTAAAATATCCCTCTGGGCAGGGGTGCAAGGTTTGGCTCTGCTGGCCCACTGCAATTATTTAGCAATTTCCCACTAGCCCATACCCGTGTGGCTTGGTCCCACCTACTAAGCGGCTGAGTTATTGCTGCCCACGGCTTTTTTCCACACCTCCTCTGCAGCTTCTCCGACTTCTGCCAGGCCTTCTCTGATCAGGCTAAGCTCAGACTCGGGGAGCAGGGCCGCTAACTCTGCACCTGCAACACAGGATTGCTTTCCTAGTTCAGATCCACAAATGTCTGTCCCAAGCTCTGGCCAGTAACGTGTGGTTCATGACTGCCTGAAAACTCTGGGTTCCTTAATATTCTGCCCAACTCAAACCTTTTCCGTATTCGAGTGTGCTGTTCTTAAGTTATTAACTAAATATGTTAGTAATTCTAAGTCCCAGATAATTCAAGTACTGATCTAGGACCTGCCGCCTTCATGCCACAATGGCAACATCTGCTGGCCGATCAAGATTATTACACCAACAACAATTTTTTGAAAATTATAATGGAGGTAAGTTAATTTGATTAATAAATAAATTTGAAACTTGTAAACCAAACCAAAGATAATTACAGACAATATCATCCAGGAATTTAACAACTTTTTTGTTTCTACTATGGATGGGATTCTGCAAGAACTACATGAGCATCTTGGTACATATATTTTTGTGATCATAGCAGCTATTAGCTTTGTTCTTCATATTATATCCTTAAAGAAATGGTTTTATAATAGAGTTAAGAATGAGAAACTTTTAGGAAGGATACGGTCATTATCTGAAAGGGTTCATACTATTGAAAATGACAACCTTAGTTTGACAGGCAAAATTCAGTCCATGTCAATGGGTTATGAAATATTACAAAAGGGTACTGAGAGATTATCTGAAAGGAGTCATACTGTTGAAATAGACCATAACAATCTGTTAAAAAGTTATGACAAGCTAGTGGATAGAACATTCCTCCAGGAAGGCAATCTACACACCATCCAAATAATATCTAACGATGAGAAGATACCATTAATAAAAAAAATTAAAACCTTGAAATCATATGTACAGAATGAGGACCAAGAAATTAGTTGAGTTGATGAAATAATTAGAAATACTCACAGGTCAAGAGATTTAGACTTTACAAAAGACAGTGATAAAAAGATTTAAATTGATCCACGAACTTGTCAGAACTGATGAGCAAGAAGAGGAGATACAGGCAAAGGATTTAGTGTCACCAGTACCTCTCAGAGTCAGAGATGACTTTAAAAGAGTTTATCTACTTATCCTATTATTATTGTTGAAAAGCAAGCAAATACTCAATACCCAAATGGATACACAGAATGTAAATGGAAACCTGTAGGTATGAAAGATCTAAAAGAAATTAAGCAAATAGTATCACATGACTTGCATTCACCATAGGGAGATGGTAAAGACATGTGCTTCAAGTAATGGGGCCACTCCACATGATTGGCTTCAATTAGTCTCAGTGGTGTTAGAAGATGGGCTGGAGTTAACTCACAGGCCCCCAGGTTAAATGTAGTCCAATCATTCCCAGTCACTGTGGAGGACACACCATACCAGGAAAATTAGAAAATCCAGTGCCTGTTGTAAAAGCCCATATTGCTCTGGATGATAGAATAAACATAAAGGATGAGTAAAAAAATTCCAATAGAAAATAGGAAATGTATATTTTTGGCAGACTTCTATAAATGATCAAAGACCAAAGCTGAGACTACAAATAAATATTGGAGGATTACTGAATGGATGGGAATGTAACTTTTATTACTCCAAAATCTTGGCATCCAAATTGACCTTTTCAGGAGGCAAATGTTCAATTCATAGGAATTGGAACTCTACCTCAAATTAAACAAAGCATGAGATGGGTTGAATGCATAGGGCTAGAAGGATAGAGAAGGCGGCTGAGGACATATGAGGCTAATATCACAGTAAATCTATGGGGTCATGATCTGTTGCAGCAATGGAATAGCCAGATGAACATTCCTGTAGTCTCAGAAATGGAACATAAACTAATTCATGTTTCTGGAAAGGATAGTATAAGGTACTATAAAAAAAAAAACAGTCACCAACCATTCAGGCTGTACAAAAGCACAAAACAACTAGCAAACTTTCAGAGATACCAATGGTCCTATCTTTAAAATGGTTAACTGAGAAACCTATATGGGTTAAATAATGGCCTTTAACAAAAAATAAACTGCAGACTTTAGGACAGCTGGTACAGGAGCAACTAGATGCTCAATATATTGAAGAATTAACCAGCCCTTGGAATTCTCCTGTATTTGTTGTTAAAAAGAAATCTGGAAGATGGAGAATGGTGACAGATCTAAGAGCTGTTAACAAGGTGATTAAACCAATGAGCCCTCTACAATCTGGAATTCCTTTGCCTTCCCTATTACCTAAAGGATGACCTCTTATAGTTATTGATTTAAAAGATTGTTTCTTCACTATACATTTACAAAAAAAGACAGAGAAAAATTTGCCTTCATAGTGCATAATAAATACTTATAATTATTAATAATTCTCAGCCTACTAAAAGCTAACAGTGGACCCACCTCACACAGGGAATGTCAAATAGCCTCACCCTGTGCCAATATTTTGTAAGTCAGCCATTGGAAGTCATATGCAAGCAATTTCCTGAATCTATACTTTATTATTACATGGATGGCATTTTGTTATTTGATTCACATATAGATACTTTAGAAAAAATGTTTGAAGAAGTAAAGATAGTCTTGCCTAGTTGGGAATTACAAATTGCTTCTGAAAAAATACAAAGAAGAGATTCTATCAATTATCTAGGTTATAAAATAGGTTTACCGAAAATTAGAACACAAAAAGTGCAAATTATTAAGGATTGATTGTGGACTCTTAATGACTTTCAAAGATTGCTAGGAGAGTTTTCCAAGCTACGGCCCACTTCTAGGATAAAACCTGATCAAATAATTTATTTAAACAAAACCTTATATGGTGACAAAGATTTAAATAGTCCCAGAGAGTTAACAGTTGAAGCTATCTTCAAAAAGTCAAGAAACTTTGAACATCTATATCGTTAAAGAAGAAAATATAGCTATCCATAAAGAATCACTAAACAAAGAGAAATAGGATACCAACATCATTTTCATGGTAAGATCTTATTGACACACTTATAATCATAGTCTTCACTTATTAAAAATCAAAGCTGGCTTTGGAGTTGAACAGTGGCTATCCTTCTCTAAATACAAGCATGTTGCTAAAAGAAAAAGTCAGTTTCTATCTCTTATCAGGAGCCACCTCGTATGGGACAGAAGGAAGAAAAAAATCTAGAGACTCTGCTTTTACAAATTTACTTCTCCCATACCTATTTTTGACTTTATGGTACATTTCATTGAATATATGTCTATATGAATAATGTTTAAGTTTTCTACAATGAAAAATAAATTTTCCTGCAGTAATCTTTGAAGTTTCCAGGAAGAAGATGGGGCCCCACAATCATGAATCCACCTGCTTGAGATGATGTCATTAGATGATAGGACCATTTTAAGACCAGTTCTGGGTTAGAAACGGCTCAAAGTGATTCCAACTTGGCTAGCTGAGATGTAGCACCTTCTTAAAACATTCTCACCAGAACTTTAAATACGAACTTCAGAAAAACCCTACCAACTACTCAAAGACTATCTGCAATTATACCAAACAGTAATCTTGAAACTTAACCATTATTTTAGCTTTACAGGATCCCATAAAAATAATATTTCCCCCATGACAATGGAAGTAATTCTAGAAAACAACATCCCTTCTCCAAACAAAGTGTGTTCTCAGGGCTAGGGACATTATTTAGGGGTTGTTTATAAGTGGTATAGGGTTAAGGGTGAAAATGAAGTAGGCTCAGGGATCGCTCTTGAAAATAAAAAAGGGAACGGATGGGATGGAATAATAAATAGGTAGATTAGTGTGAGTGAGCTTACTCACACTAATAATAAAAGAGAGTAATAGTGAGATTACTTATGAGCTATTATTTATAGACAATTTACATTGGTATAGATTCTTATGTATTGATACAAATTCAAATTATATTCCCAAATAAATAAACTTTTGTTATAGTTCATTCCAGGCTACTGTGGAACTCTTTTGTACATCAGCCTTACTATTGCTATGCAACAAATCCCCACAACTTGGCAACTTAACAATCAGATACAGGTAATAGTCTGCAGATCTGTAAGTCTGAAGCTCAGGCAGCCTTAGGCTGCTATTTGAAATAGTCTTCATTTAGGGTTTCACAAGGCTAAAGGTACAGAATTTTTTTTAGACCTCTAACATTTTACATTAGTTAACAACGCTTATCTGGCTTCAAAAAGTATGAGATGTTAAACAAATGTGCTTATGATTTGAAGGCAATGTCGGAGCAGGATCTTTCACCTCTTGGTTGGGAAGAGAAAGAGTGGAAAAGGCCAAGAACACAATCCTTCCAACAGATCCCACCTCCCAAAGGCTTCACTAGACCTCCCCTCTTTCTGTCTGTCTCTGTCTCTCTTCTCTCTGCTACACCTACTAAAAACACATCATTTCCATAACAACACACTGAGGAGTAGGGACTTACTCAACAAGGGACACAGCTCTCCAAGATCTGATACTCTAATACCTCATCCTGTTGCTAGTGTGTACATCAAGCCTCTCCAGGAACACACAGACTCAGTGATCTGCTAGAAGGACTTACAGGGCTTAGGAAAGCTGCCTCACTCACAGTGGTAGTCTATTATAGCAAAGGAGCCCACATCAAAACCAACAAAAGGCAAAGGTGCCCAGAGGTGCAGGAACAGTCAAGCACATACTTCCTGCTGCCCTTTGCAGAACAGTCGCACAAAAACATGCTTTGTTCCCAGAGCAGTGCCTGACAACACATGCAAGCTGTTGCCAAGCCATGGTGCCCAGGGTTATTGAAGGTCACCACATGGGGGAGTGCAATGCCCAGGAGGCTACTTTTACTTGCTCAGTCTCCGATGCCCCCTAGAGGTCAAATTGATATATAGTCAGACCTGAAGCTTCAGGTATCAAAGCAGTTTCAGGATGTACACAGAGGTCTCAGAAGTGAGAGCCAAACCTCCAGAAAAACAGTGGATTTGAGCAACTTGAACCTGTTGAGTTAACCCTTCACTGTGCAGTCCACAATCAAGTGGTGTTTACTGTTCACTGTCTTTACCCTCTGAAGATGGTTCTTTGAAGGCATAAGAGCTTGTTTGTGCTTCCAGTGAGTTCACATTCATTTACTGAGTGAGTAAATGGAAATTTGAGTAATTGGGATCCGCTTGCCTTGGATTTTTATGGGATCTTTTTGAAATCATGGATAAATACCTTTAGAGCTTGGAAGGAGGTTACAAAATAGCATTTTAATATAGAACAGGCCTCTAAAGCTAAACCCTGATTAGCATAAAATTTCAAGCATTCTTCAAGCAGTTTTTGAATTTCATAATTATTTGACTTGGCATGGAAACTCTATCTAAATATGTCAGAAATTTGAAGAATAATTTTGGCAGTGTCATGAATCTCACTTTATTGCAGAGCCTGCCTTTCTCAAATTATAGTAATAATTCTACTGCGATGCTTCCTGAAACATTTATGAGTTCCTTTAACTCACATTTGTGTAGCATCCTAATCTTTTAAACTTCCTGATGGGGAAATATCTTTTTATCTAATGTCATAATTTCTTACAATGTATTCAAGCAAGGGGGGAGGAATCTTTTGATAAATGATATGTCTCTAATTCAGAACAATTTTGCTTCCAGGGGGTGATGGGCTATTTAGTGGTTATATTACCTAATGCTTAGCTTGTGCCATCTGCTTTGGCCACTAATTATAAGTGACAAGGGAATAGCTCACGAATATACAGCAGATAAAAATTATTTCAAATCCCCGCAAGCTTCTTTCACTTAAAAAAATGCCCCTAGGAAGACATTATTATTCATGATTCAGATACAAATCATGAAGTAAGCTGGTCATACATGGCAGAACAATTTGTTTCTTGAGTTAAAGACATCCGGAAGATACTATGGCGTTGGGCCATGGTGCCATTGAGAAGCCAGCAGTAATCTCAGCAGTCTACTCTAGAGAAAGGGATTACTTAAGGAATGGTAGCAATTACAACAGTGGAAACAACATCGACTGCATATCCTTTGTACAAATTCATGTTCTCAGGGGAAAGGAACAGTTAGGTGTATACGCTCTACAGATCCACGTTTCAGAATCATAGCAAACCCTACTGCAGGTGAATGGCCTCTACTGTAGACCACGGATTGGAGGTCTAACTGGAGCCACAGGCTCAGAACATTCATGCCACTCCTGCTTCAGTACCGTCTATTTTTACAAGAATCATTGCTTTGTTCTGAGAAGTCACATACTAATATAGTAGGTTCTGGGTCAACTCTACCCTTGGCTTATCTACCAAATTGTTGAGTTCTTAATAAAAGTTTAACTCCCTGAGCTCCATGTCTCTAGAATAGTTTCTACAGTGCATGCGGTGCTGGTGGTGGTGGGGGGGGGGACGGGTAAATGAAATGTATCTTTCAAGTGGTATGCAGCAGTGGCAACAGAATGATTTCTGGGCAAAGCAAGTCACGTGGTTATAATTGAAAGCCTGGGTGGATATTCACTAAGAACTCCACATGGTTCTTGTATTGAGAAGAACTCTTGAGAAGGACGATGTTCATCCCTCGGGATCTACAGCACTTTCACTATGAAGAGATTATGCTGGGAAGCAGCCATGGGTGCACAACAAAGAAGAAACTTTCAGATACAATGACCAAAGAGCTAAAACTAAGAACTATGAGGCAAAGGGAGTTTCTTAAACTCCCCTGTCTCGGGGATTGTGTCATAGCAAAACAAATGAAGCCGAAGATGAAAAGCAGAATAAAGGTTAATCAGTGAAGGGAACTCACCTGAGCTGCAGTGTCTGCATCCCCACCACACCTGCAATTGCTGGGTCACCTGAGGACCGCCAAGTCTTGAATACATAGAGCAGAAAAAAAGTATGTGCCCAGCAGAATGGCAGACTCCAATAGGAATAGCAGCCCACAGGGTGTTGAGCCAGAACAGGCCCTTTTTCTAAACATAACAACCATTTAAGTCATTATCTTGCTACAGGGAGAAAGAAGGGATTCAAGGGAAACTCATCAAAGTCCAGCCATGTTTCTTCTTCCTGGAGAGGGCAGTGGAAATTCCTTCTCTTTCAGGGTAATAAAAGGAAGTTGGGAATGCATGGTGCTGTGGGGTATGCTCATTATTAATAAAAAAAATTGGTTGATAGCAGGACAAGAAGAGATTAGGCAAGATAGCCTGATGCAGAGAAAGTGATGGGAGGAGGAAGGGCAGAGTGAGGGGAGTTACAAGAGATGCCAGCCAGCCACTGAGCAAGCAGGATGTGGAAAAGCTGAGGTGACAAGCCATGAGCCACATGGCATAATTAGAAACATGAGTTAAATTAAATGTAAGGGTTAGCTAGTAACAAACCTAAGCTATCAGCCAAGCATTTGTCATTTGATGGAGGGGATACTTTCATTGGTTAATAAAGAAACTGCCTTGACCCATTTGATAGGCCAGCCCTTAGGTGGGTGGAGTAGACAGAATAGAATGCTGGGAAGAAGGGAAGTGAGGTCAGAGATGCGATGGAGCAAGCCGCCAGGTAAGACATGCTGAATCTTTCCCGGTAAGACTGGTGCTACACAGATTACTAAAGATGGGTTAGTCAAGAGAGGTAGCCAAGAAGAGGCTAGATATGATGGGCCAAGCAGTGTTTAAATTAATACAATTTGTGTGTTGTTATTTGGGGGCATAAGCTAGCCAGGCGGCTGGGAGCTAGGTGGCAGGAATGCAGCCCTCAGCTCCTCATTATAGTCATTAATATAAACCTCTGAGTGATTATCTGGAAATGGGTGGTCAGGACAGGAAGCATCCATTTACAACATGGTTTTCCTCTCTTACAATTTATTCATCCTTTGATTCATCCAAGCTTTATTTACAAAACTTTTGCTTCATGTCAGGTTCAGCTTAGCCAGGAGAAGCAATAGAGAAAGGATGTTAGTAACTATTTCTGTGACCAAAGTACAGCAGAAACAAGTCAAGGAAGAGTTCATTTAGTTCATGGGTTCAGAAGTTCCAGTACACGGTGGAGGGAAGGCAAGATTAGGCAGCAGTTGGGACACCAAAGATTATTCACATGGCAATGGACCAGGAAGGACAGAATGGGCCCAGATCCAGTGGTGAACCAGTCACATCCAAAGGCCAAACTCCAAAAGCACTCATAGCTTCCTAAAGGAGAAGCCCAGCTGAGGACTAAACATTCAAAGCCTGAGCATTAAAGAGTCAAACCATAACAAAGGACTAAACAAGTGTAATCCTGGCCTCAGAAAGCGTGGGGCCCATAGGAGACAGCTGCTGTGGAAGGAAATATTGATCACCACAAAAGAAAGGTATAGGGAGGGGCTCTGGGAGAATAGTATGAGAACATGATGTAGATTGATGAGGTAAGACTTCTTTACGGATGTATAGTTAGCCTCGGATAGGAAACTATTGCAAGCATCTGCGTGTGAAAACACTCAAGTATACAAAGAACTGGAAGGACAATAGTGTGGCCTGAGAAAAGAGAGAGGGATAAGTAGCCCAAGAGTAAACAAGGACCGGACAAATGGTACTTGCAGGTTATGCTAAACATCCGGGATGCACCCTACACATAATGCAAAGCTCTCCGCCAAATATCAAGGAATGAGTAATGCACTTGATCCTCGTAGAAAAGTCCTTTGTCCAGTACAAGCTCCATCCCTCTCTATTAGCCTCCATTTCTGCTCCAGTTCAGTCATATAAATGGAGCTGAGGTGACAAGTGGCTCTTAGATGAAAGTCACAAAGCTAGACCCATTATTAACAGTGCCTGAGTATTCCGTTCATCGGTAGCTTAGCTTTTGTCAGACATTAGTCTGAAGGAACATGTTTATGACACGCACAAAGCTTCGCTTTGCGTATATTTTACTCAACAACTCATATAAAGATATGTGTCTTAAATCAATGGCACACATAAAACTTGGAACAAATGTATAAAATGACAAAATTTATTCAAGATTATGTCTAATAAAAAACTCTCTGCTAAAATTTACTGGCTGTGATGCCAAAGAGAAATTAAAAAGCGTGTATTTATGATCCAAATCAATTATAACCAGCAAGAATGTGAAGAGAGGGCCAGAGCATGAAAAAAATAGTTTCAACTCATTTATTTGATTAGTAACTTGAATGTAGAATAGAGAATGTAGAACTCTTATGACCCAAAAATAAATAGATAAACACCAAACATTAAAAACCAACAGAGACTCTGTACAGATATTTCTCTAAGGAAGATGGACAAATGGCCAGGAGTCCAGGAAGAAATTCTGGGCAGCTCCAGTCATTTATATAATGCAAATCAGAAGTGCAATGCGATGCCATTCTGTCACACTGAGGTGGCTACAATTATGGAAGCAGAGAAGGGCAGCAGCTGATGTGTATGTGGAGGAATTATAGCCCTTCTACACTAATGGGCAGGATGAGAGATGGCGCAGCTACTTTGGAAAATATCCAGGCACCCTTTCAAAGCATTCAACAGGAGTTACCATTTGATCTAAACTACAACTAAGTTTATAGCCAAGAAAAAGGAAGACATGTTCACACAAAACCCAGTACACTGAAGGTTTAAAACAATATTACCAGAAATAGGCCACGTTAAAAACAAACCGAAGGTTCATCAACTAATAATGGAGAAATAAAGCCTGGTATATTCTTGCAATGCTTATTTTTCTATTAAAAAAAAAGAATGAGGTGCTCATACATGCTACAATATAAAAAGAAAATCTTGAAAGTGTTATACTGAGGGAGAGAAGTCAGTCACAAAAAGCCATTTATTTTATGATTCCTGGACATAGGTTTCCTGAAATACAAAGAGCCTGGGGGTTAGTAGTGGTGTTTCATTTGTATTTTAGTAAATAAAACTTGTCTGAAGATCAGAGAGCAAAACAGTCCCACGGGTCAGCCTTACAGACCAGACAGCGGTAACACACACCGTTAATCCCTGTAGTCGCACTAGTTTGCCATAGAAACCAGGTAGTAGTAGTGCACTTCCTGAATCCCAGAACTAGAGAGGATTAGAAGATGCGAGGAGACAGCTCTCACTCTCAGTCTCATTCTGAGATTTCTGGAGGCAGGGTCGCCATTTTCAGAATGAGGTCAAGGTGAGAGCTAGGGGCTGGTTGCTTTGCTTTTCTGGTCTTCAGGTTGAATGCCAATCTCTGTTCCTGAGCTTTTATTAATCATGCTTCAGGGTCTGTGAAGGATGGTGTGGTTACTGCTAAAGCATGTGGGAAACCCTACCTGGAGTTTCCTGTTAAAGTGATAAAACCACTATCAAATTAATTGCAGTGACAATTCTATAATTCTGTTCAGGATTCAGAAATGAAATTTTTTCTCCTTTAAATGGAGTTGTCTTATACAAATCAGATCTCAATAAAGTCACTATGAGAAAGAAGAACTAATCTAAACATTACTGTTCTTATTTAAAAAAAATAAATCTAGCTAGGCGGCAGTGGTACACACCTTTAATCCCTGCACTTGGGAGGCAGAGGCATGTTGCGGAAGGTCCTTCCGCTCCTCCAGCCAATAGCCGCTGAGAGACCACACTATCTGAGTTGGAGGCCACTCTGGTTTACTAACTGAGTTCCTACACAGAGAAACTCTATTTCAAAACACAAATATATAAAAATATATCTCTAATTAAAATACTTATTAAAAGTAAAGAGTGATAGTGATTGCAACCAAACTTCTGACAGTAAAGCAATGTCAGCTCTACACAGGCTTTTCTAGAACAGAGAAGAGAAAGGAATACTTCTTAAAGCCACAACTACCATGATACCAAATCCAAATAGCACATGATATAAAACTATAGGCCATTGCCACTTGTGTATCGAGCCATGAAAGTTCTTAAAGTATTGTCAATGTGACTTACACATTCAAAGGATAACAAACATCATGACCCATGTAACACCTTTCTCTAAAGTAGAGGATTGGTGTGACACTTGAAAAGTCAGTCAGTGTAATTCCCCATTTTAATGCCATAAAAGAGAAGCATGATCATCTCGACAGCTCAAGAAAGCACATCAGAAAATATACAACACTTATCTGTTAGAAAGACAGAAAATTAAGAGTAGAGGGCAAGTGCCTCAACCCGATCAAAGCCATCTACAAAAGACCCTTTTCTTTATCATATTTGATATTTAGAAAACTAAGCCTATTCTTCCTAAGGTAAAGAGAAAACCAAGGACATTGGATCATATTCAACCCTGTACTGTGGGTGTCAACTCCTTCAGTCTTGACTAATAAACAAGTGGAATACAGCTGGAAAGGAGGGAATTTCAGTCCATACTTGGATGCCATAAACATGCTTATTTCAAAAGCCTGGGCTGGAGAGATGGCTCAGTGGTTAAAAGTGCTAAGTGTCTCGAAGACAAAGGACAAAGAACAATTTTACTACCTACCCGAGTTCAAGAGGCTTTAGAGATCTTCAGTAATCAGTAGGGTCAGATGGCAGACGGTTCTGCCTTTTGTCAGCATGAGGACAGTGTTTGGAAACGGAGCCATTCTGTGTTTTGTTTGCAGTCATGACTACCAGACTAAACAGATAGTGACAGATTCACAGGGGTTCAGCTTAACATTTTTTTTTCCTCTATGGTGGGGAACCTGAGCAGTTTGCATGAGTACAGATCATACTTTAGTGTTTCTTCCCTTCCTGGGCATGTGACATGCAGTGCAATCCTCTCAACACTGCACCGCAGGAAACAGCTGCAATTCTCAGTGAACACCAGTTATGGGTTCCTATATCGCTCAGTCAAGGTGCTTGGCTGGCTAGGTGTAATTACTGCATTTAATCTTCAATTTATAATGCATTTATCCAGATGTAACCCACTATATGTGAAAGACCATCTGGATATATTCACCCAAACTCACCACACAGTTGTTTAATTTTATTTGCCTCTAGATAACCTATTACATTGCTTTATTTTCTTTTTTCTTTTCTTTCTTTATTCCCCACACCCAAAGATAGGGTTTTTTTTTTTTTTCTATGTAGCGTTGACTATCCTAGAACTGTCCTAGAGTCCAGGCTGGTCTTGAACTCACAGAGATCCACCCACCAGTCTCTGCCTCCTGAGTCCTGGGATTAAATTCGTGCACCACTATGCCTGGCTCTGATTAAGATTTTTAATCAGGTCACCATGAGGAAGATTTTACTTAAGAATAATTTCCATGGGACAACACTTCGAAATGAGCTTTTAAATTAAAAATATATATTTATGTGTATGGCTGTTTTGCCTGCTTGCACATCTGTGCATCGCTTACACGCCAGGTATTTGCAAAGGCCTGAAGAGGGTGTTGGATCCCCTGTAACTGGAGTTCCAGATGGCAGTGAATTGCCTTCTGGGTACTGGGAATTAGACCCAGGTCCCTGGAAGAGCAGCTTATGCTTTTAACCACCGAGCCGTCTCTCCAGCCCCTTAATTTTTGTTCCTGTTTTTTGTTACAGATTCTTCTTGTATAGCCCAGGTTGGCCTCCATTTCTCAGTCTTCCTGCCCGGGCTTCCTATTGGGGTCATAGGTAAGTAGCATTACGGGTTCTAAATGAGATTGAAGCTACCAGATTTACTATGGGCTCAGAATGTGGCACGATTCATTTAAAAAACACTACAGTTTAGGCAACAAGAAATTTAAAAAACAGTATAACACCCAGTCTTTTCCCTACTTATCAGCCCATGTCTAGAGGCCTTTTAAGAAAGGTATTGATTTCCAGAAAGCATGAGCATGAATGGCTGACTATGCTTTGTTCTACAAACCCCAATGAGTGAAAAAAATGTAAGAAGTTAAGGGTTTCGTTAGATCATAAAGTAACTCTTTTGAAAATTTTGTAATGATGTTTAAGAGCACATATTTCATTAAGTCCCTTTGTGCTCTAGGCACTATTCATAATGTCATGGGTAACAGAAAAAAATACATTATAGGCCTGGAGAGATGGCTCTGCAGTTAAGAACACTGGTTGCTCTTCCAGCGCCCACATGGCAGCTCACAACTGTCTACAAATCCAGTTCCAGAGGATCTGACACCTTCACACCAATGCACATAAAGTTAAATAAATCATAAAAAGATCTTTAAAAAATTAACATTGTACGGAGATATGTTTTAGTTCTATAAAAAGAATATTTTGGCAATTAGAGCTGCCTGAAACAAAATGAGGCTTTCAGGAAAGCAATATTATATCTTAGCTTCTATGAACAAATCCTCTTGTCCCAGTTGCTACAGGATATTTTATTTTGTCAGAGGTCAATTATCTTTGTAGATGTAGTTCTGTATGTGTGTCTAAAGAAAATTCATGTAAACTTGATAAAATACATATGCATTTAAAAATACTTTCATGTTAAAATATATATTTCTGATTATGAGCATGATGCATGTATATTATGTTTCAGATAAATATGATGAAAAATAATCCACAATGTCACTAGCCAGAAAGGATGATCATGTTGTAGAATATTAATTTAACTAGGAAAAGGTGTGTTACATTTGTTTATGCTGCACAATATTACTTTTACTGTGTAAAGGTGTGTCACTTTTGTTTATGGTGCATTTGTTTGATTATGTAAAGACGTGTTGCATTTGTTTCACCTTGCCTGCCTAAGGCACCTGATTGGTCTACTAAAGAGCTGGACAGCCAATACTTAGGCAAAAGAAAGCAGGATAGGCAGGGCTAACAAGCAGAAAGAATAGGAGGAAAAAAAAATCTAGGCTCAAAGGAAGAAAAGAAGAAGGAGGGAAGAAAAAGAGAACTAGGGAGATGCCTGGGAAAAGAAGCCAGGAGATACCAGACAGACATAGAGAAGCAGTGAAAGTTAAAAAGATAATAAGTCCTAGGACAAAAGGTAGATAAAGAGAAACAGGCTCGAAATAAGAGCTAAGATAAGGTAGAGCCTTCAAAACTAATAATAAGTCTCTGTGTCATAATTTGGGAGTTGGTTGGTGGCCCAAAAGAAAAAGCCTGGTGCAATCATTAATGTTTATAACTCTTTTATTAACTATGTTTATGCATATTCTATATCATGGAGAGGGAATGTGCATAAAATTTTTTTACCAAAATGTAAGCCCACTATACAGTTCTTGCGTGAGTCCTCACTTGGCAAATAGAATAGAAAGAACTATGCCAACAATAGAAAGATCAAAGTTTCTCAAACCGGATGGACCTGAGTGTTGGGATGGTACCACAATGGATTTTATCAGTTTTCTGTCTATCGACATCAATATTTTTAAAAATAATTTCATTGTATTTACTGTGTGTGTGTGTGTGTGTGTGTAGGCATGGGTGTCTCACCACGTGATAGTTTGAATGAGATGTCTCCCAAGGTCTTGGGCATTTGAATATTTGGTCCCTAGTTGGCTAAACTGTTTAGGTAGTTTAGGAGATATGGCCTTTCTGGAGAAAGTATGTCACTGGAAGCAGGCTTTGAGAGTTAAAGTCTCACACAATTGCTAGTTTGTTCTGTCTGCTTTGTGCTTGTAGCTCCAGACATGAGCCCTGAGTTCTCAGCTTCCAGCTCCATAACCGTCACCTGCTGACATTCTGTCCTTGTCATTACCAACACTAACCCTCTGGAAACATAAGCCCAAATAAGCTCTTCCTACTGTTGTCTTGGTCATGGTGTTTTATCACAGCCATACGAAAGTAACTAATAGACATAGCATGAAGGTAGGAGTTGCTTCTCTTCTTATACCGCGTGAGTTTCAGGGCCCAAGCTCAGGTCTTCTGGCTTGTTGGCAAACACCTTTACCTGCTGAGCCACCTAGGTAGCTTAATATTGAACACCTTTGGATATTTCTCTGATTATCTACTTTGTCAGTAGTACTAATGATGAAAGTATGTGAGTATGAGTGTGTTTGTGTGTGTCCTTGGGAAGCACAAAACTGCCCTGAAAAGAATGCTATCATCAATTTTGTTAAACTTTGATCATCTAAAAGCAAAAGCCTTTGTTATATGTTGCAGTTCTTTGACTCTCTGATTTATTCATCACCTGTAATTTACTCAAAGCATTTCTTGTATATGGCAAATAAAAGCAGCTTTGGTTCTTGGTTCAATGAGTTTTTACCCTAGTATACAGTCATTAACCAAAAGATCATAAGCTAATGTAAGTTTATCATTATGGCAAGCAGCATGATGCCAAATCCGAAAGACAAACACATAAACCGAGACCAACATGCTGGCTTAGTTGGGATCTTAACAAGGGATGCTTCCCTGAAAAGGTGACAACTGCCCAAATTAGGAGTTGCCTAAAAAGGAGAGCAGACGTCTCTACCAAACCTCTGACTGCATCTGTCTCCACCAAACCTCAGACTGCCTTGAGCACCTCTTTCCACCCATCTATATCACTCCTGTCTCTACCTCTCTAGTGTTGGGATCGAAAGCCTATGATTCCAGCACTTGTTTTTGTGAGCTCTGGTTTTCTTTTAGATAGCTTCAATCCGGTGTAGCCCAGGGTGGCCTTGAACTAACAGAGATCTCTCTGCCTCTGTCTCCCGAGTGCCAGAATTAAAGGTGAGCTCTTTCAAAGTCTCCAGAGTTCATGGTATGCTCTATAACCCCGGGAACTGAGTAATGGAGTTACTCAGATGGAGTCAGTTCCACAGGGCAGGTATGTAAGGTTGCTTCTAACTCCCGTTCCTGGATCTTGTGACTTCTGTACCCAGACTCAAGTCAGAACCCCTGAGCTGAGAGAGATCAACTCAATCTGTGTGATTTTTGGAACCTTTCCCTCAGGCACCAAAATATCAAACATGTGTTCCTCAGAATTTACCCACAAAATATGATTCTTTTACCCCCCCCCAAAAAAAAACATTTTAAATAGCTTAATGCCTTTAGTAAATAGAAAAATGAAGGTTTAGACTCCAGACAACAGGAGCACAATGTGGATGTGAGCCGACATCTGGAGTAGCATCATTGTTCACTCGCTCATCCCCGGAGTATTTTAATCCAATAATCACTATGTGCTAAGCTCCCTGTGGCAGTAGATATGTGGCAAAATGCACATGGCCCTTCCCTTTTGGCTCCAGAAAAGAAAACTAAGCTCAGTAGGAAAATAAGAAGAAAATTAGGCAAAGTGGTTTTTGAAAACCTAAGAAAGGAGAGTGGCTTCAGGGAAAGAGTGGTTAATTGTTGTGGAACAATTTTTTTGTGCGCTGTGAAGAAGCCTAGCTCTCATTGGTTTAATAAAGAGCTAAATGGCCGGTAGCTAGGCAGGAAGAGGTTTGCCTGGACTTGCAGACAGGGAGAGAATGTTGGCATGAAGAAGGGCGGAGTAGCCAGCCAGAGGCAGAGGGAGCAAGATGTGTACAAGATGAGGTAACAAGCCATAAGATATGTGGCAGCAAGCAAGTTAATAAAAATTGGTTAATTTAAATTATAAGAGATAGTTAGAAGCAAGCCTAAGGTATGGGCTGAATATTTGATTATTTATAATTAATAATATATCTCTGTGTGGTCATTTGGGAGCTGGCTGGCAGGACAGAGAAGTTTGCCTATAGTTAACAGTGCTGAATGGTATTGAGGCTTAAAACACAGTGAACAGTTTGTCTATTGTATTTGAATAAGAGACCTGGAGGGTGGAGGACCCTGTTACCCAGAAAAGAACAAAGTGGCATGCAGGATGGCACTGTGGCAAGAAAAGCTGAGAAAACTGGATCCCAGTTACCTGGCTCTTCTCATCATTGTTCAGGTCAAAGCTTAGACGCCCCCACACACCTGGCAGGAAGCCTGGCTAGGCACCTGTCTTGTACATGTTTGTAAACACTGTGCTCCTCCCTTCATAGCAATAAACCTGTCTCCTTCTGGATTGTAAACTGCAACATGCCACCTCACACACAGAAAAGGCAAAGTAGGGGGACATATGTAACAGCTTGCAGAATTTGAATAGAAGAAGAGTAGGCTAGGGAGGCTTACTTCTTTTATAGCTATGATCATGTGTATTCTCATCTCCAGGGATGAGCCTCCTGGTGACTCTACAGCACCAGGTAGTATCCACTAGAGGAACAATAGGTGCCAACAATAGGCCCTTGTGAAGTAACTGCTTCCTCCAAATTGAAACATTCTCAGCTAGAGAGAGAAAGGAGGCTCTCCAGGATCATTCATAAAAAATTTCTTAGTTTACAAGCTCTGTAGAACTTTAAGACTCACAGGGGCTCTTCTTAAGGTCATAAAGCAGTAAACGATTTACAATTTACGGCCGAGATTCTTTGGTGAAGCTGCCTGCAACTCAAGCAAAGAGTTGGAGGGTGAAGCTTTCATCTCTGTCAAAGTTATCAGCCACGCATAGTGCTTTTTGGGGGGTGAAATAACTGCCCACATCTTTTACCCCTTTTCCACCGAGTTGTTTGTGTTTTCCTAGTTGATATGGGGTGCACAGAGGCCTCTTTACAGACATTGGATGGGAGGCTTTTGTCGGTTTATGCCTTCCAAATACTCTCTCCTAATTAATGAGAATCTGAATTTCTTTAACAAAGACAACACCTACGTGTGTGTGTGTGTGTGTGTGTGTGTGTGTGTGTGTGTGTGTGTGTGCAGATCCTGTCCCGTTGATCCGCTGGTATATCTGGTAAACCAACTTGCTGGCATATTAGGCTTGCAAGCTATTGTACAGTACAGACAAACCAGATCCATTCCTGTTTATGATTAAACCTCTGTTTCTCAAGGATTGGGAACACTATGTACAAATAGTTCTGTGCTGCCGGTTTTAGGAAATGGCAGCCATGCCTTTATTTCCTAAGTTATTATGTCCACCTTATTATCACCACCTTGTTAAAAAATACCTTGTTAGGACCACCTTGCAACCATGTCTTTGTTTCAGGAGGTTATTATGACCAACTTGTTATGCTTATGTTACGCTCCTATAACTATGTCTATTTGCCTGGAAATCATCCATTTGGAAATCCCCTTTCCTGAGCTATAAAGACCCTTACCCCTGTCCAGTGCTGATCTCCCGAACCTGCCTTTAGGGAGAGACAGTCTGTGCACATGACTAAAAAAAGCTTGCTTTAATTAATTGCTTGCTTTAATTAATTTGGCCATAATTTGGGTCATTGGTCTTTCTCCTCCCATTGTATCTCCTCCCTGTGGGATTAACTTGTTTAAACAAGAGAAACCGATTGCTTTAAAAACATAAATTAAGCTACAAAGTCGCAATAGAATTATAAGAGGCTCAGAGGACAATGTGACAACAAAAAGTAGAGAACTTCATGACATTGACTACTGTCAATATTTCTATTTGAAATCCATGTTTCGTGTGTTCTAAAGGCTTTGACAATCTAAGGATTGTATCCAGTCTTTTACTTGAAAATAAGGGTGGTGATAGTATTTAATTTTTTATTGATTTTTATTGAGCTCTACATTTTTCTCTGCTCCCCTCCCTGTCTCTCCCCTTCCCCCTCCAACCCTCCTCCAAGGTCCCCATGCTCCCAATTTACTCAGGAAATACTTAATTTTTTAAAAGGAAATTGGAGCTGTGGCTAAGATTGCTGGTCACCAGCCAACTTTTCCCTCTACCACATCAACAGAAGTGTGGCCGGGCACTGCAAGGCGCCAATAGACTGACCATATCAGTAGGTATGCTCCTATAACTCTGTCTTCACCAGCTGTGGTGGGAAAAGGGATTCCTGCAGGTCAGACTTCTAAGGCCTTGACTCCTCTATGCTATCTTCCTCATCTATGGCCTAGAACACAAGGTGCCTAGGCCCCATCTCTGGCTCACACCAATGCAAACAGCTTCTTATGGGATGGTGGAGCAGTACAAAGTACATGATGCTAGAATGATCAACTATGACATTAACCTGAATCGCCGGCCAAGGACGGAATTTAACCAAGAAACAAATGCAGACCTCTATGCCTTTGTATCTGTTAAAGCGTCAAAGCATTTCCATGCAATTAACATATGAATGTAATAAAGAAAGTATAGGGATTGGATGCTAAGAGAAAAGTATATATGAAGTTATAAAAATTCAGGAGTGGGATCCATACTTTTGTATTTTGAGAAGCAATCTTTTTTGGCTCATATTTTGTAAGTGGTATTTCACAAAAAGCTTGGCATGTAGAACTCATTCTGAGATTTTAAAAATGTTGGCATTTTTAATTAACTGAATTTATAGTCATGGGAAAATCGTAGCACATATTTCAAGACACTAAATATGCACAACTGTTAGAAAATTCTTTTTAAATAATCGCCACGGTTACTATGTATCATCAACGTTTTAAATCACACGAAGAGAACACATTTAATGCAGAAAATTCGAGTGAATAAAACATTTATTAATTATAAGTATCTACTCCAAATTTTAATCATTTCTTAAAATATGTATGTGTATATATGTATATATCTACATATGGAGATTTTGGTTTTGTTTTTCTGAGACAAGGTCTCACCATGCAGCCCAGGTTGGCTTTGAACTTGTGCTCCTCCTGCCTCTGCCTCCCAAGCGCTGAGATAGCATGTGAGCATCACCATACCCAGGTTTAGATTAATATTAAAAGAAGAATTTCTTTTGTAACAGTGTAAGTTTCAGCGGATGCTCTTGATAGCAATATTTCTATGAACTATAGCTGTGGAGAAGTAAGGCTTAAAAACTGGGACCAAAGAGTTTTAAAATGAACCACTATGGTTGATCAGGCAACAGTGTCCTTATGCCTCCAGCCTGGAAGAAATTCGGGAACAGGCCCATGTGCCAACTGCAATGAATAAAACCATATTTAGTAGCAACTCTACCATAGTTAAAAGTTAATATTGCTCATAAATAAAACTTTATCCAGGTGTGGAGATGCATACCTGTAATTCCAGCACTTTGGAAGCTCAGTCAAGATCATGAGTTCAAGACTAGCCCATGCTACATCCTGACACAAAACCAAACTCAAACCCTTTTGTTTCTGTACTTTTAAGCTATTTCTACATGTGTACCTTTGTATACTGGATAGCAATGCAATGTAAGTTTAATCCTGTGAGCTATGGATAAAACATGAAAATATGTATTTTTCTTCACAGTCACCACTGTGAGTGGGTTGTTTGCATACATAATTCCATCTGTCCTTAAGCCACCAGGACAGACACTGCCCACCCCATGTTCCTCTGATCCTATTTAACCCCATCTATGTTATGCTGGTCCTTTCTGTGGCTATTGATGTTATTGTTTTGCTGTTATTACAGTCTTGCACCATCTTTAAAAGGTTTCCTTTTCTGTTATAAAAGTAAATATGTTTAATGAAAAGTAAACTTGCCTATAAGCCACACTGAAAATTGTCACTGTTATATATGTATATATTTTTTAATTTATATGGATTGTTTATTAAATATTTAGTAAGTATTGAGGTCAGGTAGCATACAGAATTGCGTAGTATCTCACAGTTAGCTTATCTTACTTTATGAACTAGAAACCTGTTTTCATGCCACCCAAATCATGGAGTATGCTGTTTTATGACTACAATATGAATTATCTGTCCATCTCCCTGTTGTTGGACAAGTGTATGGCTTTAAATTAGTTTATAATTCAAAGACACATGGAAATCTTTGTCAGAAAACTTTCATAATCATTTTCTTTCTTTGTAAGATTTATTTATTATGAATAGTGTTCTGGCATGTCTGCCTACACACCAGAAGAGGGCACCAAATCTCATAATATATGGCTGGGAGCCACCACGTGATTTCTGGGAATTGAACTCAGGACCTCTGGAAGAGCAGCCCATGCTCTTGACCTCTGAGCCATCTCTCCAGCCTCTATTCATTCACATTATCACATCCTTTGGATGAATTCCCAGGAGGGGGATTGTTGGTCTGAAATCATAGGCATTGTGTACATTCCTATCCCCGTGAGCAAAGTCGGACCAAGTTATGTCCACCAGCGTCCCAATACACGGGGAGACTGGGCTGTCTCTGTCCACCAGCGTCCCCGGTACACGGGGAAACTGTGCTGTCTCTGTCCACCAGCGTCCCCGGTACCCGGGGAGACTGTGCTGTCTATGTCCCTGGTACACGGGGAGACCGTGCTGTCTCTGTTCACCAGCATCTCTGGTACCTGTTAGGTCTATTTCTCGCTCACAATGCATTTGGCCATAACCTTCCCAGATAGCATTACCAACTGGGGACTGTTCAAATACAGGCACCTATAGGGGACATTTCTCATTCAAATCACCGCCTCTGCACGTTGATTTGAGAATGGAACGTTTGACTAATAAAAATCAGCCATTTACATAAAAGTTTGTGTTGTACTTTTTTGTGGATTTATGCATCACTTTGTTTATTCCATAAACAAAATTCATACTAACTGCCTGGTTTGCTTTTGGGAATATGTACCACCTCCACTTTTTATCAGTTTGGTAAGGCCTTTTACCAACCCTATTCAATTTTATACCTCTGGCATCATCAGAATCACTTTCCTGGGTTGTAGCTTAAGCACTCTGTTTTTAATTATAAAACTAATAAAGCTTTAAAATAGACTCACAATACAAATTTACATAAAATTCAAAGCTAGATGTCTCTCTCTTCCTTTAGTCCAGCTGGGTGTAACTTGATGCCTTATTAGTGATTCTCCCGTTGCTGCGATTAAAATTCCACAGCCAAAAGTAACTCTGGGAAGAAAGGGTTTCCTTTGGCTCCCATTTCCAGAGGACCTGAGTCCATCTTGGCTGGGAGGAGCCGGCAACAGGCAAAGGCTGGACCAGGAAGCTGGCAAATCACATTTCCCTCTGCACACAGGAAACACAGAAAGAGAGAACACCAAAGGGAGCCAGGCTACGCACAAGCCCCACACCCCTAGGTGCCACCCCACCCACCTTACCCCCACCTCGAAACCTCCAGACTACCAACTCCGGACCAAGTGTTCAGACACAGGTGTCCGTAGTGGACATTCTCATTCAAACCAGTACATCTGCATTTTAATTTGTGAATGGAACTTTTGACTTAGAGGTTTTACATTAAGAAATTTATTGAATTTTCCCCATCTCTTCCTAACGGGTTTTGTAGCAATTCCAGTGTATTAGGAAGTACATTCATTTAACTTTTCTTGTTAACCTTTTGCTCCTGCTCCTCCTCCTCCTCCTCCTCCTCACACTCCTCTGTCCCTAATCTTAGGTCCTGCCACTCTCTCTCTGCCCTCCAACAACCCCCACTGGTCCTACTGAAGGTATTTAAATCCTCCCTTCCATCCCAGAATCCTATTCTGAGTCCTGCCCATAGGTATAATACCCACAGACGTGTGGTATCTTCTCAATCAGACCACGTTAAATCTGAGCTTGTGTATTCCCTCTTCCAAGCCCCTCCTCCCCTAGCATCTTTACCTTACAAAATGGGGTCAATGTCTTTTCATTTCCTAAAGAAATCTGAATGCCATTCCTTAGGCTGCTGGTTCTTCTCTATTCAGCCATCAACTCCTTTTGCCTTGTCTCCCCAGACATCTTCCTATCCACCTACCCAGAGCCCAATTTATTCGAGATTGCATGAAACCTGCTCACATTCCCCCAACCACCACCCTTTCTGCAGGCGCCACCCCTATCACTACAAATATAGTTCTAATAAAAACTGAAGTCGCTTCTAGCCTCTTCCTCACTTCCCATCACAGCTCTCAGGACAAGGTCATTGTTTTCCTTCGGGTCTCTTTTCTACAACAGCTGGTAGAGGGGCCTCCTACCACTAGGGAAACACCTGAAGTCACTCAAATAGCAGAGGCTCCGGCTTACTTGACCTTATAGGTTACCTCCTGTGGCTCCCGAGGAGGGCAGGCTTTCCTCAGCCTCAGCTGAGGAAACCCAACAGCCCTCAGCTGGAACTGTACCAGTGTGCCCCTTGCTTCAGACAGAAACAGCTCAGCCAGTATGAGAGATTTATTTTATTTTATTTAGTATTTATTTTTAACAGTCTCATGTACCTTAAGCGGTCCCAGGCTGACTTTATAGGCAAGGATGACCTTGAATTTCTAATTTTCCTATATTTACCTGCTGTTACTGAAGGTTTTTTTTTTTTTTAAAAAAAAACATCTTTGGATTCAGGGTGTGTGGCACACAACTCTTGTTGCCTGGGAAGTAGCTGGGGCCTGGTTTCTTCGCTGATATATGGGGCCATTAATTTCTAACATCCACAGCAGTCCCGCTCAGACTGACTGCTGAGCTGTTGAAAGGTTTTAAGTTGTCAATTAATTCTATTGATTTTTGTTTTCAATTTCTGCCTTAGCTGGTTTGGTAGAAATCTCAATGTACTAATATAAGTGTATTCATGTTAATCCTCTGCTAAACCTTTTCTGATTTAATTCTCACACCCAATTCCGTAATTATTAGAGACTTGCATCAGAGTGTAATGTATGAGTCTAATATATTGTCATGTAAGCTCCCTGCAGGCAGACATATGGCATAGACCCTGCTGGGTGGCCTCAGCCTGACACGGGGAGGGGACCAGCTGTTTACTATTTAGTGAATGTATCACTGCTTTGGTTCCAGGGCCCCAGGGTGTAGCCAGTCTCCACAGGCAGGGATGCTGCCTGACCCGCAGGTAATGGGCACAAGCAACCAGACCCCGCCCTACCCTCTGCCCACCGCTCTCACAGTGTATCAGAGGCTCCCTCGGGCGGAGCCCCGCCCGCAATGAGCCGCTGACCCCACCTTTGGACGAGACCGGGTCCCCTAGGTCAGCCTGGGCGAGAAATAGGAGAACCCAGCCTCCAGCGTCCCCAGGCTGGGGAAGTGCACCTGACCCGGCGGGCGTGGCAACGGGCGTGGCGGCGGGGCTGACGTGGCCCGCGGCGTGGAACCGGCGTGATTCATCAGTGGCCGCGGAGCGCGATGGGGATGAGCGCAGCGGCCGCCTAGGCGCGTCCTCCGCGCGCTCTCCTGGTCGGTGGCCCGGCTCTGGGAAGGCCAAGATGGAAGAGATTCTGAGGAAGCTGCAGAGGGACGCGTCCGGGAGCAAATACAAAGCCATCAAGGAGAGCTGCACCTGGGCCTTGGGTAAGCGAGAGCGGTGCGTGGGGACACCTGCTCCAGGCTCCACGCGGCCCCTGGGCGGGAGGGACTGTCACCGAGTATGGGTTATGGATGCCTGTCGCGCAATTGCACGAGTTGCCTCCGAGAATGTGCAGGATATAGAAATCTTGGCTCGGCGTAGGCATCCAGCTGTCTCCGCTCTGGTCTCCTTACCTCCTCCCAAACCTCAAATAGGAACCGCTGCCTTTGGCATGAGGCGTCCCCATTCCGGGTCCCCAGCGTCTATGGACACGGGTTCCCCATAGGCAAGTTAGGATCCCCAGCTTGCGTGGTTCCCAGGCGCCTAGAAGGAAGAGGGAAGTTAAAGCAACAGCCCTCTTCTCAAACATCATTGAGTGGAACCAGGAAGGAAGGCTTGTTTAATTTGATTTTCCTGTTAGAGGCCACCTTGCTAAGTATTCGCTTTTACGACGATTGTGCATGGAAAATAACAGCCTGGAGGAGCAGTCTGGAGGAACTGTGTTGCTCCCACAGTTCTGTTCCTGACTTGCCCCTCAGACAGGTGGGCTTTCATTGAGCCGTGCTAACATTGAAATGCGTTCCTCGTTGCAAACGAGCATCTCCCATCATGTAGGCTACAGACTTCAGCAGCAGAAAATAAATGACATATCAGTTAGGCAGGGCTGAGGCCGAGAATGGTGGGGCTGAAACTGCAACCGACAGCCAGAGCCGTGCTTAGGGCGACAGGGATGCTTTTGAAAAAGGAAAAGGCCGAAAAGGAACCAGGACAGCTCTGCCAGCCCCTTGCTTGTGACGCCACCCTTGATAACCAGTTAGTTAGAAAACAGAACCTCTTCCCTTGAAATAAAATCCAGTTGGTGCTTGTCATGATTCTGTGCTGTGTGCGACCTGAAAAAAAAGAGACAGGGAAGTGCCCTTAGTTGGTGTTTCACCAAAGGCAGAATTCAGATAGCGGTTCAGGTTATGCTATTCTGACAGAAGGTCTTAATTCACATATGTTTGTGTATGTGGTGTGTGTGGGGGTAGACAAGCACAGCAACACCACCCTTTGTTTAATCTCTGCATATTTACTAAATTGTCTCGGCTATTGTCCCCCCCCCCCCCCAGTCTGTGTTGTAGGTAGAACTAATGCTCGGCTGTTTACTGTTAAATGAAAACGGACCAGCTGTCTGAGAGTGGCGAGGCTCTTAAAGCCACAGTAAGGCTTCAGCGCAGCCATTGTCGTTCAGCAGTGATTCCAAACTGGATTCCCAATTGCCTCTCTAATGAAGGGTCACAGATGGCTGGGTGACACAATAAAGCGAGGCCCGACTGTGCACGAAACATGCCCTTCCCAGGATTCCTGGATAGTTTGCTGGGAATGAAACTGATCGCGATAAACACAGAGGCGGAGAGTAACCCAGTGTTTCCTAATAAGCCGGATATTTGATATTCAACGCCTTGAGTTGAAACCACAGTGATATTATTTAGGCCCTGGTAGCTCCTAGGAAAGCCCAGAGCTGAGAACAGGTAGATTTTTTCTGGGTCAAAGCCCTGCATGCACCTTGACTGTAAGAATAGATGTGGTCCCCTTTGTCGTGCACTGATTAGTCTATAATTAGCAAGAGACGAGATAAGGCTGTAGGCTGTGGCCGTAGAGAAGAGCGTGGAGCATTCCTTTGTACCCGGGAATAACCAGCAGCTGGGAAACAGACCAAGGGAGTGGGGTCTGCCTGTGGGGGAGGAGGGAGATGGAGCAGGCTTCATCTGAAGAGCAGGTAAACTGTGAGTTCTTTGGTTTTGTTTTCTGCTAATTTTTTTTTTTTTGAGCAAACACTTCGGAGCTCCCCTGTAGAGAATGAAGGTTTTCTTAAATTGGAAAGAGTTTGTTGAAGGGGAGTGGGCTATCCAGGATAAACAAAGACAGAGGAGGTAGCTTTTTTTGCTGTTTTTCTACGGTTCACTATTTCCCACGACCAAGTCGAGGTTTTTACTAGAAAACATTTGTCATAGCTCTGCCCTCGTAGTTTTCATGTTTGCTTGTTTTTTTTTAATAGATTAACATGAAAATTTCTAAGAACGTACTCGAGTCTAGGCCAATTCCATGCTCTGTTGCCCCACCAGGAGTTCTGCAGCCTGATGGTAGATTCGCTGTGGCCCTTTCTTGATGACGTCATGCAGAGCAGTTATTTTTCTTTGCCTGATACCCTCTATCAGGAATTTCTTTTCCAGGTCCTCCAAGGCCTTGCTCACACGGGAAGCTTCCACTGCCTGCCTCAGTAGACTCATTTACTCGGCTGGCTCCGAGCCCTGCCCTCCAGACTTTCTTAGAGCACTTACTGCTTCAGACTTGGCATGTGTAGGGCTATGAGGGCAGGATAATTGAGAAATAAGTTGAGTGCAAAGGCGAGACAAGTTAAAGCTGACCAGCGCCACGCAAGTTGCTTGCCCCATCTACTAAATGCCCCGTAGAAGAGCAACTGTGGGTTTGGGTTGATGGGAAATTAGAGTTTTAAGGACCTGGTCTTGATCTTTGTGAATATGCTCTGTGTGGACTTTGGGTGTCCATCAACTTAGACCATCTTGGGAGAGTGAGGTCATCCCTCACTTAGACAGTTTGGCATCGTCTTCATCCCCTACTTAGGCTCTCTTAGGAGATGGGGATAATCTCTACTCAGACATTCTGTGGGGGGGCACAGTGTTGGACATAATTTCAGCTATGAATTTGACATAAACCCTTGGGAAGAAAGGTCCTCAACCAAAGAATTGCCCCTCAATCAGATTGGCCCGTGACTATGGTCATGGGGAATTTTCTTAAATCTCTGATTGATATGGGAAGGTCCAGACCGTTGTGAGCAGTGCCATCCCCAGGCAGGGGCACCTGAGCTGTCTTAGGAAGGTAGCTGAGTCTGAGCAAACCCAAAAGGCCGCTTCCTTTGTGGAGCCAGCTTCAAGCTCTTGCTCCGAAAGTCTGTAACCTGGAGGCTGAAATAAACCCTTTCCTCTCCAAGTGGTTTTTGCTTATGGTATTTATCATAGCCACAGAGATTAAAGTAGGACACACACTCGTTTTTCTTTAGACTGTGTTGGGGCAGCAGTCATCTCGGGGGGGGGGGGGAACAGGCATCTCTATACTAGTAGGGTTAGTCAGGTAGGGCTTTCTGGGGGAAGCTATGAGGTAAACTTTCTAGAAGCTGATGCAATCTTTGAGCTATGTTACAGCACGACAGGACACTGTGTGACTGCTCAAACCACGACAAACCAGCTGGGACACCATGGCTAACCCAGACCTTTGCTAACTGTCCCTCACTGTGACGGCTCCTCCACATTGTTCATCTGGCTGAATTGTCTGCTTCAACTTCAAAACTCCAAAAAATGACAGAATGGGGAAAGGGGACCTGTTCTGTGGGAAAGTCACACCCTCTCTCCTCCTTTGTAAATAACCCCCTCATTAAAGTTCACCTATAAGCTCAGCTACCTAAAATTGAGAGTAACTCAGAAGCCTCTACTCATTCTGTCTGCCAAAATCTTCTCCCCAATTCTTTATTTTGTGTCATCTCTAATCTTTTCTCTGATAGCAACAAGAACCTGGCAACACTAGACAAAAGTTTCTGTTCTTTACTTCTGAGACCTCTCATCAACAGCAGTTGATCCTCTAAGATCCTCTAAGGCAGTGGTTCTCAACGTGTGGGTCGCAACCCCTTAGGACCATAAGAAAACACAGCTACTTACATTACAATTCATAGCAGTAACAAAAGCATAGGAAGTAGTAACGAAAACATTTTTTTATAGTTGGGGGTCACCACAGAGTGAGGAAATGTATTCCCAGGGTCGCAGTATTGGAAAGGTTGAGAGCCCCTGTTCTAAGGAGAGAAGAGGCAATACCATTCTCACCATCTCAAGATCCCGTCCCGCTTAAACCATATGGCTCACCTGTGTGGCCCTTGGTTTTGTGGATTCTCTCTGTGTTCTGATGAGTCATGGGATTATGCCTGAACCAATGCGCTACCCAGGAAAAACAGTGGGATAACGGGATTAGACCTACACTATGGAGACAACTGAATGCCAGGGTTAAGGAAAGATGGTTTCCTCGGAGCAAAATGGATAGTGCCGGGAAAGCAGGAGAGTGGACACTGGCCAACAATGACAACAGAGGTCAGCGGAGTTGTGGGCTCTGTGAGCACAGGAACAGTGCGTTTGGAACTTGAGTGGTTTCTGCATCGACAGTGTGAGGACACAGCTTTCGATTCATAAATAAACTCTTCCTTACCCCCGTGGTTTCACATATCACTCACCCTTAATTCATAAGAGTTACGAGTTAGTTTTAAAATATTGGAAAACATTAGAACAGTACAAAGCAGAAAGTAAAAAGTACTTTTATCTCACCCCCCAGTGGCCCGCGCTATTTTTAAGAGCTACCCCTTTTACAAAGGGATCATCAGGCACATTTATATTTCAAGCATATGAATGGACTTTAATTTATTTCACTTTTTAACATTTATTTATATGAAGGTGGATGCAAGAGCATGCATGTAGACGTCAGGCCTACTGGGTGGGTTCTGGGAATTGAACTCACACTGGCAGACTTGGTGATGAGTGTATTTACCCACTGAGTCATCTCACCAGCGCCTTTAGTACATTAAAAACAAACAAACAAACTTGTTGAACCTTTTCTTGTTTGTGATATCGTCTCTAAACATCAGTGTTCTTGATCGTTGTAGAGTAGGTAGCAAGGACGAGGTGTGCATTCCCCCTTGCCCTGTGCTATCCTGACTCGTATTTGCCAGTCAGATGCTCTGGATAGGAAAGCACAGGTGGGTGCTGCAAGAACCAGGCTTTCCTTTAGAACCGACAACTCCCAAGGCTGTGACTGCTGGCCCAGAGACCGGAAAGGACGTGACTGGAATTATACCTGGGAAGAGCCGTGCCCCATTTTGCAATTGCTTTTACTATTTTACGTACAACAGAGGACTTAGGAGGAATGCCAAATTTGGGATATATAAAGGGGAAAGAAAATGAATTAGAGGCGGGAATCCCAATAGGCAAAGAGCCATCTACCTCACTACCATCCCTTCGCCGCTTTCTCTTCTGGTTATAGGTTCTCCCACGGGTTGCTTTCTGATGTCAGACTTATTAGGATGTCTATAGGGACTGTGCCCATGCTGTGTAAGGCCGCTTGTTTGTTCCCAACTGCTCAGCCCCAAAATAATCACACAGAAACCATATTATTTGCAATACTGTTTGGCCAATATCTTAAACATATATTTGTTGTAGGAGCCTGCTTGTTGGTTCCTGGCTGCCCAGACCACGAAATAATGACACAGAAACCATATTATTTATAATACTGTTTGGCCAATAGTTTAAGAATTTTTTTTTGCTTGCTCTTATATTTTAAACTAACCCATATCCATTAATCTGTGTATTGCCACATGTCTGTGGCTTACTGGCAAGGTTTTGCCATGCATCCATCTCTGGCGGGGCTGCATGACTTCACCTTGACTCTGCCTTCTTTCTCCCAGCATTCAGTTTAGTTTTTCCTACCTAGCTCTATTTTGTCCTGCCAGTCCCAAAAGAGATTTTTAAATTAACCAGTGGTATTTACAGTATATAGAGAAGAATCCCACATCATGCCCACACCTTTGCCCCACTCCAATCTAATTTGACTTCCATCAGGGACACCAGATGCAGCTGGATGCTGGCTTAGCCTTACTGCCACAGCCACTTCCTGTGACACTGTGGTTCTTCAGCTACACTGTGTCAACAGGAGTTGGACACATCTATTCTTGCCTTCCTGGTCCCTCACATTCCAGGCCCAATGTCATGAATTACTTCAACATCTTTTCCTGAGTGGCATAAAGGTCCTTGTAGTTAGCATGAGCTAAAGTGATCTTGTGAACATCCTACGTCATCATCAGACCTTACTTCCCTCTAGTGTGTCTAGGTGCTCGGCAAGTAGTCGCCTGTTCTCACATACTGTCCAGTTGCTTGACCTGGAACTAGAGTTATCCCGGATATCTTAGAGCAGGTTGGATGACAAAGTGCATTATGTTCTGCTTTTGTTTTCTTCCTAGCTGTATCCAGACTGTCTGTATTTCTGCCTCTATTGCTTACCCTCCATGCCCCAAGTAGCTTCATATGTGCTTGGTCTTGTTACTTCTAGATGATTTCAAGCTACTGGCCAAGCAGTAGCACCTGAGAAGCCTAATTTGTTCATTCCATGTCAGGTGAATGGGGTGAAAAACCGAATAGCACCCTTAGTGTGAATCAGAGTCCTCAGTGTGTTCTGCTGAGTCTCATGTGGCCTGCCTCATCCGCAGCACCCTCCCTCGGACACCCCAAACTTCAGCCATACTGAGCTTCTTTCAGTGACTGACGTATGCCATCCTCCCCGTTACTTCATTAACGCAGCAAATATGTAGGGAGCACCTACAGTGATCTGGGTGCTGTCTTCAGTGCTGTTATTATAGGGGCAAAACAGGCAAAGAGGTCCAGAGAAGCAAAAACATATCTGCCAACTCAGTGGCAAAACTTGTAGAAAAAAACATGAAGTAGTAACTGAGATAGGAGGCCCTTAGGGAGAAAATGGAGTTGCCATCTCAGTGGAATGTTTAGGGGAGGCTGTCTGGAAAGGGAGGTTGTAACTTAGGGAAGTGTGAGAAGGCTGCCAGGTGTGTGTGTGTGTGTGTGTGTGTGTGTGTGTGTGTGTGTGTCTGTGTGTGTGTGTGTGTGTGTGTGTGTGTGTGTAAGTCAGTGGCGGGAGGAAGTAGGAGAGCTCATGGAGGTCTTCCCTGGACATATTGAGGGTTATCTTTTATTTAAAATGTAGTGAAGAACCATTTGGAGTAAAGGAAAAAAGACCCTGACTGGGGTGTGCCTCTCCAACACAGGGTAGGGACTGAGCCAGAGGCAGGGACTTGGAGAAGGCTGCTTCAGTCACCAGGTGAGAGAAGGTGGCACAAGGCCAGTGACCTCTTGAAGTGGCAGTGGCTGGGATCCACTGGAGGGTTTCTTTTCCCTCTTTCAAAACTTTGATTACAATTTTATTCATTTGTTTTGTGTAGGGTCCCAGGGATCAAATTCAGGTCACCAGGGTTAGTGGCAGGTGCTTTTTTCTGCTACTGAGCTATCTCGCTGCCCTTAATTTAAAAAGCTTAAGCCTTCATTGAGTCTATTTGCTGGTATGTTTGTGTTTGAGCTAGGTTCTCACTGTGCTGCCCAGGCTGGTCTCTGAGTCTTGGCCTAAGGGATCCAGCTGCCTACGGAGTCCGTCTCTGGGAGCACAGGTATGCACTACCAAAGGAGGCTAAGTTTTCCTGTCTTTTGAACCCATTAAGCTCTCTTCTTGGATCACCTCCTTCTTACCTAGTCTGCATCCTGTTCAGTCTCAGCACTTCACACAGAGAGCCTGATGTCTGTCCATAGGAGGGCCTCCTGTTGGGCTCTGGACTAATGCCCTGTCTTTTCCTCCCTGGCATTTGCCACAGTTTGAAACTGGAGTGTATGATCTCCAAATTCTCCACCAATCTCCATTCTCACCCCCGGATCTCCAAACAGTACATGGCCTGAGATTCAGTGGGTCTGCCAAGGAGACAGGAGCTGTCACTGACCTCTAAGACCAATGTCAGGCTTTTAATGACTGATTCCATTAGCCTGACCTAAGAAGGCTGTGGGGCAGACGTTCATCTCCTCCCTCTACAGATAGTGAAACTGGGTGTGTGTCAGTGGCAGAACACTTGCCTCACTTGGATGAAGACCCCGGGCTCACTCCCAGGTGAAAGAAATCTGGAGATGAGGGGACAGGCGTGGAGCTGGGTGACTTCTTCCATCCTGTAAACTAGTGTGGAGTCAGGTCATGCCATTCTCTCGGCTCTGTTATGTGTTTCTGGGGTGTTCCTCCCTGCAGAGCTACTCTATCCTACTACAGGGCAGTACTGGGGAAAGACAGTTCTGCATATATACTATAGGACAGTAGTGGGAAAAGGCAGTTCTGTGTATTTCAGGCCTTGGCTTCTTTGTCCTTTGGACAACTTACTTGAATTCTACCCTGGCCTACTTACATGGAGTAGGGGTCTTGGCTCATGGCAACAGTGTGGTTGCCTTTTCCCTCCCTCTACCCTTTTTATATTTAAAGGTGGTGCTGGGGATCAAACCCAGAGTCTTGCATGCTGGGCAAGCCCTGTCCCACAGAATGACTTCTCTGTTCGTGTTTCTCTTTCTTCTGGCTCACACAGCATCTGTAGATCATGCAGTGTTCGGTCCCGACCTGGAGATGCAGCCCCGTCTCTGGAGAGTGCACCACACTTGTTTGTCTGCTTTTATTTCTCCTTCACCAACAGCACTGACGTGCCCTCAGCGCTGTCCCCTGTCACACTAATTGCTGGGCTCTGCTAACCCGTGTGGCCCTTTGAGCTGCCCCTAGAACCTGCATCTCGTGGCTTCATTTTCTTGTCATCCTGTCCCATCCTGGGCTCTGACCTCAGTCTTCCCTGCTCCCAGTTGGGCCTCATCTCCAAGCCACCACTGATCCCACTCAGCTCTACTTACTGGTTTTTGCTGATGCGTTATTTTCCTATTTTTGCTCCATTGTCTACAACCGGCCTGATTCTGTCCTGCGGGGTCCCGTTAGTCCTGAGTCTAAGGACGTACTTGGTTTCATGTTCTCTCTGATCTCTTGAGAAGGGTGGAGGGGCTGTCTGTTCTTTCCCCAGGGAAGTAGTTCAAATTGACAAAGTTAGTTGAATCTACACGGTAGAGCTGATCGCTGGGAGACAGGCTGGAGCGACTGAAGTAGAACAATTGTGGATCAGGGCATAATAATTAGCTTTCTATTGTCTGTACAATTAAAGTCAGCAGTCGTATGATTTATCTGCAAACGGCGACAAAGTATTGAGCTTTATTAGGCTTGATTAATGAGATCTGAGGATGAAGTTCCTAATCACTACCCTTACCTGTGACGTGGCTAAACAGGTGGTCAGTCTACCATGTCACAAGCATATGTGATTAGCATGGGAGTCCCCGGCACAGGCCAGTCTGGAGCAGGCATGAGAGGAGAAGAGACGGATTTGTTTTAAAGACGAAAGCCTAATTCTTGTTCAACCTCCTTGAACGGAAACTCCCAGTAAATCACGATGTCCTGATAATGTCGAAAGCACACTCCACAAACAAGTGGAAGTTCTGTGCTTCTCTTAATATCAAAGGAAAACCCAGAGAGGGTCAAGTGTTTCAATAATAGGAAAGCTGTTAAAAAAGATTACCACATGTCCCATAAGGTTCCTTGTGAACCTGAAAGTCTCTATAACTTGAGTTTGTGTATTGAGAGATTAAAATGTTTCAACCAAACTGCTTTTACTTTGATTGGAAGAACGGAGCCTCTCGGCCAGTGGTAGGTACATTGCATTGGCATTCTGGCTTAGGTTAGGGATTTAGCTATTCATTCCCCGTTGCTAACGGGAAAATGTGACCCGATTTTTTAACCTTCTCTTTCCCAATAATGAATTGAGGTCCATCATGGGAAAGAATTTTAAAATAAAGATATGACTATTTTCTATTTTCCAAGGGGGCACACAAACTATCAGTGAGTTCAGAGAGTACAGAGATTTTAGAATTTAGATATTAATCCCAGTCTTTAAATATTTGCTTGTAACGCTGCAATATTCTTTTGCAGAAACCCTAAGTGGCCTGGACACCATTGTGACGCTCCCTCCACACTTGCTGAGGTAAGAGACACAGCAACTGTTACTGCAACAGGAAGAAAAGTCGCCTTCCATGTGTTCCTAAAGGCCGGATCACCTTGGTTTATAGCAGTGGTTCTCATCCTATGGGTGTGGCGACCCCTTGGCAGGTGGTCAGACAACCCTTTCACAGGGTCACCTAGACCATCAGAAAACACAGACATTTACCATTCATAAAAGTAGCAAAATTACAGTATTGAAGTACCAATGTAAATAAATGATTTTATGTTTGGGGGTCACCACAACATGAGGACCTGTAGGAGTTGAGAACCACTGGTTTGCAAGTTTTCATCTTGTGTTGTTGGTTGGTTTGGTGTCCCTGAAGTGGGCTATTTCATGGGAACTGACCCAATTTCATCTGTGTGTGGAGTGAGGGGTGAATGGCGTTAGTGCTACCAAGGAGATGCGCCAGAAGGAAGAATGTGGGCAAGGAGAGGGATGACCAAAGCTACAGGTAACACGAGAGCCGACAGGGAACAAAGCCTTCCAGTGCAGCCCGGGGAGAAGTTTCTTCTCTGGGAAATGCAGTCAGCCCCAGCTGGAGTGAGCTTAAGTTCTCTCCCAGCCCGGGCAGGACACCATCTTGCTGATGCTGAAGTCACCTGCAGCAGCTGTAAGACATGATCCGATTTCTCCGCCTTTCTGTCCTTCCCATGCACGTTTTTCCTACTTTCTCCTCATTGCTGAAAGCAATGCATGTCCTGTGTAGAAAGTAGGGGAAAGAACAAAAGAATAGAGAGTATTCACAGCACACACATAGCAATAATGACTAAAGCCAGCTTTATGGATTTTCTTAAATCTTTTGCACATACATGAATATGATATTTGTTGTAATAGGAGTGGCGGGCTTACATTCCTGGCACCCAGCCGCCCGCATGGCTAGCTTTATACCCAAAATAATTACACGGAAACTGTATTCTTTTAAACACTGCTTGGCCCATTAGTTCCAGCCTCTTATTGGCTAGCTCTTACATATTGTTCTAACCTATTTCTAATAATCTGTGTAGCCCACGAGCTGGCTTACCAGGAAGGATCTTAACCTGCGCTGTCTGGAGTGGGAGAATCATGGCGACTCTGACTCAGCTTCTTTCTCCCAGCATTCTGTTCTGTTTACTCCGCCTACCTAATTTTATGTCCTATTAAAGGGCCAAGGCAGTCTCTTTATTTAACCAATGATGTTAACACAAAACAGAAGACTCTCCCCATCAGATATTTTTATTACATGTTAGTTTTCTACTTGTTTTTTACTTCATACTATATGAAACATTTTCTAATTCCAATGTTTTCTTTGAATTAAAATATTGCATTTTTAGTCACATAGCTGTAACTGAATTTATTTAGCAGTTTTTCTATTATTAAAGCACTTGACTATTTCTGGGTCTTTCTGTGACATTGTGAAGAATACCAGATTTACAATCATTTTGTAGATGTGTTTTCTGCATTGTCAGTAGAGGGGATTTATTAAGAATTTCCATTCAAGTTGTCTTGATTTGCATTTCCCTGATCGCTAAGGAAGTTGAGCATGATCTTAAGTGTCTTTTGGCCATTTGAACTTCTTCTGTTGAGAATTCTCTGTTCAGCTCAGTGCCCCATTTTATAATTGGGTTGATTAGCCTTTTATGGTCTAGTGTCTTGAGTTCTTTATATATTTTGGAGATCAGACCTTTGTCAGTTGCGGGGTTGGTGAAGATCTTCTCCCAGTCAGTGGGTTGCCTTTTTGTCTTAGTGACAGTGCCTTTTGCTTTACAGAAGCTTCTCAGTCTCAGGAGGTCCCATTTATTCAATGAGGCCCTTAGTGTCTGTGCTGCTGGGGTTATACGTAGGAAGTGGTATCCTGTGCCCACGTGTTGTAGAGTACTTCCCACTTTCTCTTCTATCAGGTTCAGTGTGTCCCAATTAATATTGAGGTCTTTAATCCATTTGGACTTGAGTTTTGTGCATGGTGATAGATATGGATCTATTTTCATTCTTCTACAGATTGACATCCAGTTTTGCCAGCACAATTTGTTGAAGATGCTCTCTTTTTCCATTTATACTTTTAGCTCCTTTATCGAAAATCAGGTGTTTATAGGTTTGTGGGTTAAAGTCAGGGTCTTCTATTCGATTCCATTGGTCGACTTCTCTGTTTTTATGCCAATACCAAGCTGTTTTCAATACTGTAGCTCTGTAATAGAGTTTGAAGTCAGGGATGGTAATGCCTCCAGACGTTCCTTTATTGTATAAGATTGTTTTGGCTATCCTGGGTTTTTTGTTTTTCCATATAAAGTTGATTATTGTCTTCTCCAGATCTGTGAAGAATTTTGATGGGA
>NW_026067987.1:1320169-1500660 GCF_014885135.2 Alexandromys fortis | reverse complement strand
GCCATGGCAGGGAGGAGGCAGAAATCTTAAATAATTTAATAAATAAATAAATAAATAAAAATAAAAGTAAAAAAAAAAGGATTTCCATTCAAGAAAACTGAACAAGCATTATGCTTCCTTGTTTAACTTGCTACCTCTCCTATTATGTCTGCTCCAGACGTACAAGTTGTACAGACTCCATGTTAGTCGAAGCTCTATAAAGCTTGCAAACGGGCAGAATGACAGCAACACACATGACTAGCAAAGAGCTGGCCCCAAAGACCCTGTAAGAACTACAAAGGCATGCTAGTTTGAGGAGATCTTTTCCTGCTTCTCTACCCCTTTATGAACCCTTCTGGAAACTGATTTGTTCAACGTTGACTTCGCCATGCCAACTTTTCCATCTCACTTCTCACGGTCACTCGCTTGCTTTGCAAAGGAAAAGGGCAAAGCTGTTGCCATCCTGGATCTGCTCTGCTGAGCTGTCCTAGGATGTGAAGCCAGCATCCCGACACAAAGAACTGTGAAAATACCAGCCCACGGGTAGAGGAAATGATAATTGGAGCCCGAAACATGTCTTTGTGCAACTTGGGTAATTTGACTTCTTGGTTTTCAATAATCTTGAAGGAGACCTAATCCAGCTATAAGATGATAGATGAAAGTAACTTTTGATAAAAATCCCCTTCATTTTATGTAGACCTACACAGACAAGGTTTCTTATTGTTTACATCTATAAAATAACACAGACATATAATTGGTGCTAAACCAGTTTTTATCATAAGCAGTGGGTAGTACTCATCCATAGATAAATGGACTAATTGAAGGACTCAACAAATCCTCTCCATTTCTTCACAAATGCATTCCCAGTGAAATTGCTTTTTCCCTGTTAACAATATTAACATTTTTATAAATAATTGTTAATGTTCTTTGGATCAATCGTGTGCATTAGTAATGATAGCTCAGACTGAAAGCAAATCGAATGCTTTTAAGCTCCAGTCCCAGGACGTTTTTAAAAAACATCATTTTATGTATACTTTGTTGTGAAAAGCATAATGTGGAGATTCATAAAAGCCTTTCAAGCATTAAGTCAAATTATATTTAGAAAAAATTCTGTGGGTAAAGTAGAATGGAAATGCGACTTCAAGGAGGAAAAGGGAATAATGCAATATTTTTTATTGTTAAAGGCGAGTTTGTTCTCTTGGTTTTGATGGATTAAAGTCATTTTCAGTTTGCTGTGGTTCTTATTTAGAGTTTGTTGGACACATTTAAAAGATGGTATGTTTTAAGTGAAATTTTAAGTAATTCCAATATGCAACAACTATAGCACTTGTGATCAAAATTATATTGGGAAAAAATCTCAAATTTAAAATAAATGAAAACAAAATCTTAAATTTTTCTTAATGATGATATAACCCAAAAAATTCACCTTGACCACTGTTCTGACGGTTGCTTCACAAACCAAAGTATTATTCAATCTGAAAATGAGGCTTTTGTGGGTCTAGGTCTGTGGTAGGAGCTCAGCCTCCAGGGTGAGGATAGCAGGTACCAATGGCAGTAGAGTAGGGGTCTGCTCTGCTGTGTCCACAGGCAACTGGGGGGCTCCCTGAAATGCCTCAGCAGATAAGGACATTTGTCTGAGGACCTGATTGGATCCCAAAAAACCCACGTGTGGAAGGAGAGAACCAACTTCACCAAGATGTTCTCTTACCTTCAGCCATGTATGGAGGCACATGCATGTACATACACTCACACACACACACACACACACACACACGCACACACCATGAACAACAGCAGCGACGACAACCGTACAAATAAATTATAATAACGATAGTAAAAGGTAACTGGTATTTTTGTCCCATGTTAAGCGAAGGAGGCACATGAGCTAGAGACAATAGCATTTTCTTGGTGCTAGGGACATGCATTTGGTCCTCCTTTGTCCAGGGGTGTTTGCCTTCCTTTCATAGCCAGCTGATCTTCTATACCCGAGGAGATGTTGGCAGAATTTGTGGGAAGGGTTCTGGAGGAAGAGCCGTGGATGGCTATGTCTGCAGGAGTCCTTACCTAGAATCATCATTCTTTAGAATATAATTCAAAGTATCTATCCTGGTGTCAGAGCTGTGCCATTGTCGCTGTATACAGCAGAATGTGCATTGCTGTATTTTAGCTGCACAGCAAAGTCTGTCAAACGTGTTGCACAGGGCACTGAGCCAGCCACATGAACAAGACATATCAGGGACTTTTATTCTGGAAGGGAAGAATGAAGACATCCATGGCTACCTTGTTACATAGCATGAATTTATTACAGATGTACTTACTTTGTATAAGGAGGCTTCAGGAGGTTTGCGAGTCACAGATATGCGAGCCTCTCGGAGTCTCTTCTGGAACACAGGAAGAAGCCATAGTTAGAGCCAAGAGGAGCTATGGAGTTACCAACAGTGTGGATGACTGCACTGTGTTGTTATTAGGGAAGCGGTACAGTGAGCTATGACAGATACTCATTAACGTGGATTTGCTCTGAGTCAGCTCTTTACCATGTAAATTGATTCATCTGCCAGGCCCTGTGCGGTTCCCTTTTTGTTGCTCTTTTGCTTTTATTGATAGACTGATTGATGACTGATTTTTGAAGGTGGTGTCTCTAAAAGCTTGTTTTGGACAGAGCCATAGGGAACCATTCCAGCGCGGAACACTTTGGCTGTGCTGTGCTCTTGGTTTTCCTTTCTTAACTCTTACTCTCGGGTTAAATACATGACCGCTCCGATAAACAGTTACTAGTAAGACTTTGACCATTTGTGAACACTAGTAATGCTAGCACAGCTCAGAAGCATACTGAGCCATTGCGGGACCTGTGTGGTATTACCTTCCCCCTCTTTGGCAACTGCTTTTAAAGACTTCTCATGCAAGCCTGCACGCAAATTAACATGCGTGATTTAAGTGATTGCTGAGTACAAAGTGCATTTTAGGGGAGGAGCACCCTAGTGGGAGTAAGGAGCCATCAGGAGACACTGCCTATGCGGGAAGGGTGCGAAGAACTTGTCCTCTGGACTCTTCCGTCCCCAAACTTGTTAGTAGGTAATTATTTTCATCCTTCTGCCTGCCATTCATCTAGCCTTGCTTTTGACTTGGGAGCTGAGCATTCCTGGTCTTGGTTTGTCACGCTGAGTCTGCACTCCCCTGCCCTTTCTTCCCCACTTCCCTCTCCTTGAACTTCAAGGTCCTACCTGTGTTTGTAGAAGGCTGAATAAAACGTGTCAACTCAGGTGCTGTCTCAGTGTCCCTTTACTCAAGAGACCATCCAGAGTGCAGACTGAGCCATAGGTTAGGGTCACCATCTCCATGTCTCCCTTGTGATACACACAGTTAGTTCAGGGCGTTTCCTAACCATGACTTTGTAAAATACCTCTGACCATGTCGGACTGCCACCCACAGTCATGGATTCTATTGTGGTTCTAGTTTTTTGATCCAATGATAAAACGACCTGAAAGTTCACATTAAAGTTATCGTTGGTTTGGTCATAGCACAAACCAAACCAACGATAGCTTTAATGGTAACTTGCAGGACCAGCAGGGAAGGCCTGGCCTCAGCCCCCTTGAGGTGACCCATCTTCAGCTTTGCAAACCACTGTGTCACCCTTTCCTGTGTGCCGTAGTCCTTGTGAGGGCTTGGTTATTCAGATACCCATGCCTGTCTTACCTGAAAACGCACAGTTCGCCTTTTCTCTTCTCCATCAGGTAGGACCTCGTGCCTGAACCATGGGCCTATTGGTAACATTGTTATTTGTAATGGTTGCTTCTCCCAGATGAGTCTCAATTTGCCAGCCCATTCCCCGGGGATGCTCTCGTCAGAGGGACCTTCCTAGTATTCTCCGCCCCTTAGAGTCCTGTTTTCCACCTGCCCAGCCGTCTCTTCTCTCCAGTAGATTTGCTGACCTCATATCTGGGGAGCAGTGAGTTTGGACACCTTCACTGGCATGGTTCTGTGTGAATCTACTCAAAAGGGGCTTTTCCTTTCATGTCTAAAAAAGCCCAGAAACCTCAGGTCTCCATTGCATTGGTAGAGCTGACTGAATTTCAGATTTACAATCCATCTTGCTTGTATTTCCACACAGTCTCTTATCTAAGATCAGGATTGAAGTGAGACCAACATACAGAACTAGATCCTGTCTTCCAAAGGATTTGTTTTGTTTTTTTTCCAAATTTTTGAGTTAATCTTGACTTTAAATGGGATATTAAACTTTATCTTCTGGAGGTGTTAGTGCTCCCTTAGATTGTATGCCTAAGACTAGTATGAAGGGTACACACACACACACACACACACACACACACACACACACACACCACCGCAGCCAGGCCTGGTCCTGCATTCACACTGTCAGGAAGACCCCGTGGCTACTGCGTGTCCTCTTTCCTGGTATGCTTAATGAAACGTCCTGCCTCTTGTAGGGCTTGTTTGCACATCCTAGTCATTACCCCATTTAAATCCTAGAGCCCCTCCTCAGTTGAAATAAAGCGTACCTGCCATAGATGATCTGTATTCTCCATACCAAAGCTGAGACCAGAACCATTGATCAAGAAGGACTTGGCTTATAACCCAATGTTTCTCCTCTGTATGGGACTCTGGAGTAGTGGGGTGTACTCAGGCTGTTCTCTTCATCAAGATCATCGGCTGTGTGTTGTCTGTAGCCTTTCTTTCTTATTTTGTTGACTTTGAGGATCGCTGGGGTCCTTCACCCTGCCATGTAGAAATGGCCCCTCTCCTCTGAGTCTCGTGCCCCTACTATAATTCCACCATGGAGCTTATCCACCACATCAGAAGTTACTTAGAGATCAGTGACCAGATCCATTGCTCAGGAATTCAGCAATTTTTGTGTCTCCCAGCTCAGTGCTTAATAAACCTTTTGGGGATGAAAATGGCTTTTTCCAAATGTCTCATCATTCAGTTTATGGACTGTGTGTCTTATTTCCTGTATCCTTAGACATTCTAGTATTTGGGGAAATCACCAGTAGAGTTGAATCTCAGCTCTGGTAATAGGCCTTTTAATATCTTACTAACTGAGAAAACCTCATACCCAACTCATTGGTCCCAGCTAGGGTAGACTTAGACCACTTGCCTTCTACTTGATCAAAGCCCTGATCAACAGAATGTGTCTCCATAGTAGATGAATGGTGGCATGGGAGTGGTCGTTGTAAGGACCCTGATTCTTATCCCATGCCAAAGGATGCTCAAACATTCTCAGGAAGGTCTCAAAGAGAAATTCTTAAACCACTGAAGGTTTTTTCCCCCCTTTGGATTCTATTGGATTATAAACCAAACATTTCTAGACCATTTGTTCTGTCCTCAGCAGCACTGGTAAATGAAACAAGGGGCACCTATGACAGGTGTCTTAATTTCATTTATTAATGGGTAGAAGAGGGCAAGGACTCAGAAGTACCTAACCCAACTCCCAACATGAATTCCATGTGTAGTATTTCAAACTTAAAGAAGGTTCATGACTCCTACCAAAATTGTCTCTTTCCTTATACCCAAGGAACTTAGAACATACTGGTCTAGCTGAGATAAGGCTGTCGAGGGAATCCTCGAGCCGTCTTGTTAAAAGGCAACCCCTGGCAGCAGACCTCCGGGTAGCTCTGCACAGGGCTGCCCTGGGAACAGCAGCAGCTATTTCTCCAACATTATTAGCTCAGCTGCTATTTTGCTTTCCTTCTCCGTGATTCTTTGCAGCCAACAATAACTTAATTACTTTCTCTTGCCAGTTCTGCTTCCAAAAAAAAAAAAAAAAAAAAAACTCTGTAGTGTTTCTTGCCATTTGTACTCGTGTGTCTTCCACCCTACTTTCTCTAGCCTTCTGCTTTAGTGTGGCTGCCTGTTCCGGACACATCTTGCCACAAATAAACTCATAATACATGCCTCCTTATCTTGACATAGGGACCTACTGGTCTTTCCTGCAGATGAAAAAAAAAAAGTGTTTATCTGTCAGTATTTGTGCTTGGAAGGACACACCCATCACAGCTCTCCAGTCTTTGTATTGTTTTACTTGTTTGGGTTTTTGGTTTTTGGTGTTTTATTTTTTGTTTATTTTTTTGTTGTTGTTTTGGTTTTTCAAGACAGGGTTTCTCTGTGCAACAGCCCTAGCTATCCTGGAACTAGCTATGTAGACCAGGCTGGCCTTGCACTCACAGAAATCCTCCTGTCTCTGCCTCCAGAGTGCTGGGATTAAAGCCATGTGCCACCACCCCACAACTTCAAGGCTTTTTGGCTGTGTTGACCTATTTAATTTTAGTTCTTTATTTTCAACCTCAGAGTAACCGCTGCGTGTTGTGTGATATTTTTTGTTTTTAGTTTTGATTGAGAACACCTGTCTGCATCAGCTGGGAAAGGCCATGACTTATGATGACAATAGAGAACCCCAGGGATGTTGTGGGGAGGCAGCTTTTGTCTTATCAGTGGAGTTCCTGCCTTTCCCCCACCTTCTTTTTCCTTCTTACACTTGGGTATGTGTGAAAGTCACAGGACAGCCTCCTCAGGTGTTGGTTCCCATCTTTCACTTTGCCTGAGCCAGGGTCCCTTGTTTTGTGGTCTTCCACATCTCTGGCCCTCATCCTCCCCTTGCTGTTGGGGTGCTGAGATTATAGAAGAGTGAAACCACAGCTGGCTGTCGGCTCTACGGGTCTGCACTCAGGGCTTCAGTCATACTTGCACAGTGAAGTGCTTTATCCAGCCCCTAGTCCCTGCCTTTCTTATATAATGGAGAGGTGCCCATAGAATCTGTCACCTCCAACTGTGGAGCAGAGGAAGCAGAGGATGCTGGGTAGCTGGGCTAGCTGAGGAGTAAACATTAGCATACTGCCCCACAGGTGCTTCTTACAAGGCTCCTGCCCTGTTCCAGGTGGTTTTCAGGCCCTTCTGGGTAGAAGCTCATTACTATGACGACTCCCACTTGCTGCCCTCTTACTCTCCTCCCTGGCACAGCTGACTTCTCTTTGAAGCGTCACACCAATGTAAATGTGTGTGGACATTATTGAGCCAAGTTCTGCTGAGTTTGGCTAGCTTTTTACCTGGAGTGGGGGGGGGAGTACTTAATAGGGACTTTAATAATTGTTGGTTATTCTAAATTTGACTGATTTTCTTTTTGGCGAGGATTCTTGATCTTAATCTTAAAGGGAACCTGGGGAGACATTGTCAGCCTCATTGGGGCACAGTGGAAAGCTTTTCAATAAAGTCTTGTTATGGAAAAAAGTCTAGTATACCCCCCCAAGCAATTTGTCTTAAATAAGTGAATAAAATAACATTTCAGTGCTGGGCACAAAAGACTTCCATCAAGGACAAAGCTCCATGCACGTAGAGTGGTTTTTGCCATGCTGACCCTGAAACCTGCCTCATAAATCAGATCTGGCAGCTTCTTCTCCTTCCCCACCACTTTAGAAGAGGGAGTATTCCTGTCGCCTTTGACTTAATGTTCGTGACAACACTAGACCCCTTCCTAATGTTTAGGCAGCTTCTTTCCTGCATATCTGTCAGTGGCAAACTGGTCCTAATGGTGTCCACATTCTATTCCCTTTGATAAGCAAGACTGCAGTTGGCCTCAATATAGGCTTCTGGCTCATAGCCCAATGTAAAATCACTGTCTAAGTGACACAGTTTCCACTTGCGGAAGCCACAACGTAGCAAAGATGAGCAGCCTCCACCCCAGCTAAGATGGAGGCGTTGTCAGCCTTGGAGGGTATTGCTTTGCTTTTCTTTTTATCAAATTTAACTTCTTTATTGATTCTTTGAGAATTTCCCATTATGCATCCCAATTCTGCTCATCTCTACCCCCCACCCTCCCCTCATCCCTGCAGCACTGCCCACCAAAGAAAACAAAGTAAACGAACAAAAACAAGAACCAATCAAACAAAACAGACAAAATGTCTTAGCTTCTCTCTCTCTCCTGCCTCTCCAGCACCTCCTCATTCATCCTGGCAGCATGGGTGGGGGCGGGGCATCAGTGTGTCACACAGCAGACCCTTTTGTCCTATCAGCTTTACTAGCAAATGCTCCCTGCAGTGAGTCACTGCTCTGACTCAGGGCCTCAGGTTTCTGGTACACCATCATCACTGGATTCTCACCGGAACTCCTCTGGGATATCTTGTGGTCACCCCAAGTCCTGGAGATCCTGCTGGTATTAGTCCACAGGACCAGTCCCTTCATGAGCTCCAGAAAAGTTAGGATGGGCCAACCCCAGGCCCACTTGGTGGGTATTTTCAGGGGTCACCGAGGTATGAGTTGGGAAGCCATCGCTACTCATCCTTCCTTTATGACAAAGATGTGATGATTTTCTAACACTCCTGTAAGAAAAGATGCCTTCTTGGGAGGAGACATACCTCCCACCCCCAAAAATTCATGTATTTTGTTTCTTAGCCCTTTCCCTATCACTTGAATAGGATAAGATGATGTATGCTGTGCCAGTTTTTCTATGTTTTTTTTATAATTAATTGTATGGGTACTTTTAGAGCAACATCCTTGTTTTAGTTTCAGAGTGTGCCTCTGATAGTTGCTTCTGACTGTAGAAGTTGGTTCTAGGTGATGTGTGTGATGCTGAACCTATCAGTTCCAGGATGTCAGTGGCTCAGGGAGTTGGTATCTCTCGTCTTCACTGTTTTGGGTGACAGTAAATTTTGCAGACCCTTGTTAGAAAAAGCTAGAATTATTCTTTGTTTCCTGAGAAATTTTTATTAGATATTTTATGTCTTATGTTTTTATTTTACTGCATATTTAGATCTAGGTGAAATGTCTGTGTATCAGTCTCCGAGTCTCAGTGGTATCATGTAGCTACACAAAGCCTTCATGTCTTTTTCAATATGTTCAATGCATTCGACACCAGACTTACTGTGCCTCTTTTAAGGTCTGTACTTCTTTATGTGCTCAGGAACCATATTTTCCCATCTAAGTTCCAGGCATTTTAGAACATAAGCTCCCAAGTTTCAAATTTAGTTATGGTTTAGGGGACCTTTTTAAATACTATGAATGCTGCTCTCACTGGCCCATGAGGCAGTCCAAACTCTATGGCTTGGCGAGCCCTGGAGCTGGAGTGGGGAAGGATGCTCCTGAGCCAGCCCAGGGCGGACCCAGAACAACTGGATACCAAAAGTCTCCTTGTTAAATCCTTGCAAAGTAACATTTCCTCCACGGTTTAACAAACAGGTCTATCTGTCTACCCGCTCCCAATCCTTCCTCTCTCTACTTAGGGAAGAACTAATGTCTAGAGAAGTTAATTTCATATGGAAAATTATTTAATGAAGCATCATTTCTGAATATTTCTTTTGAAAATGTGCTCTTTTGCCACCACTAGTGAGCACAATATAATGTTCTGGTGTGTGCATTTGCACACCTTGCATCAAGACAAATTTCAGTGCAATTTCTAAAAAACCAGAGCTTTGAAAGAGTATCCTGAACTCAGACCAAGAGGCAAGACATGAAATATTCGAGCGGTCAAGATTAGTATGTATGCATGGTGTTGCCAGGGAATGACCTAAATTGACTTTGCATCTTTGGAAAGCAGAGGAAACCCCACGGAATTGATGTGAATACCCACCGGGAAAGCCTGAGTAATTATGTAATGAAATAAGTAATTCTGACTTCTCCCAGCTTCCGCTGCCTTGGCCCTGTGGTGAGTCTGCAGCAGCAATTCTTAGGGCTCCTTCAGTGGGGTGAAGATAAGTGAACCTGCAGATTTACTGAGAGAAAACTTGAGAGAGGCTTATGTCACACCATAGCTGAAGAATTGCTTCTAGAACACATTAGATTCTAAGCTGAAGCAAGCTTAGTGTTTCAATCAAATAAAATCCAGAAGTTACGTTTAAAAAATATTTTTCCCCTCCTAACTGTAACTTCTGTGTTGCTGGCTTTCTGGTGTAAATCCCATTTTGTTTCTTTCTGTATTTACCAAAGCTGGGAGAAAACTTTTCAAACACAAAAGGGGTTTTGTCTGCAGATCTCAGAGGCAGCTGGTGGGGAAAAAGCCAGACAGCTGTGTGTAGTGTGCGCTGTTGTCACAGAGGTACAGAGGAACAGGAAGGGCGAAGGGTGGAATCTGAGGACAGGGGCCTCTATCACCAAGTGCTGGAGAGGGCTGCCAGGTTTACTGCCGAACCTTGTCAGTTAAACCCTAACAGAAAACTAGCAATGGGAAAGAGAGTAGTCACAGTGGCTGGAAAGGTAGACGGACTCCCGGGTGGGTTTCAGACGGTGAAAATATAGATGTGATTAGAAGTCAACAGGATATTTGATTAAGAAAGAAACACAGCGCTGGTTTCTGGTGAGCACGCCAGGCAGCAGAATGAAGGATAACTCTGTCAAAGATTGTTTCCGAGATTGCCTGTTAGCTCTGTCAATGTCAGTCACCTTGGCGAGGAAACTGTGCTGAGATCTGTTTGGGGGTGGGTAAACAGGTGGGTGCAGGTGTTCTGGACTCAGAGTCCAATCTGCAGTGTTCTGCATGCAGAGAGCACAGTGAGAGTGAAACACAAACTTCCTCTCGAGGAATATGCCCTTTGCTGGGGTGGGATGGGGAGTGAGCGTGTCAGGACAGAACACTAGGTCCTGCGTATAAGGAAGTCTGCCGTGTATGATACTAAGCACATAATTATGCCCATTGATGCCTTTAAAACTGAAAGGTAGGCAAGTGACTCTGTGACCAGGATGGGGACATGATATGACAGGCCACAGAGAAACACGGTTTGTTAGAAGGAAGGTCCTTATTCTGAACCCCTATGCCCTCTGTGTCTCCCCCATAAATGGCAGGAAAGGCGCTCCCGCCTATAGAGTCCCTTTAAGAATGTGTCCCTGTCATGGGCCAATTGAGCAACTTCCTCAGTCCTTTGTGCTCAAGACCTTGTGTACTTGAAATGGCTGAGGTCCCAAAGAGCCTCCCCCTCCTCCTCCTCCTCCTTTTCCTCCTCCTCCTCCTCCTCCTCCTCCTCCTCCTCCTCCTCCTCCTCCTCCTCCTCNCCCTCTCTCTCTCTCTCTCTCTCTCTCTCTCTCTCTCTCTCTCTCTCTCCCTCCCTCCCTCCCCCCACTTCCTTCCTTCCTTCTTTCTTTTTTCCATTTCTTTTTATTTTATGTGCATTGGTGCTTTGCCTGCATGTAAGTTTGTGTGAGGGTGTTGGATCCGGGAATTAGAGACAGTTACAAGTTGCCATGTGGGTGCTGTGTTCAATACCCGAGTCCTCTGAAAGAGCAGTCAGTGCTTTAACTGCTGAGCCATCTCTCCAGCCCCACAAGGAGCTTTTTGAGAAGTTTTGAATTACATCTAGTTATAATACTGCACACTGAAACAGATGTTTCAGTGTTTAAAAATAACAATAGTAAACCTATTATACTGTATGTTAGTAGAAGTATTTCCCCACCCCCAAAAAAGCATTTTTAATCTGGGTGTGCCATCTTCATAGCTATGGAAATTGTCCTTTAATATCCCCATGAAGAATGCATTTCTCATGCTCTATATCAAGGAAGGCTGTACTCTACAGAACACACAATGTCTAAGTGAATGCCACCCCGACAAACAGGCCTGTGGTATCCCAGGACTCTGCAAAGGGATCAAATGCTTTTCTAGCCTGAGTTCCAATGTGTGGTTTTAGATCAGAAAACAAGCATACCAGAAACAAAGGCGCAGATAAGAATGTGAGACCTAAGTAGCATTATTTCCTGTTCCTAAAGGATAAATAGACCTAATTGTCCCTGGGCTTTTTTCCAACTCAATTTCATGACTATTAAGCATGAACTTTGTAGAGGACAACATCATCTTCATGTCACAATAAAAAATATATATGTGAGCTCTCAAAACCCATGGCAGCAGGCTGGACACTCCTTGCTTTAATGTGTGACCCAAATGTAGTAGTAGTAGTTCTTCATCAGGTTCACCAGTCTACAAATAATGAATGGCACAGAGACTAATTATTAATTATGAAAGCTTGGCCTTAGTTTAGGCTTTTTTCTAACTATAACTTAACTACCCCGCTCTTATTGATCGATGTTCTACCATGTGGCTCGGTTACCTCTCCTCTGTTGTATATGTTCCATTTGTTCTGTGTCCCCTTGACATCCCCCGCCCTGCTACATCTAGATCCATCTCTCTGACTTCTTTCCACCTGGAAGTCCCACCTGTTCTCGCCTTCCTAGCTTTGGCAATTCAGCTTTTTATTACAACAATCACAGCAACACATCTTCACATAGTATGCAAATATCCCACAAAACATAATTTATTCAAGGTGTCCCATAGAAAATCAAAGGTTGGACAACCCTGGATGAATATGGCAGCCAAATATCTTGATGGCTGCTTCCAGTTATTTTTATTTCCTCTGTAGGTTAACGGAGTTGGTTCTAGAGTAGATGCTTGGTACCTCTTCTCAAACAGGGATGAGCACTGAGCCATCTCTGGCATTCACAAGGTATGGGTCTTAGATGGGAATGTTGATATCCTGTCCCACATCCCCAGGCATAGAGATGCATACATGCACATATATGCATGCACGCACACATATCCATACCTACGTGAATAGCCAATTGACTTGTGTTCTCTCCCACTTAAATCTAATATCCACCTCCTTATGGTCAGTCTCTAACACAGTTTGACTGGCCCCTAATTCTGAAGGCTCTAATCAGAGCATGTTACTCTTTAGTGGGAATTGTAACTTCATGTGTGTTGTTTCGTTAACTTCACACATGGGTATAACTGGCTCCAGTATCTATATTTTAATGAGAATCTGAGGCTTTTTAGAAAAAAAAATCATTGGCTTGAGACATTGCAACTAAAATACAGTATGACTTCAAGCACAGATGTGAGCGCTGCTGCATTCTGCATCTTCAACCGGCGTTTGTTGATTGCCAGCCACTTAGACGTGTTGTCGCAGGAACCGCTGCTCCTTTCTCTCTCTCCGTCATTCGTCCTTGGGAAATGTCTCGAGACAGAAAGCATAAATGTGAGCATGAAAGTATTGGATTCCCCCTATAAATAGAGCCTGGTTGACATCCTCAAGTTACAAACTCATTCCACTGTAAATGGTAGAAAGCCCAGCCAGTAGTGATGCCAGTGAAATGGGGCTTGCTTTCCTCGTGTGGTAGGCACTCTACAGGCGGGCGCTCAGCACTGGTGGGGTCCTGATTCCTTGGTTTATGGTTATATTTCTTTCTTCATGCCACACACACACAAAAAAAAATGTGCTGACGTTCCAGATAACATATCTATATCCACAGGACAGAAAGTAGACAAGGAAAAAGATCGAAGATGGAAAGGCAGCCCCAGCTGAACAGGCCTGGTTCTTTCAAGAAAGCAAAAGTCTTTCCAGAGCTGCAAAGGAGTCTGGAAAGGATGGGTAGAAGAACTGTTGGGAACCCACGGTCCAGTTATTTGTTAGGCTGTTCGAATCTGCTCACTAAGGGCAAGTCACTGAGTCATGGTGGCCTGCTAGCCTCACTTCTGAAAGCAGAGGCAGTCATCCCCATTGTAGTTAGGGCAATAAGACTCATAGGGAACACAAGGGGCTGAGCCAGGACCAGTGGCTCAATGAGGTCCCATTTCCATAGGCTCCCATCACTGAATGTACCTTTGCTTCCAAAGCTCTTTTATATCTCATGCTCACTTTAGAAGTCCAGTAAAGAGCCAAGTCCTCTGCCAAGGTTGTACCCTGTGCTGATTGGCCAGGAGTGCATCATGGATCTCCCAGAGGTGGACTGGAGTCCTTTTTAACACACCTTAGCACTTTTCACAGTGCTCTGGCTCTCCTTAGATCTTCCACCTTAAACACGATCAGGAGGCTCCTCACTCAAAATGCTGGCTTCTAGGTGGGTAGTCAAGCTGCCTTGGTAACCCAGCAGGAGAGTCTCTGGTTTATCAGGGACAATCCAGTCATTCCAGCCTGCATCAGAACATTGGGTCCTTCTGTGTTCCTAGGGAGGTAAACACGGCCCAGCGTGGTTATAAAGCGTGGCACTGGGCGAGTGCTCCCCAGCACTTGAGTGTGATTGTTTTCCCAGGTCATTTTAACCATGTTCATATTCATCACCAGCAGGATTTTTGGTCACTTGGACCCTGCTGGGCATACCCTTGAGAGAGGCCAGAACAGAGAGTGCTTTGGAAGAACCTTCCTGAAATAGTGGGGAAAACACGTGCATCAGCTCACTTTAACTTGATGGAAACTGTGTGTTCAGTTGCCCTGGTAACCAGGCATCTGTGCAGCTGGCTGCGATGGGGGAACAGGTGGTGGAGTCAATTACTGTGTTTTTGTCCACTTAGGGATTGCTCTCATTGACATTAGGATAGAAAATGAATGGAAAGACCTTTCACCTTCTACCTTGTAGAAAAAGAGCCACTTTTCCTTAAGTAGGGATGCCTACACAGTAGGTATAGCCAATTAGTTATTATAATAATTAAAATCCTCACATACCTAATACATTTTTATTAGAGTCTATTGCATAGAGCAATGGGTTTCATTATGACATTTTCAAACATTTACATTATATGCTTTGATTTACCCCTCTATGATATGGGATGCCCCTCTTTATACTGTGAATATGTTTTGTTACCATTGGTTAATGAAGGTGCTGATTTTGGCCAACAGCCAGGCAGAATATAGCCTGGCTGGAAATCCAAGCAAAGATAAAAAGCGGAGAGGAGGCAGAGTCCGGGAGAGAAGCAAGATGTGAGGAAATAAGCCACGAGTCTTGTGGTAAAATATAAAATAATAGAATTGGGTTAATTTAAAACTAAGAGCTAGTTAGTAATAAGCCCGAACCATCAGCCAAACTTTTTTAATTAATATAAGCCTCTGAGTGTTTAGGAAGAAGAGAAACCTTTGTTTACAGCCCCCTTCGTGACTCTCAGAATTTTTTTGACAATTTCCTCTTTCTGTGGGACCTTCTTTTTATTTGTGGTCCATTGACCACCAGGCCACAGGACAGAAGGAGCAGAAGCGGTGAGCAGGGCTTTGTATGGCCCATGAACATGGTAGAAATAACCTCCCAGGCGACAGTTTCAGTGTTACAGCTCAGCTTTACTCCAGAGTAAGGGAGCAATAGATATATAGGATGGGAACTGCAGGGGGAGGGGCATCACCTAATTTGCATTATGCAGCCTGCTCCTATCAGAAAGCTCCGAGTATAATGCCTGGTTATCATGTGTGGCAGCATGGTCCTATTGTGAAGCTCCTGGCACAATGTTTCATATGTGGCGTCAGGAGAGAGCATTTGCAGGAAACTATGTCAAAGGTCACATCTAAGGTCAGCCAGGCTCAGGGACAGTTTCCAAATAAGGTCAGGCAGAGAGTAGGAAACCCCCACAGCAGGCAGGGGGAGTCTTCCCTCTTGCACGGAGTTCAGAGAGAGATGTCCAGGCATGGTGGACTGCAACCTTTAACCAGCAGGGCCTCCCATCATCTTTCCTCCAAGCAAATGTCTTCACCAGACTTCAGGATCTAAACCAGTTTTCATTAGTTCTGTGGGTGTCCTTTGTGGGTGAATTTTTGCTAACTCACCATGTCCCTGTCTAGATGTAAGACAACCATGGTCATGTTTGATGCATGTGGCTGTATTGTGTTGGATCTTTGTGGTCTCTAGCATGTCTGAATGGTGAGAATATCAAGATCAATGCAAACTTACAAGCTCCTCCTTTCCATCTATGATAATGAGTATCTTAGTTGGGGTTTTATTGCTGTGAAGAGACACCATGGCCACGGCAAGTCTTCTAAAGAAAAACATTTAATTGGGGCTGGCTTACAGTTCAGAGGTTTAGTCCATTATCATCATGGCGGCTGACACACAGGAAGACTCTTAGCTGGAGAACAAGCTGCCTGGTCCTTAGGCAGCAGGAGGTGAACTGATTTGAGCTTCAGAGACCTCAAAGTCTGCCCCCTAGTGATATGCCCCCTCCAAAAACATCATACTTACTCCAACAAGGCCACAACTCCTAATAGTACCACTTTCTATGGGCCTGCTGGGGACCATTTTATTTAAACCACCACAGTGAGGGTCAGACTACCAGTCTTTATGGTTCCATTTCTGTGCCCTGACTGGGGCTTGTCATCAGGAAGCTGTCTCCGTCTTATTTTAGCAGCTGTTGGGCTTTTATTATTTTACCAACAGAACACTAATTACTGCTGCTTTTTTTCTTTCTCCCATTATGTTAAAAATAAATAAATTCTCTTGAGGCCTGAGGAGATAGCGCTGTCTATGAAGTGCTTGCCATAGAAGCAAGAGGACCTGAACTCCACCCCTAGTATCCATGTAGTAAGCTGGGCATGGCAGTAATTTCAGCACTGGGAGGCAGAGACAGACAGACTCCTGGGGCCTAGCCTCTTCATCAGTCTCGAGGCCAGTGATAGACCCTATCAAAAACCAAAATGGATGGCTTCTGAGGAATGAAAGCTGTGGATATATACACACATGTGCCCATGCATACTTGTGCAAGCACACACAGATGTCTGATGTAGACAGAGTCCTGCAGGCACATAGTGTTGAATATCATTCCACATGTAGCAAAGCAGCATATTCCTGGAAGATGCTGGGGACACAGTGCCTCTGGGGTGATTGTGTCCAAGGCAACCCAAAGCAAAAATCTCCAAATTTTCAAACTGAATTTCTAATGAACACTTCTTGTCTTTAAATCAGATAGTACTGGGCCAGAGTCAGCTGTTTTCTGGCAGGTCTTCATCTGACCTTACAAGCCAACAGAGGGAAGTATAGTGTGTGGTGTGTTTAAAGTAGGCAACTAATAAAGAGCCAGACCAAGTCTTTGGGTTTTACCCAGCACCTATCTTTAAAACATATTTACTTTGCAAAGTCGAAAAGGATAGCCAAGATTTGGAATCCCCAAACATATTTCTTCAGAAAGTTACTGTTTATGGGAAAATAAATTTTACATCATTGTTCACTGATGTTTCTTGCCAAAATGAATTATTTGGTGGGGTTTAGCCATCTCACAAGTGGATGAAAGAATTTCAATGGCTGGAGAAGAACTTTTATCAGAGAGGACCACAGCCATAACTTCAAAATGTTAAAAAGTCTCAGTTTGGACTCTGCTAGTTTTAAATTACTTAGAAATTAAGAGAATAGGCCGAGCGGTGGTGTCACAAGCCTTTAATCCCAGCACTCGGGAGGCAGAGGAAGGTGAATCTCTTTGAGTTCGAGGTCAGCCTGGTCTACACAGCTAGTTCCAGGACAGCTAGGGCTGTTACACAGAGAAACCCTGTGTCAAAAAATAAAAAAGCAAAAAAAAAAAAAGGAAAGGAAATTAACAGAATACATATATAAATTACACTTATTTTGGTTTTTTTTTTTTTTTTATAAAGGGATTGCTGTCAGGGTGTGAATGAAAGACAGCCTTACTATAGAAAGTGAAAAAAAAATCGAAGGCTAGAGAGATGGCTCAGCTGTAAAAGGCTACGCTCACAACCCCCCCCCCAAAAAAAATAGAAAGTGAAAAAATTCTGGGAACTGTGATTGGCACCCTTAAAATGACACCAGTGTTATGTCACTTGAACTATGCATAAGGTTTTATTATTCCCCACTGTAATCCCAGATAAGGATTCTGGGGTTGGGATGATTATTTGCCCAAGGTTGATCAAATCTAAACCTACACCTTGACTACCAAATGAAAATGCCACATCACTTACAAATAATGACCCGTAATACCTAGATTATATCTTTCAGAGACTATATATTGAAAACTGGAAGATGTAGTATCTAATCCTTTATAGCTTATATATTTGTGCATATGGAATATATTTCCATGTATATGTATGTATATATATATGGGATGTATATACATATATATGGAAAACATTTTCTAATGTTAATGCTCTTTGACAGCATTTTAAAGGCTATTAACACTCCATCAAGCTAATGTGAGGGGAAAAGTCATTTAAATACTGACCTTATCACAGTTAAGGTTTTAATGGTTAGAAACTGGAATAAAAATCCCAGATAGCCCCTCCTCTTTACAGGCAAAGTTTTATTTATTTATTATTTATTTTCTGTTGTGCTGCTCTGACTGTAGTAACCAAGAGAATAACTTAATGGGGAACTATGCATGTGTTTCGCAGCTTCTCAAGTTTCAGTCCATAGTTTTGCCCCCATGTGCTTTTGCAGGGCATCAAGGTGGGGAAAGTGTATATATAGCAGAGGACATTTTTTTCCCCAAGTCCTTTTTGAGATCTGAAAGCAAGACCCAACCCCAATGATGTACTTCCTCCAGCTAAGCTCCACCTTCTAAAGTTTCTAGAACCTCCCGGAAGAGTACCTACCATTCACTAGGGGACTGAGTTTCCAGTGCATAGCCCTTCACACCCGACTCCTAACACAGCTTTTAGGTGCAGCATGCCACTGTAATATTAACTAAGACTGCTGAGTTGCTTGGCAGTGGCTTTCATAAGAACATCTATTGTGAGCTGATTATAAGCCAAGGAGGGTGGATGTGGTTCCCCAACAGTAATATGACCCTTTCCTGTATAACAAACCTCCAAGCCTCCATATTCTATGCATACCCTGGTGTTGGGGAGACAGTAACCCTGCCAGGAGGTTCCCTGGGGGTATAGAAGGGCGCACGAGAGCGTGAGGCTGAGTGAGCAAATTGAGAAAACGATTTTAAAGTAAAGAGCCCATGCTTGAAGAATGGCTGCTAGGCTTGAATGGGCCAGTTGATCCCGGCACCAGAGCCAAAGCTTGAGGTAGTGCCTTTGGTCTTTCCGTAAGCTCATACTATCCTGATACTTAGCTTTTATGTCTGAGGCTAAATTTAATGGCTCGATGCTGAAACTTTCATGGCTGTAGATAAAAGTCAATGAAAGAGTGACAGATAGAGACCGATTTATTTTCTGGCTCTGCGTGCCTGCTTCTCTTCCATGGGAGTGTGCTATTCAGATGGAAGCAATTCTTGATTGCTCTCATCTCATAAGAGGTTGTTTTGGGGACAGTGCAGGATAACTTAACAGTGTATATATTGGTTAACTCCTAAGAGTGCCTGTGTTTGTTTTTATATCGTGGATACCTTTGTCTCTGAGGTTAGCATGTGTTGCATTGAGCATGTTACTATGCAAAGGGTAAAGACCCTTCTGCCATACGGTCCTTAACATTCGAATCTGGACTCCTCCACTTACTGGCTTTGCCCATGAGTACGTGCCCCACATCTTCATCTGTGACATTGACCTGATAATGTCCAAGTTCTGGTGAATATGAAGTGACATGGCAGAAACTTCTTAGGTCACAACTGGCTCTGATGCATAGGTACATCACTTTTCTTCCTTTCCACACCTCCACCTCTAGAGCAGGGGCCAGGTGTTCCTGTCTTTCCAGCTTTTGACAGTAGGCTCATGCATCCATTAGGGCCTGCTGTTTTAAGGTACATAGTTAGATTGCTAGGTTACGTTATTAATTCGCTCTGAGCCTGTTGGCTCATTGGTAAGAGAAATAATTACCTATCAATCCTGCATACTGTTTTAAGTTGTATTTTTAAGAGATAAGGTATACCAAGCCCGCTGTCTGCACAAGGTAGGCACTCAGTGAGTAGGGTACTAGCACTAAATGGGCATGACTTTGAAGGACAGCTTTCCGGGCATCTTCCTGGTGATCCCAGATTCCTCTTCCGGGCATCTTCCTGGTGATCCCAGAGTCGTCTTCCGGGCATCTTCCTGATGATCACAGATTCCTCTTCCGGGCATCTTCCTGATGATCACAGAGTCGTCTTCCAGGTATCTTCCTGGTGATCACAGATTCCTCTTCCGGGCATCTTCCTGATGATCACAGAGTCGTCTTCCAGGTATCTTCCTGGTGATCACAGAGTCGTCTTCCAGGTATCTTCCTGGTGATCACAGATTCCTCTTCTGGGCATGTTCCTGGTGATCACAGAGTCGTCTTCTGGGCATCTTCCTGGTGATCCCAGAGTCGTCTTCCGGGTATCTTCCTGATGATCACAGAGTCGTCTTCCAGGTATCTTCCTGGTGATCACAGAGTCGTCTTCCGGGCATCTTCCTGGTGATCACAGATTCCTCTTCTGGGCATGTTCCTGGTGATCACAGAGTCGTCTTCTGGGCATCTTCCTGGTGATCCCAGAGTCCTCTTCCAGACATCTTCCTGATGGTCACAGATTCCTTTTCCGGGCATCTTCCTCATGATCACAGCGTCCTCTTGACTTCTTTGTTGGTGTTCTGTTTTTGTTCAATCACTTTCTAGAAAGATTGCTCAGAGTCTTATCCTTTTATTCTATACCTTCACCTTTTCTTAGAATTCTCACCCAAAACTTCAGCTACCACTTCCAGACGATTCTAAGGTTTTCCTGAATTCCATACTAGTTTACCTATCGACAGATGAATGCCCCAAAGGAGCCCCTTGAACTCAGTTCCCAGTGATGCAGTTCCTAAACTTCGCTCACGCTTCTCTAAACTGTTTCTACAGGAGACCTGCTCTGCCCTGTTCTGCCATCTGTGGGTCCCAATCCTCCTTCCATTTATTTATTTATTTATTAAAGATTTCTGTCTCTTCCCCACCGCTGCCTCCCCTTTCCCTCCCCCTCCCCCAATCAAGTCCCCCTCCCTCGTCAGCCCAAAGAGCAATTTATTGTCTGGTTATTCTAGTCTTGTTGTGACCATTTGAAAGCATGAGGAAGGACCCGACCCTGCTAATATGGGCCCTCATTGGATATACCATGTGTTCAGTGCTTGTCTAACTCCTACTTGGACCATGTACACTTCTTTTAGATAAAACTGCATTTGGGCTTCAGATCCAGCTGTTTTTCAGAGGACATATGGTACCATAGGTGTTTGGGTCTCTATCTCTAGGCCTGAAAGCTGAACATGAACAGCTGTTTGTAGGGCTTGCGACCTGAAGTGTCCGTATCTGTAGTTATGAGGCCTCTTGAAGGACAAGTCAGATCAAATAAGTAGGAAGATAAATGGGTGAGGTAGGGGATTTGAGTAGCACTATGAACATTAGGATGCCTTGGGCAGCCAGTTAAGAATTTGATTAATACAACTGTCTAATCATTAAACCCTTCTTCAGGCAAGAAATATCAGTCACATTTTTTTTATTTCATGTATGCTAAGTACTTTGGGTATGTACATGTGTGTGGGAGGATGGGTGCATGTATGTGTGTGTGCTAGAGAGAAAGAGACAGAGAGAGAAAAGACTGAGAGAGCACATAGATGGAGGCCACAAGTCAGCATGGTAGTGTTTTCCTTGTTGACTCTCCATCTTTTTTTATTGAGAGGGCTATCTCACAGAACCTAGAGCTTGTCAGCTTGGCTAGGCTAACTGGCCAATAATCTGGGGATCCCCCTGTCTGTGCCCCCCTTGTTCTATCACTGACATTACAGATGCAAGCCACTGCACCTGGCTTTTACATGGATATCGGGGACTAGAACTCAGGTCCTCATGCTTACACAGCATGTACTTCACCACCTAAGCCGTCTCCCTAGATACAGCTCCTTATTCTGGGTGAAGAAAATAAAGAATTGAATAGGTGAGAGTTTGAATATCATCTTTACCCAGACTGCTTTCATTCCAGTCTTTTCCCATCATGGTCTGCTTGTTTCTATTCTCTGTGTTTTGTCACTGGAGCTCCCCTTTGTAGACAGTGCTTGAGGTTGTATAATTGCCTTGATTAAAGCTCTCCTGTTAGCTTCTCATTTTCCCCTGGCCCATAGCCAGTCCTCCTGGCATCACTGTGAGACTCTAAGCCCTGACTCACATCCACTTTGTCAAACTCTGCTCTCACCGACCTTCCCATCTGGTCACAGTCGAGTATTAACTTATGCCTGAGCCTACTCTACCCTCATGTCTTTCCCCTCGTCTTCCTTTGGCTTTATTGTGTCCCTTCTGTTTCAGGGCCAAATAAATGTCACCACATCTCTAAAGATGCTTGAATTTTTTTTTCAGGATTGGTTCCACTTTAGTGACTGTGAAATACAAGTCCCTACGGCCTTGACCTTGTCTCTGTATGTTTTCAGTGGTCTGTCACCTCCCTAGTCTGTGGGTTGTATGATATATATCTAACATTCCATGTATGCCTGGATATATAGTAGATGAAATCAATGTTTATTAAAGACTTTGTCTTTATTATTAAAATCTTATTTCTCAAGCCTGGATTGTTAGTCAGTTAAGAATACCAATTTTAATTTAGTTATGTTGATCTAGTCATAGACTGGTTTTAGAAAGCACTTTGATATTATAACTAATATATTAGAACTGCCTCCTGTGTTTTGTGAAAATTTTTACTATTACTATTGTGTATGTGTGTATACATGTGCACGCTGTATTTGTGTGTTTGTGCACACGTGCATGCAGGTGTGCAAGTATGCACATTTGTGGACATGCTAGAGATTGATATGCATCTAACAATCACTTCACCTTATTTTTTGAGACTGCATCTCTCACCAGTTGGCTTGACTGCCTATTCAGCAAATACCAGGGATTCTCCTGTCTCTGCCTCCCCCATGCTGGGAGTACAAGCACACCTGTCACTGTGCCTGGCTTTTTGCCTGGATGCTTGGGATCTGGACTCAGATATTCCTGTTTTCACAGCAAGCACCTTACAAATTGAGCCATCTTCCCAGCCTCCTGTCTCTGCCCCCTTAAATAGGACTGGGGTGGAACCAGGGTCTTTTATATGCTAGTCAAGTGTCTACCACTGAACCCCATCCCTATCCTCATTTTGCTTTGAGATGAAGCCTCTTCCACGTTGCTCAGTCTGGTCTTGAACTTACTTTGTAGACCAGGCAAGCCTAGAACATGTACTTTTCCTGCCTCCAGTTACCAAGTAGCCAGCATTATAGGCTTGTACCACTGGGGCACCTTCCTCTTCTGTTTCATGATTTTTCTCGAAGAGGCTGAGGGCATGTAGAGCATATGAATGCTACCCACAAGTACTCGAAATTTCTATTTAACAGAAGCCTTGCTTCACATTTAGCTTACTGTTTTGTTGTCAGGACATTTGTAGTAGGAGCCGCGGGGCTCGAAATAATTACACGGAAACTGTGTTCTTTTAAACACTGCTTGGCCCATTACTCTTACTGGCTAACTCTCACATCTTGATTAACCCATATCTAATAATCTGTGTAGCACCACGAGGTGGTGGCTTACCGGTAAGATCTTAACCTGCGTCCATCTTGGAGAGGAGAGGCATGGCGACTGCATTCTGTTCTGTTTAACGCCTAATTTTCTGTCCTATCAAAGGCCAAGCAGTTTCTTTATTAATTAACCAATGAAAGCAACAGATAAACAAATGACCCACCTCCATCAAACATTTACTTTGTGTGTGTGTGTGTGTGTGTGTGTGTGTGTTATTTTGAGCTTTGATAGGCTATTGTGTAGTGAATAGGGCCTGAAATCAGTGTTTTTTCAAGGTGATTGGTTTGTTATGTTTCAAGTTACCTGTCCTTGATTGTGTAGTTTTCTACAATAAGCGTCTTTGGGTGGTAGTACGAGGGACACTGGAGCCTGAAGTACTGCTTGTAGCAGGCTAGCTGCAGCAGCTCTTCACAGGTCTACTTAAGACCTTATCCTGTGGACTCTGAAGCTGAACTCGAGGGACTCCTGATAATGCCCTTCACACCCCAGAGTTAGAGACTGTGCGCTCATGTCTGTGCTTCAGGACAACGGCTTCATGTGGATGCCTGTGAAGCTGGGACACAGATCTGCACAGCTAAGCTTGGTGCCCTCAGGACCAGGGCTGCAGCTCTAGAAGCAGAGTGCCCACCTGGGGTGTCTGAGGCCCTGCGATACCATTCCCGATACCGCAGAGAACCCAAGCTTAAGGGCCTCACTTAGGTAAGACCTGGCACTGCTGGATAGGACACCAGATGTGGCTACGTAGGTAGGCCCTGTCTTCAGAAGGGTTTGGGGAAAGATTGCAGGTGAACTGCAGCAGTGTGGATGCAGGGAGGACGGAAGGCGGACAAGCTTGCTTTACTCATTTCACCTGCTGCTTTAAAGGCTTAGGCTTAGAAAACAGGGTTGTTGGCTCCTCCGTTAGCCCAGCCCTGGAAGGTGGAACAGGAGATCACAAGTTCAGGGCCATTCTCAGCTTCAGAGTGAGTATAAGCCAGCATGGGCTATGTGAGAGACCCTTCCTCAAAAATAAATAAATAAATAAATAAATAAACAAACAAACCAAGTTAGAAGTACGTTCAAAGATGGGCAGGGTGAGAGTCCCGGCGAGGAAGACTGCAGCTGCAGAAGTGCAGAGGCCTTGAGTCAAACTACGTGTTCCTCTTGGTTTTCTGGTTTTGGTTATTTGATTATTTGCATTGAAGAAGACTAAATGCAAACAGAACTTAACTAGTTCTCTCTGGTGGAATTTATTTTCTCATCACAGTTAGAAAATCTGCAAAATGCATAGCTTTAACAAGAAAATGATACAGGAAGCATTACAGAAGAAAGATGAACTCTCCTTCAGGCCTGGGTGACTGATGAGCAAGCAGCTTAGCTGCAGTGTTGGGTGTGAGCATAGCTGCCGTAGAGTTGCTATGTTTTCCAAAAGTAGCTATATTACGTACACAAGGTTATCCGCATTAAAAAATGCTATTGCTACTGCCGGCTGATTTTTCTCTTCTTACCTAAGATTTGTTGATTGCAGCTGGAAGTCTCCCTGTGGTTTGCTTCAGCTTGTTAATTCCTGGCAGAGGGATGCTGTCCTGCTGGAGTCTGAGCAGAGCCATTGCCAGCTGGAGTGTTCATCCTGAAAAAAGTCATTAACAAACAAAATGCATATGAATGCCATACACCAGGGAAGGAAGAATAATGCCCGCAGGCATGTTATATGCTGTTAGCATTATCATGCGAAGCCTGCATGCTTGTCTGTAGGGAGATGTATTGTTGAAGGGAACACGATTATATTAAATATGGTCATTTTACGTTAGAAATTGGACAAACAGCTACATTTTGGGTTCATGAGTTAGCCTAGTGTAAGTCAAGAAGGCATTCAGGAAAAGACAGAATTCAGTAAGCCTTTGAAAAATAATCAGGTTTTTGTTGTTGTTGTTGTTGTGTGTGTGTGTTTATGGTTTTATTGTTGTTCTTGTTTTGGTTTGGTTTGGTTTGGTTTGGTTTGAGGAAGAACAAGGAAGCTGGTCCAGGGCTACAGTCCAGCTTTTGATAGTGTTAGAAGAGCTGTGGGTGATGATGCAGAGAGGAAGGGAGCAAAAGTGCAGGGAGCGGGGCTTAGACTACTGGGGCCAGACTGCAAATGCACTCGGTGTTCAGTTGTCCAGGAAATAGCAAGCAAGGGAAGGCGGTGAGAGCAGCCTTCGCAGGTGCAGGGAAGGCTGATGTTCCTGCTCTAAAGCAGTAAGTGGTCCTCCGGATCTATGGGTTCTGCATCTACGGACCCAGTCAACCTGGGTTGAAAGTATGATTTTTAAATTGCAACTGGAATGAAACCTCTACATACATTTTCCTCCTGTTGTTATTCCCCCAAGCAACACATTTTAGCAAACATTAACACAATAGTCTCAATGCATTAGATATTAAAAGTAATCTATAGATGATGTACTATACAGGTGGTATACATAGGCCATATACAGAGAATCCGTGCTGTTTCATCCCAGGGATTTGAACATCTTGCAACAGTCCCTCATAGTTATTAAAAGATGACTGTATTTAGTTCTTGAAATCTTTAAAATGCAGAAACAAAGAGGCCTGGTGGTCCATGCCTGTTGTCTCAGCTCCTGGGAGTCTGAGACAGGAAGGTAAAAATTGTAGGCCAGCCTAAGCTACCTGCCTCAAAAAATAAACTAAAAATGTAGATAATGAAACCAGAATCCTTTCAGTCCCCAGTGTACAAAGACACGTTTGGAAATGTTTGAGTTCCTCCCCGTCTCTCATCCTTCCTCTCCCACTCTGAACACATGTCATTTGTTTTTAAATCCAGACATTTGCCTTTGTTAATAGAAAGCTCCAGAATGCTTTGTTAGTGCCCATTATTCCCTTCTGTGGGCTTGCTACGGTTTACACTTATTTATATTGCAAATGACCCCACAGTAAAAGTCTTTTTGCTTTCTCCGTGATCATTTCCTTAGAAAGGGTTACAAGAAGAAGCAGTTCCAGGCCAAAGCAGGGCACTGTTCTTGATCTCTTGATACATATACATACCAACATTTAGTCTTTATGAAAATCATAAAGCCAGGATCCCTTCCATGGCGCCACAGACATTGCTTCCCCAGGGAATCGTTCAGTGTTAGTGGCAGGGAGGAGCAGTTTACAGCAGATCTTACAGCAGCTCACAGTAGCAAATGTACAAGCCAAGTGTACGACTGTGTGGTAGCTGAGGCAGGAGCTGAAAGGTTGGAGTGACTGGGTAGAAAGGAGTTTCTTTAAAACCAAATTTATCGCGTGTGTATGCACATACCATCATGCGTATGTAGACGTCATACAAAAATGGAGGGAATTGGCTCTTCCCTTTCACAGTGTGGGTCCTGGGATCAAGCTCTGGTGGGCAGGCCTGGAGGCAGGGCCATTACTCAGAGAGCTAGCTGTTCCTGGAGACTTCTTCACAAAGACTCTTTCTGTGTGTAGTGTTTAATCTAGTGCTCCTTGAGATTGGAAAGCAAACAAACATGCTAAGCGTGAAGGCTGCAGACTGGCAGGGAGCATGTCCTACCTCGTGTCCAGATGCCAACTTCCTTCTTCCTCTCTGTTGCTATAGCAACAAGTGCCAGCCAGCCACATTTGTCCTTGCTTGTTGACTCACGGGAGTTACTAAATGGCAAACTAAGCCCTCAGTGCAGTGCCTGGCACGCTGGAGACTTTACTACATGTCACTTCTGTCATTCCTCCTTGACTCAGATATCCTTTGACTGGAAGTGGCAGCTACCTGACCCAAAGAAGAAGACCAGTCTGTGGCCAGCACATGGACTGTGTCCACTGAGACAAGGAGGTCGCTGGCTCTGGCCTTCCTGTTCATCTCCCAAGTCTCAGTAAACCTCTAAATGGTCTTGTTAACACTTCTCAGGTATTTTGCCTTCAGTGGTGTTTGTAAGGTGTGCCCGCTCTTGTTTCTGTCTGAGACAGGATCAACACCTACCCTCCTTTTGTTCTTTGCTTAGTGCAAACCTTCTACTAGACTCATGCTCAGTATTTGTCAAAAATGAAGCCTAGAAAGTCATCCTTAGAATTAATGTGGACATCATGTCAGCTGCTGTCTGCCCAGATAGAGAAATAGTTTTCCTTCTCTGATTATATAGAATTTATATCTTATAGTAGAAATAGTATTATTTATAATACTAGATTTTGAGGGAAAGTACCAAGCTATACTCTATCATTAATTTTCTTCCAGAGTGATTAAAAATTGACTCTCCCTTATCAATTTTCTTTTTTACTCATGCTTCATATCTTTTCAAATATTGAAAGAATAGTGGATCAGAACCTCAGACTAAATAAGATAAATCTATTACTCTTTCATAATATAGCAAAATATTGTACTTATGTTAATTTCTATTTTGTTTGTAGTTGTTTTCAAACGTAGACACAAACTGTGAAGAGGAAAGAGCTAGCATTGAAACCTTTTTCAGATGATTGACAGGCTTGCTTTATCCCTTGCTGCACTGGCTTGAGAAACAATGGTCCCTGGAAGCCCCATATATTTCAGCGTTTGGTCCTGGTTGATGGAACTGTTTGGGAATGTTTAGGAGGTGTGGCCTTGGTGGAGGAGGTGAGCCCCTGGGGATTGGGTTTTCAGGTTTCAAAAGCCTGCACCATTCTCAGGTAGTTTCCTGCCTCAAGCTTATGCATTAGAATATAAGCCATGAACTACTCCTCCAGTAAGTGAGTTCCATGCCTGCCTGCCTGCCAGTCAGCCACTATGCTCCTTGCCATGATGGGCATGACCTCATCCCCAATAAATCTTGGTCATACCACAGTGTAAACAGAGGTATCTTTAATGGACAAGACAGCAGCCATAGAGAGCATTAGTAAATTCCAGAAATGGAGGAAAGAGTCTGTTCTTCATACTCCATGTCTATGAAAGTAAGTGCTATTTCCTTTTTAACCTGAGCAGGGGAAAGAAATGCTGTAGGAACCATTTTACAGGGACCAGAACTAGTGACAAGAAAGCGTCTCCTCCAATTATAAAAGTATCTTCTATGTAAAGATTGATGCTGAGATGCTTATGAAAAGAAATGGAGCCATTATCTCTCCGTAGACATGCCCATTGTCAGCACTGAGCTAAGAAAGCTCTTTCTTAGGCAGAAGCCAAATCGATTTCCAGTGCTAGGTAATCCTTTTATGCTCTTGGATCTTTTTAGGTACGTGTAAGCATTTTATAAGAAAAAGATAGATAATGCCACCTTAAATCCTGAGGTAAAATATGAGCATAAGCATGTTATTTCAGATTTCTGTGCCAGATCGAATCATTTGACGTTGCCAATATTCAACCTTTTCTGACTTAAGAGAAATGACAATTTCATAGGCTCAACTTAATAACTACAGTAGGCTTGCTAAGAAATCTTGCAAGCCTGTGGAAGAAAATGGATTTCATGTCGATTCTAGCTGTGTCCTGAAGACCTAACATAGCTCTGACAGGTGACTCTAATCTTCATTTTAAATATAAAAGGAAAGGATCAACACCGACAAAAACAAGTTCAATAAAATATAAATGAGACCGGGAATAAAATGGAAATGTTTTAACTGTACTCTAGGGAAAGTCTGTTAAGAAACCAATTTAGATCCAGCTGGCTCCGTGGGATTGACTGAAGCCAGAGCTTCTTCAGTGGAAATCCATCAGTATTGGTACAAGCTGATGAAAGTGTCTGTATTCATAAGCACGAAGGCAGCATCACAACAGGAGGCTAAAAAACCTGTACTCAAAACAGGAAAGGTCGTGGCTACTGGGAGCGGTGCTGGCTGTGTCTTGAATTCAGCAGGAACATGCAAGGAGTAAATTGTTTCTGGCTTTCAAACAGCTTGTAACTTCTCATAACCGCCATGGAGTAGAACACATTGTCTCCTGAAATGCCACTCACAAAGGATAAAGTCACATGACCTGGGCTATGCCTGTCTCCATCCCCAGTGTGGTGGTTATTTGTGCTGTTTTGTTTTTTGTTTGTTTTAATTGTTTGGGAATTTTAGACATGAGTATATTGTATTTGATCAAATCTATACCAACTCTCTTCCCTATTAATTCCTTCCCTATTTCTATCACAGCTTTTCCCTCCCCATCTCAGGTGCTTTGTGATTTAAACCCACTGATTCTGCTTAGTTCTGCCAGTATATACATGTGTGTTGGGCCATTTACCAAAGCATAGGCAGTCTCTCAGGAGCTGTATCCTTGAAACAAACAAAGCAAAAACCCAACTCTCCTCTTTTCCAGCAAGCATAGATTACCAAAAGCATCTCAGCTAAAAGTAGGACTTCATGATCTCTTCCTCCATCTAAGGTGGAAACTTGGTTGACTTAATCTTGTGTGTATCTGGATGTTTCTCTCCTACCTGCAGTTTCGGAACAACCACTCAGAGGCTTAATATTAATTATAAACATTTGGCCAATGGCTCAGGCTTATTATTAGTTAACTCTTACAATTAAATTAACCCATTTCTATGAGGCTCATGGTTGTTACCTCACATCTTGCTTTTCCAATGTCTGTTAGCATCTGTTCTGACTCTGTTCTTCTCCCTGTATCTTTGCTTGGATTTCCTGCCTGGCATGATTCTGCCTGGCTATTGGCCAAATCAGCTTCTTTAATAACCAGTGGTAATAAAATGTATTCACGGCATACAGAGGTGCATCCCACATCACTTGTGTGTGTGTCTTATACTTGCATTTACAACTGTCATGAGTATGTGCAACCCATGAGTATGTGCACTGCCCTGTCATGTTCAAAAGCCATAGTTTGCTGTTGTGTCCACTGCCTCTGACTCTTACAGTCTTTCCCCTGTTCTTTGGTGATCCTGAGCCTTATTTAGAACTGAGCACTCCACCGTCTCTTGTTCTTTATCAGGAGTCTCTGTATTAATCGCCATCCACCAAGAAAAGAAGGTTCTGTAATGAGGATTGAGAGACGTGCTAATCTTTGAATATAAAGATAAAGACTTAGGAGGCAGCTTAATTCTGTTTGGTTAGCTTAAGAAAAATAGGAAGTTCTCCCCTGGGGCCTTGGAACCTTGGCCCTGTTAGGTTTTTTTTTTTTTTAATGCACAATTAAATCTTGTCTTAGCCTATTTTTTTTCTTGATATGACAGAATACTTGTGAGGGAGTAACTTATTTCGAAAAGATGCTTGCTTGGTCTTATTATTCTGGAGGCTAGGAGGTTGAGCATCATGCGTCCAGCATCTTCATGGCCTGGGATAATGATGATGAGCTGCTTCCAGCTTGGGGAACGTGACAAGGACAAACAGTACCAACAGATAGAAGGCAGGGTTGAAGTTGCTGTCCCCACTCTTAATTGCAGCTCATCTAGTTCCAAGAAAGCAAGAACTTAGTCCTGAGAAAGAGCATCAATCCCTGCAGGACAGCTCTTCCGCTGTGGCCAGACACTTCCTACCCAGCCTCACTCACAGCATTGCTGCTCTGGGGACCAAAACCCAGTGTGAGTTTTGGTGGCAACAAGCCATGTTCAAAGCATAGAAAATCTGTACCTTCAAAAGGCATAACTCAATAAAATATGAATTTTGGTTTTGTAGTTAACTTTTATGTGTTGTAATTATGGAGGTAAATATGAAGTCGTGCAGCATGGCATATTGTACATAAAAGCCACTGATTTCAACAAGAGATACTATATTATCATATGGTGACTTAATACATGGCTCAGATCAGAGTCATGGGGAGTGACCTCATGAATACAAAGTGACTTATTGATACTTCCCACCAGGGTATCAAAGAAGAAGCACCTCAAACTCTGAAAACTCTGTGGTTTTACGAGACATTCTCATTTCTGCTCATGTTTGCGGGTCATTATTATCAAGTTGTAATTCTCTCCCATTCTTTTTTAAATTTCCCTTTGTCCTCTGTCACCTTCAAGCCTAATGAAGCTGGTCTGTGATCTGTGACAGAGCAGTTAAGGAGACGTGTTTAGTCTCCTTGACATGACCAGGCACCGTGTCACGAGATAATGTCTTGGGCATGAGAATGGCATCCTGCTAATTATTTTTCAAGAAATAATGGCATGTCAGGCCCTGAAACTGAAGCCTGCTGCCTTCAGTTCATTAGACAAGAATGAACTTGCCCATGCCTATGCATAGAATGTGGCCACTAAACGCAAATGGATGTTTGTTTTCCTGTGCTTCCCCCCTCCCCCCCCGAACGAGGCACCATTTAGAAAGATCCAAAGATGATTTATCTGTGCTCTGAAGGTGCAAGGGGACTGAGTGCGTGCAATGTCACATCTTTATTATCAATCTCATCCTGAGCCCCAATTAACAGGCCTGTCACGCACTCTCATTAAAGTCGCTTTGCAAAAGGAAGGCTGGAGGGTTTTAATGATGTCACAGAGCGGGGAGGAAATCAGATAAGTCCCACGAGTTCTGTTGATTCTTGCATGTGTTCCTTTCCAGCTGAAGCCAGAATCTAAGACAGAAACTCCACTCTGAAGGTGTAGGATAAGAGGGGCTGAGGGACTTAGATGGAAGGACAGTCCATTATCTCCCTGTATCCTGTGCCCAGGGATTGTTGTGGAATCTTGTCAGAGACTATTTAGCAGAATCCTAAACTCATCCAAGCCATCAAAACAGCCTTTGACTCAGCACAGACCCTTAAGTTTCTACCATGTTGGGCAGAGTTCTTTCCCCTCAGAGCAGGGACTAGAGATCCCTGTGGAACTGGTGGGAGGGGGGGAGCAACATGAGTCTCCTGGAAAATAATAATTCCCTCCTGTTGTGGTTTGAATCAGGTGTTTCCCATATTCTCAGTTATTTGAATACTTGGTCCCCAGTTACTGATGCTGTTTGTGGGAGCTTAGTTGGTGTGGCCTTCTTCATGGGAGTGTGTCATTGAGGGTGGTTTGTCTATAAGACTCCTGCCATCCCTAGTTTGCTCTCCACTTCCTGTTTGTGGTTCCAGATGTAAGCCCTCAGCTTTCAGCTCCTGTTGCAGTTGCCATGACTACCTGCAGCCATATTTTTCTGCAGTGGTAGTGATACACTCTTATCCCTCTAGGACTGCAAGCCCCAAGTAAATACTTCCTTCTATAAGTTGCCTTGGTCATGGTGTTTTATCACAGAAGTAACTAATCAAGAAGTAACGAATACAATTTGTCTGGAAGAAAGTATTATGACAGATTCTTTTAGTTACTTGCTTATTTTTAAATAACTTGTGCACTCCAGAGGCAGAGGCAGGCGGATCTCTGTGAGTTCGAAGCCAACCTGGTCTACAAGAGTTAGTTCCAGGACAGGCTCCAAAGCTACAGAGAAACCCTGTCTCGAAAAACCAAAAACAAAACAAAACAAAACTTGTGTACATGTGTATATATGTGTCATGTGCATATGTGTGTTTCCATACATGTAGGCACATGTGTGTAGGTGCTACACATCTCAGTGTCCAAATGACCTTTGACTGACCGCTGACACAGCCCAGGGTCACCTGAGAAGTATCCATTAGGGAATGCCCAGATCAGATCAACCTGTGGACATATCTGTGGGGATTGTCTTGATTGGTCGTTGATGTAGAAGGCCCATCTTATGGATCTTACTCCTGTGACAAAATGCCAAGAACGTGAGCAACTTGGAGAGGAAAGGGTTTGTTTCTCTTACACTTACACATCACAATCTACCATCGAAAGAACTCAAGGCAGCAACCTGGAGGCAGAAACTGATAGAGGCCATGGAGGAGTACTGCTTACTGGATTTTTCCTCATGGCTTGCTTAGCCTGCTTTCTTATAGTTCCAAGGACACTATCCCTGGTGTAACACTGCCCACAGTGATCTGGCCCCTCCCACATCCATCATCAATCAATCAAAAAATAAAATGTACCACAGGTATGCCCTGGAGCCAATTTGGCGAGGGTATTTTCTCAGTTGAAAGTTTTCTTTTCCTAAATGGCATCTGGTTGGGTCATGTTGCCAGTATAAGGACTTAGGCCACTGTGGATAGTACCTTCCCTGGGCCTGTGTGTGGGTATGTATGTGTGTATGTATATGTGTGTGTTTGTATATGTATATTTGCTGACTAAGGGGCTGGAGAGAGTTTAAGAGTATTTGACGCTTTTGTAGCAAATCTAACAATCCATTCCCATCAGACAACACAGAGTTGTAACATGAGGTCCTGCTTGTTGAGATTTCCCAGACATTTAGTCCCAGAGAAAATCACACAGATAGTCTACATTAGGTTATAAACTGAATGGCCCATTAGCTCAGGCTTCATATTAGCTCTTATAATTTATATTAACCCATTATTGTTATCTATGTTAGCCACATGGCTTTTTCAATGGGGTAGATCACATCCTGCTTCTTCGGTGATCTGGACAGGACTGGGAGGAATGGGCTTCCTCCTTCCTAGAATTCTCCTGTTCTCATCGCCCTGCCTCTACTTCCTGTCTGGTTGACCTGCCTATAATTCCTGCCTGGCCAATCAGCATTTATTTAAAACATGATTGACAGAATACAATTATCCCACACCACAGAGTCACCTATAACTCCAGTCCCATGGGATCCAACACCCTCTTCTAGCCTCTGCAAGCCCCTGTCCGTGTGCATGTGTGTGCACGCGCGCATATTCGCATGCGCATACACACACACATACACACACACACACACACACACATACACATGAATAAACAACTCTTTGGAGGGAGGAGTGGGGAGGGGAGAGCTCATGAGTGCTTGCATTCCTCCATGGTTTCTGCTTCAAGTTCTCACGTGAGCTCCTGCCCTGGCCTCCCTCAGTGATGGACTATAATCTGTAAGTTTAAATCACTTTTACTTCCCCCAAATTTCTCTGGACAGAGTGCTTCCTACAGCAGTAGAGTGAACACTTGGTTACTTTAGCTAGTCAGTTTGTCCTGGGGGTCTTCTCTCTCGATCTCCCAAGTGCTCAGGTTATGGGTGGCTGCCATAGGGCCCAGTTTTTATGGGGCTTCTGAACTCTGGCCTCATGCTGTGTGGCAAGCGGTTTAGTCACCTACCTCCCCAGCCCCTGTGTAATGTTGTTAACTGACCTGTTTTCATTGTACACGGTACTGGGTTTCACAAGGACATTTTCATTCATGTGTGTAATGTGGTTTGAGCACACAGCTTCCCTCTTCTGTCCCCCTTTATGTTACTTTTTTTTTTTCATATCTGTGACCTACAAATGGTTAAGAAACAACTGTTCTTGCTTTGCTCTGCACTTTTAATCCTAAAGGAGGTTAGGCAGAATTTGGTTTAGAATGTCAAGGAGATTTAGATTTGAATTCTCTTTGATACATTTGAATTGAGTAAATTTAGACAGGCTGCAGATCTTCCCTGAACCCAAGCTTTTTCAAGTGTGACCCAAGGATAAGAAGGCTTATTTTAAAGTTGTAGTAATAGATGAACTAAATATAGAAGCAGTACATGCTAAGAGCATTTTTCTCCTTCTAGTTCCTTCTGAATACAAATGAACAAACGCACCTGCTCTGTCCTGTTCCATGTTGGCTCATGCCCAGATCTGTACATGGTGCCTGGCACACTGGAGATACCAAATGTTGACTCAATACATGGACAGAATGCCTTGGTTTAATGCCCAGTGAAGTCTTTGCCTACAGTGATGCTCATTCAAAGCGCCTATTTTCTAAGAGAGATTTGGGTGCCATCTTTGGTTTTGCTGATGCCCTTCTAAGCCAGTTAGCCCCATGTCCTGTGAAAATGTTCTGGATACATGAGAAGGCTTGATCTGCTTAGCCCATGATCTAGGGCATGATCTGTGCCAGGACTGGACAGCCTAGTATGCAGAATTAATTGATCTGGCCCCTTGTCTGGTTTCATAAGTACAGGCTTATTGCAACATGGCCATGTTCGTTGACTTACCTGTTGTCTGTGGCTGCCTCTATGTCTGGCAGAGCTGAGCAATTCTAACAGAGACCATGTGAAATGCACAGCTGTTTTTGTACTGAAAAATCCTGCTACTCCGTGTGTTGCAACACCCACTCCTTACTTCAGCTCTTCAGAATTGGTTTTTATTCTGTTTTATTTTGCATAAGAGTCTCTCTCACTACAAAATCTGACCTGGCTGGCCTCAAACTTGCAGCCATACTCTTGCTTCAACCTCCCAAGTTCTAGGATTGCAGGTCTAAACCATTGTGCCCAGCTCAATATTGGCCTTAAGAATGTCCCTTTCAATGGATGGGAAGCTAAGAACTAACAATATTACAATTTGGTTCAGGTCTTAATGAATCCATAGCCCATGGCATTCACACTGATACCTGTCAACTCAGCACAAACCTTGTTGAAACAGTCCCACCCTACCAGCCTTCAGACCAGCATGGAGAACAGGCTAGGAAGGTGCTTCAGAGTCATGATACAGTCCTGGAATTTGTCTGCAATCTACCTCAAATCAGTCACGGGATAGAGGAAGGACTGGGGGACCACATGCAGATGGAAGGGTGGGTGCAGATGGGTGGTAGCGAGTTTTCAGTTGAGTATGAACACAATATTGCTTCCCAGGGGGCATTTACAAAACTTTGAATGGCTATGGTTGCTGGATGTGGCGCTCACACTAGCCTTGATCTAGAATACATAATGTGTGTGCAGTGTCAGCCTGAGGCTACCTCGTGGGTGGCTCCTGCTGCATCCATTTAGCTGCGAGGGCTTTGGATATCCTAAGTGGCTTCTTGGAACCCTCACTATTGGATCTGACTCGAAGTTGGAGATGAAAGTTCTTTCATGGAAAAATTCATCCTGATGGAGATTTGATTGTTTTGGGGGTTTACAGGTAAAGTCCAGGGCTGCTTCTGCTGTTACCCCATCAGTCCAAGACCCCTCCTCCTCCTTCTGTTTTTACCTTCCGAATTAATTTTCCAAACTATGCACTGGTTATGGATGAACAAAAGACACAAAATTGGAAGCTTCATCTTTTTCTCCTGTAACCAGCAGGGCTTTTGCCATGAAGGGCAGATAAAACCAGTAACAGCAACAAAGTTACAACCACCCATCTGGAAGTGACATGTTTGGGCAATTCATTTATCTGCCAAAGGCTGTACCTCGTGAAACCTGGCAGAGCTGCCGTCCATTACCCTGTAAAAATGGACGTTGGATCCTTGGGTTGGCAAGGGGAGAGGTGAGAAAGATTAGGCCCCAAGTGTTCTTCCTGCTGGGCTGTAGTCAGCTGTCAGCACAGCTGCCATCAGGGAGTGTCAAAGACTCTGACACTTTGTCAGTAGGGAGCTGCTGCTAGAAGATTCCGCAGGAAGGCTGCAAAGCTGTGGGGTGGACAGGAAGGAATCAAGGCTATAATTAACCTTCGGTTCCATTGTATTCTATAGCGGTGACCCCTGTTCCCCAACAAATGACACCCCAGATTCTAACCCTGTGGCTCACTCACTCATCTTTCTGGCTTATGCTGAAAATGCAAACAGATTTTCAAAAGCAGTGGGGCTGCTTTGGTGTATTGGCGGTAGGCAGGAAAAATGAAGTGACATTTGTTCTGTTGTACCGCTGGAACCCATGGGGGAATGATGGGCTGATTAAAATTGCAAACAATGAGTTAATTGATTAAAATTCTGGACCTATTTAATTATTTAAGGCGAATGCAAATAAACTCTAATACAAAATATCTTTGTCTTTGTGGCTCTTTTGACTAATTCCTAACATACTTTAATTCTGTTTTGTTTGTTTATTTGTTTTTGTTTCTAAACTTTCGGCAACCCAAATAGCTCTATCTTTCATATTGTTTGTGTATGCCTCTCGTTGACCAACCTGCTGTTATGTGCTTATATTTATGTCGTGGGAATATGCGTATTCTGGACTTGACAGAGACTACAGGAAGAAAATTAAAAACTATTAATGACTGTGGTATTCTTTGAGTTGGGAAGATTTGACAAATTTAATAGGACTTTAATTTCTATGGATAAGGAATGCTAGAGGTGATACAATGACTTCCTAGGTAGGGAAAGGGCTCTGCGTGGGACATAGAAATTGATGTAAATGCTGCTCCCTAGAGTTGCCGTACATGGTGTACCGGGTATGAGCAACTCATTAATCCGAGGAAGGAGAAAGCATGTAATTGTATTTGTTCTTCCTGCATCCACATTAAGAAGGCGGGCTCCTGGTGTATTAGTATTTCTGCACAGCTTTGTTTCTCTTTATCTTTAAATCATGTGTAATTTCATGAAGGGTTCTAGTTTTTTTTTTTCTTTGTGGTTGGGGAGTTGGGGTAGTAGTGGTGGTGGTGGTTGGGGTGGGGGAGGGGTGCGTCCTGAGGCCTACAGTGCATGACTGCCAGTTTTGCCAAACTCACATGTTGCACTTCTCTGTCTGCCAGGGAGAAATGCCTGCTGCCTCTCCAGTTGGCGTTGGAATCAAAGAATGTGAAGCTGGCCCAACATGCTTTGGCCGGGATGCAGGTATGACTTTAACTGCATGCAGTCACGTGACAGAAGCTGACAGACCACACTGGCATCTAAAGGGCAAATCATTAGCATTTTAAATACTGGCTGTCTGAAAATGTGATTGAATTAATAGAATACCTCCAGAAGGGACACGATCTTCTTATTGCCTCCAGAATGTCTCTGGACATAGTATTACTTGGTTGAGCCTCTGTAGTAAAACATTGATTTATAGGGACCCAGCTAAGCCCTAAGGAGTTTATATCCATTCAGATCTCATCCGCATTCCACATCTGTGATTTGGTGTAATCGAGATTGATAGTAAAGTAAAAAGATTTTATATTTGTATACAATTACATATCGTACATTGAGCGGACTCCCCCGTGTACCCTAGCTTTCCTGTTCTCCCTTCCCCACCATTAGTCCCCTCTGTTTCTCTAGACAGTTCCCTTCTGTTTTCATGCAGGTAGCCATACATGATTTTTGTTTGTTTGTTTCTACATGGTACCTGCTAATCACAAATGAGAGAAGCCATGATGCTTATTTTTCTGGGAGTGACTGAATACAATGATCTTTGTTGTACCCATTTTCCTGACTATGACATGGCATTTTGATTGGCATATATTTACCATGCTTGGTAATGTGGTCTCATAAAGGTATTTCATACATGTATAAAATATACAGCATTCACCCTACTCTCTTCGCCCTCTCCCTCCAGCCCCCCTGTATTTCTCCGCCCCCTAGCCCCTCTGTTTCCCTTTCTTAATCCCCCGTTTCCATTCTTTCCCCACACATCTTCCTTCCACTGAAACATGTATGACTTTATGTATCTCTGTAAAATACAAGCCCTGGGAATAAGAGAAAAACATCGTATTTGTCTTTCTGAATCTGAACGTGTTTTGCTTTTTAAAAAATTCTACAGTTAGATTGATGAATGGATTAATATATTGTGTTTCTACGACAAAGCTGGGAAGAAAAGAAAAAAAATTCTTTGGTCTAATCCAAAAAGTGAGATTACTTGAACACATGTCTTTCTCTGAGCATTTGTGTTTTACACCACGCAGAGTGGCTCTGATCCCAACTGTGAAAGGTGATGGCTGTCTAAACACGTTGCTTTTATAAGGTGAAGCCACATGAGCCAGAAATCAGCTCCCTTAGCCTCAGTGGATTGGGAGTAGATAATGTGTATTTTAACAACAACAACAAAAAGCCATAGGAAATTTTAATGCGTCATTGTTAATGTTCTTCAAAGGCTTTGATTTCTGGAATTGGACCATCTGTAGCAATAAATAAGGAGTTGTTTAGACCTGCATTTTTCTGTTTTCTCTAGCGTCGTATAGATTTCCCATTGTGTTTGTCTTTCCGATTCTGCGGCATTTAAAGCTGGGGGGGGGGGTCCATGTTTTCTAGAGCTTGCTTAATTGTATTCATGTTGGTGATTAATGGCCGTGTCTCCTTTTATGAGTCCTTGCTCCCTTGTGGCCTAGTGACATTAGGCACAAATGTGGAACTTCTGTCTCACTGCAAGAGAGCATCAATATGAACCTTAGCTCTGGACTCCTCTGGGGTTCCTACTGCAGCTAACTTACGATGGAAAAGAACAAACTGGGCCAAGAATACATATAAAGTCCTAGGCCGAGTCTCGGTGGGGAAAAAAAAACTATCCATTGCACCAATTCAGAATCAGGGAGAACGACTTAATCGCAGTCCTTGTGGGTGAGAGCTGGGCTTTTCAGGGTGAGGCAGCATAGAGTGTACCGTGAGTGCTGGCAGCGTTCTGACTTGAGAATGTGACTCCAGCTGTGTGTCCCTCTCTAGTGTCAGGCCATGCCAAACGCCCTCTGCTCCTTCCCCAGGGCACATTTTTCATGTATTTTGGATACCTCATCTGTGAAATTCTAGGCACGTGTGAGAGAGTAGAGTCGTAGGTTCATAAGCATAGAAGAAAATTTGGGGAGAATAAGCATTGTGCCCTGCTGTCCTCATGCAAGCGGATTCTTCATCTTTCTAGTGGGATATATATTAAGGTTTGTGGATAATTTCTGGATAAATGAGGCTCCCATTAGGTAATAAAAGCATAAATATCTGAAAAATGAACTTGTGCTTCCAAGACCTTTTCCTTTCACGTGACAAAACTTATATACGCAGCAGGAGAATGCCTGTGAGTACCTGTTTTGTGGGGTGGGTTCCTTCTCACACACTCATCCTTTATACCCGACTGCCTGAATAACCGAAATGGCTAGCACATAGCATTTTTACTGGCTGAAGTGGAGAGTGAATTATCTGCCATGAGAAAGATAGGTTTTCTGGAACCCATTCTTCTGAAGTGTTAGGCGTTTTTCCTTTCAGTGGTACGTTGCATGAGTTCTTGCCTGATGACCTCCAGCTAGATACTCCTGCGTAAGAAAAATGAGCATCACCCCATAATAAGCTATAACAGAAAAGGCTGCAATCACTGCCTTGTGCCTCTTTACAGAAGCTGCTGTCAGAAGAGAGGTTTGTCTCCATGGAGACCGACTCTGATGAGAAGCAGCTGCTCAATCAGATCCTGAATGCCGTGAAAGTGACGCCTTCGCTCAATGAAGACCTGCAGGTGGAGGTGATGAAGGTTGGTTTGACATAGGAACACCTGCCTTTCTGTTGTTACTACGTCATTGTGTGGTACCATCCTCTTATCTGGAATAGATGGCTATCATCCTGGCTGTGGTCTTGCCAGGTCACCTTGACTGTTTAGGAGCTACAAGGTACAGTTTCAATAAATAAGGCCTCTGACCTGCTCTGGCATATCAAATGTGTGTAGTTTCAGCGTGGGATCAACCTGACCATCTGGGTATTATACCTACCTGTATGTGCTAGACCAGAGCAAAGACCTAATCGTGTTTGCTATAGACTAAGGTTTAGCGTGGCCAGTTTGGCAGGAGGAAGGTCACCCTCCAGAAACTTGTCAAAATTACTATTTCCCTCCTCAAATTTTACCAGTCACACCTGAGAAGGTAGCTCAGTAGGGAAAGTGCTGGCTGTGGAAAGCATTAGGATCGAAGTTCAGATCCCTCATGGCTGCATTAGAGACAGGTAGGGTAGCATTTATCTATAATCAAACACCAGCGGTGGGGCAGAGGCAGGTGAGTACTGTGGGCTTCATGACCAGTCCTAGCCAGGTACTGAAATTCTGGTTCATAAAGAGAACCTCTTCTAAAGCTAAGGTGGGAAAAATAGAAGTCAACTTCTGGCTTCCAGATGCATATGTACAGCAGTGTATACTCATGCCTCTGCCTCCCACAGGTGCACAGCTGTGCACCCCACACACATAGAGGCACCCACGCATGCACCCACAAACCTACACATCACATCAGTCATAACTCCTCTTTGTCCATTCCCACCTTCCTTTAGGGATTGTAGCTCTTCTTTCCATCTGCTATTCTGAAAATCTCCAAACTAAAGAATCTGTTGTTCTGGTTGGCATGTGTCCAGACGCCGGGTAGGAAGTGGTGGACTTTGCCCCAGAACAGCACTGTGGCCACAGAAGCACATCATGAGCTTTGAATACAGCCGGCTCTCTTCCTCCCTAGAGGAGCATGTGTAGAGGAGTATTTGAGCAAAGATGGTGTCAAGTAGTGGTTGGCTTTTCCCTGAACATGTCCTGTGAGGATCTGTCGTAGAAAAAGCACTTCACTTTCGGGGTTTCAGTTTCTCCACCAGAAGAGATTGTTCTCAGTCAGTATTTCCCTCGTTTGACTTTACTGGGCTGGGAGTTTAAGTACTGATCAATACTGAGAGAACTCGGAAGTATATTTGCCTAGTTTGACCCTCCTCCTTCCACCCATAGCAGAGCATCTTGGGGCAGCTCTTCACCACTCTCTGTCAGTCGTGACTTTCTCTTCTTTGTTTTGTTTGTTTGTTTGTTTGTTTGTTTGTTTTCAAGTCAAGATTTCAAGTTAAGGTAGCCCTAGCTGTCTTGGAACTCACTCTGTAGACCCAAGATGGCCTCGAACTCAGGGACTTCATCTTCTTTAATATAAGTACTGACCTAATTAGATTCTTCTTAGTGTAAGATAAGGCAATATTTGTAAGAACTTGACATGCTATTATTCCTGATGCTGCTTCTGCTTCCTGCTCCTTATGAATGGGCACTTATGTGGTGGGTCTAGGAATATGTACTTTTCTCTAGTGTCTCAAGTGAGTCTTAGAAATAGCAGACAGAACCTGCCAGCCAATTTTTCAGGGCTCATTTCTCTTTAACTCTCTTGGCTTCTGCAACATGCAGCTTGCCTTATCCTTTGATATATTTTGCCAGCTATGTGCTATATACTCATATAAATTAGGTAATAAGCACCCCAGATGTGTTTTACTTCTCCGTTGCCTCTGTGCCATTCTTTGTGTGCATGTTCATGTATGTACATACATGTAGAAGCCAGAGACTGGTATCGGATGTTTTCAGTGGTTGTCGTCCACCTTGTTGTGTTTTGAGACAGGGTTTCTCACTGAACTTGGAGCTGGCCAGTGTGGCTACACCACCAGGCCTCTCCTGTCCCTGCCAGCGCCAGGATTACAAACGCATGCTGCCCACAGCAGACTTTTAACGTGGGTGCTGAGGATTTGAGCTCATCATTGTTCCATGGCAAGCATTTTTTACTATGGAGCAGTCCTCCTGGCCCACCCCTGTGCCACTCTGGAGAGGCAAAGATGGTCACCTTGCACTTGAGACTTCTAAGTGTAGTCCCACAGGTCTACTGCCTCTGACATCTCATGTTACATTAGAATATTATAATTGTCATCTCTCCTCTCTATGCACAGGGGATTGCAAAACAGTTTTATAGTAATTTCCAGAAACTCCTCTTTATCCTGTAATGACCCAAGCAAACAATTGGTAATTAAATTCTAATTTAGCTAATATTATTACTGTATCAAAATACCTTTACCCACCTATTCTTCCAAAAATTACACTGAGGAAAAATAATAGAATTAGTTGGGCCATCGGAGGAAAGACTAGATTCCCATGACATCAGAAGCATGTATAATTTCATCTTTTATTCTCTATGTAACTCATTCGCATAAGGAATTATTTAAACAAGATATTTGTATGAGTATTTTATAGGCACATATTTGGGGAGGTTGTTGTTGTTTTGTGTGGATTTTGTTTTTGCAGTGGGGAGAAATCCCACTCTAGCCTTGGCTCATGTGGAACTCACTAGGTAGCCCAGGCTGCCCCAGATGAGTTTCTTCCTGTTTCACCCTCCCGAAAGCTAGGATTACAGGTATGCACCACCATGCCTGGTGCAGAAAAATTAAAATGGGACACAGTATGTTGGTCTGGACTTACTACTCAGGAGAGATACTTTTCTGTTATCTCTGTCCAACACTGCATAGTACATTTCTATAAAACACCCTGGTGATCCCCACGAAACGTGGGTTCCCTTCTGAGTTCCAAGCCTCATTGATAAAAGCATTTAGAAGATGGCCCACAAAGAAGGCCCAGTACAATTTCCCTAGAGTTTGAGGTGCAAACCACAGGGTAGGGGAGCTGGGAATCCGAGCAGCTGCTGGGAGGAAGGAGGGGGGAGGCAGATTGAAAGCTTTACCTTTTAGAGTCCAGGAAAGCCAACCTGTTCAGCGATGAAGGACGACCAGCAGCTGTGTGGCAGAAGCTGGGGGGAGCTTCAGAGAAAGAATAGAAAGCAAAGAGTCTCAGGAAAAGCCTGCTTAGGCTTTTGGCCAGTATCCGAAAGAACAAGATTTTAGAAGAAGGAGAAAGAAAAGCTACACTTTTTTGAGTTAGAAATCTGACGAGTTAGAACTGTGGGAGGCGCCACAGTGCTGCATAGGCTCTGTAGGCAGCTGCAGGGGGAAGGGGCTTCTGGGGAATAGAAGGGTTTATCTCATTAAGGGGCTAATTATGCCTCCATCCCTTTAGCACATCCTTCAGTTACTTAGGTTTCCTTTGGACGGTCTTCTAGCCAGATGACTGACAGGCCCAGTCAGATTAATTCTTAAGGTAAAAATAGTAATACTCCTGTCTTTGCGGGGAGATGGTCAGAATGTCATGTCTACCCAGGGCCAGAGGTAGAGCTCAGATTCCATTTCTTATTATCTAGGAATAATGTAATTTTCCCTTAATGGGCCTCAAGAAATCCTTGATAGTGCCCCCATTTGATACAGCATTTTAAAACCTAAGAAGGGACAGTTTACTTTTCTCACTTAATTGAGAGGTGGGGCCTCTTTTTAATGGCCTGTAAGCCTGCTAACTTCCTGCAATACTGGATATTATTATTATTATTATTAATTATTTTAAGTTTCTGTCATGGATCTTGTTCACATTCTTGCTGTTAGTGTTTATAAACATGAGAAACTAAACCAGGTCACACTCCTAAGAATGTGTAACCAGAATAGTAAGTTCCTGGAGAGAAAAATAATATGGTTTCTCTTTTCGAGGTTTTCAAAGGAACAAACAAAATTAGCTGGTCATGAAAGCCAGAATTTCAAGGATAGCAGCTTGTCTCACTTAGAAGGTTCTAGACTTTCAGTCAAAGGGTTAAAACAAATCAGTGATGCTTGTTTCTAACAAATTAGATGTAAATGATGTTAAATCTCTTAGTGTGGGAGCAGCTCTGCGCGGTTTTACTATTTAGGGAGAGAAAAGGCAAATTTGATTTATGGGAATGGCCATGGAATCCAAATAAAAATTTTATAGCTTGAACAAATAAAGTGTCAGGGCTATAGAGAATCAGAAAGAAGGTTTCTCTAAAGATAGATTACCTATGAAATGGATTCAGAGACGGCAGGAGCCTATTTAGTAGTTAAGCTAAATGCGTGTCTGCTCTGGTAACATTTTCCCCTCGTCTGCGTCATTCCCATAAATGCCACACAGAATTTACAAGGAGCCATGGACATAACTAATGGCCTTGCTGACTGGAGTAATTAGGTCTGTCCTTCTTTGTAATGGATAACCTTTAGTGAGGTTATTAACTGATACAGCTGGCTTAGCTTTCAAAGACTGGAAGGAATTACGAGTGGCCTTCTGCCTCCGTAAGCCAAAGAGAAAGAAATGAGCCTCCTATCTAAGGAGTGCATACTGGCTTTTGGCGATAAGACAGGATATGATATGTGACCCTTTAAAGCCATTTGATGAGAGTTCTATTATTGGATGTATTATTTTATGTACATCCTTATATAATAGAGATGAATTCTAGTGCAGTAATTATAATTTTCCAAGGAGAAATGGCAGAGGCTGATTATTTAAAATGTATTATGTGTCAGATACTTTGCAAGGACCTTACATTCTTACCAAGGTCATACAACTAGTCATACAGAGCCAGTATCTGAACCATAATTCAGCCCGAGGAAAAATCTGCTCTCTTAAACAGTTCTCTTAGCCCTTCTCTGCTAAGTCTACCCTGGCAGATCTGCAGGTGATAGACATTACTGTTCCATTGAACAGAAAGCCTAAGGCTCGAACTACTGAAGGGGAAGCTAGGAGTAGCCAAGATAGTCTTGTGTTTTTTGTATCCCCTGAAGAAAAAATCCGCCCTCACTCACTATGAGTTTCAAATTGGCTTTTGTAAGCTGGATAATCAAACTCTAGCAATACAAAATAAAATGTCATGTACAACCTCCAACAATAATGCATTAAAATGTCATACAGTTTTTATAAACACTGGGTTTTTTTTTTCTAATGATCTGGGGAGGCATTGAAGAAAAATCAACTAATGTGTGTAGTATGTGTCTGTGTGTGTCTATGTGTGTTTGTGTCGGGGCTGAGAAGGGGAAGGGACTTGCATCTACCATTGAGTGTTTTTATATGATAGACGCCTAGCTGACTCCTCCTGCACGTCCAAGGGTAGGGGAAATCCTGGACGTAGAGCTTATGCTGTTTGGTTGGCAGCTTTGCACCTTGGGTTGTGCACGTGGAAGTCAGCTCTCAGAAAGTAGATGAGGCATGCTTCTGAATGTGCACCAACACTGTGGTCAGCCTTTGGGATCCAAGGAAGAAAACCGACTATATGGAAGGACCGTTTGTACTTTCTATTTTCCTTTTTTTTTTTTTTTCAGAGCTGAAGGTGAAACCCAGGGCTTTGTGCACACCCAGGCATGCTCACCACTGACCCTCATCCTCAGCCCAGAGGATCATGTTTAAGTTTCCTCTCATTGACATTTTGTGTGTGTGTGTGTGTAAGTTATTGTGTGCATGTACATTTAGAGTCCAGAGATCAACCTCTGGTACCATTCCTCAGGAAATCATCTGTCTTAGTTTTTAAAACAGGCTGTCTCACCGAGACCAGAGGTTATTGGTACAGTGACTCTGGTTAGCCAGCAAGTCCTAGGGCTTTTGGTTTCCACCTCCCCAGCCCCAGGATTACAAGAACACACCACCATACCTGACTTTTTCACAGGCGTTCTGGATTGAACCCATGCCCTCATGCTCCTACGTCTAGTACTTTACCCCTTGAACTGTCCTCCCCAGCTCTCAATAGTGTTTTAATGGAAAGTCTTTCACTGGGAAATTTATCTAAGCATTTATACATTATACATTTATTCAGTGACTTGACATTTTTAATGCTAAGCAACTGCTCTTCTCCTGTGCACTATGGAAAGAAAGAATGATCGTTAGCAATGCTTGAGGGTGAAATGACAGAGTTGTCTGCCTTCATTATCACAGGGCAAAGAAAGCCCTTCTTGGGATAAGCCATGACGGCACTTTGGAAGATTTATAATTGTCTTTAGTATTGAGGGAAAAGCCAATGCTTGATGAAAAATGTATGACTTTGTAATGTGCTATTTGTTGTGGAGGCTGAAGTTGTGTGTTCGAGCCAGTCTAACAAGCTGACAGCATACTGTATGCGCAGTAGGAGCAGTGCCCAGTTAATAGTGTATGGTTCTCCTTGTAATTTGTTTTTAGATAGCCTTCCTTCCTGTGACTAATGTTGACTGAGATAATCTTTTTTTTTCTACCTGGTATACACATTGATTTAATACTTATTACATTTTTCTTCCTTTCTCTTTTACCCTTTGGAGTAATTGTCTTGGGCTGATGGTTAAAAATAAGATACAAACATGCAAAATCTCTAACTATAATTTTTCCCTTTAAATAATTCATTCATTTTGTGAGATGATGTTTGTGTATTATTAATTTCTTTTTGTTAGTTTCACCATGTCTGGGTGCTGAGCATATGTGGGAACTACTCTAACCTAGTGCTTTAAAACTTTCCCACTATGACTTGAAGTTAAACAAGTATAGGTGTAATATATCAATTTTTACTGTAAATGTTTGAGAATTCTGAGTTCCTAGGGGAGTGGAAACGCCCTTCAATGATCTCAATCACTTACCCAATAAATATTTTACTGCTTTTTGTGTGTCGGGCAATATGCTGAACACAGATGATCCTATGGTATGAAGAAAATGAAATAAAAGTCATGTTTTAAAAGGAGCATTCTTTGGAAGTTAAAGATTAAGACAGAAGTCAATAAAATATAAAAGACTACATAAACCATGGTAAACACAGTAAGAACATAATCTCTGGATCAGAAGAATAATTTATAAAAGGGCCTGATAGAGGAAAGGTATAAAAGATGAGAAAGAAGGTTCTTTGGATGAAGTGATCTTTAGAATGGAATGATCTAGAAAGCATGAACTGGAACCAGATAAGCAGGATGGCTGGAACCAAAGGGAAGGAAGAGAAGACCGAAGTGCTAATATTCACTTCATCTAAAACGAGGAAGGATCTTACTCTTCCCATAAATGTAGGCCTGTATTGGTTGAGCCACATCTATTAAAAACCAGCATTTCTTGGTATTGTCTCTCTGTTTTATACTCCATAACGGCTCACCAGTCCTAGCCAACACCTCCAGTACAGTAGCCATGCAGATGGAGGAAGAAGGAAGAAGAAAACATTTCTGCTTCCATAAGATGGACTGGAACTTGGTCATAGGCCCACAGATAGTTATAGAGAAGGCTGGGAAATATAGTCTTACCCTGAACAGCCATGCGCCAGAGCTTTATTCTTGACAAAGAGGGTCTCTGTGTTGAAGATAACTGGAAGTCTGCCAAGACACTTATCACGTGAAAATCTAGTTTGGCGTGTTTGTCCCCAGAGGCAGCTGGCGACTTTTTCCCTCTGCCACCTCTTCTTCTGTTTTCACTGCACTTTTCTGGAGGGGAAGGGATGAAGATGCATGTAGATATGCACAAGGTTAGCTACAATCCTCCAATGTACACAATCTCCAGCTAGCCCTGATGCAGGCATGGAGGGAAACCCCACTAGTTAGTAAATAAAAACAAATGATAGACTTGGTGGTGTTTTCTCCCTTTGGCGCCTTGCACAGCAGCTGGCATGTGCTTAATAATTGCCTCTTAACTGGGTTATTACCTAATGGAGATGAGAAGAAACACATGGTATTCTTCAGTGGCCTGCCAGAATAAACAACAGATGGGACAAACCACCTTGGAATTACAGGTGAGACTATGAGCTCAAAAATTGAGAATATTTTTGATATGTATTTTAGAACTGAGTAGCCTGTATTATCAGATCATTTCTGTCATTAAATTGGAGTGATTTGATTTACAGCTGGACTTGAACAGTCCCTGGAGCAGAAGGACTTTTCTCGCCTTTTAGATTTTTCTGGGAAGGCTCTGTGGCTGGGCTGGAAGTTAACCTGGCCTTCCAAATATTTGAGAAGTCAACCAACCTTCCAAATATTTGAGCTGCAGAGCCAACAGTAGGTTCGATGATGAAACACAATGAAGGAATAGAAATCTCTTCTTGTAGGGGAAGAATTCACACACATATACATGCACACACAAGTCAAAAATGAAAAGTACTTGGAATAACACTTGGCTCAGAGCCACTGGTAGCTTTGATTTTTGTTTTAGTTATTAGATGAGACAGTATGAGAGGATGTGGAGTAAGGGGAATGCTCCTCAGCTGTTGGGCTACTTTGGAAATCAATTTGGTAATTTATCGAAAGCTTGGGAATCAGTCTACCTCAAGACCCAGCTATGCCTCTATAAACCCAAAGGGTGCTCAATCATACCACAAGGACACTTGCTCACTTGTGTTCATAGCAGTGCTATTCATAATAGCCAGACCCTGGAAATAACCTAGATGCCGCTCAACCAAAGAATGGATAAAGAAAATGTGGTACATTTACACAATAAAGTACTACTCAGCAGTAAAAAGTGATGACACCATGAAATTTGCAGGCAAATGGATGGAACTAGAAAAATTCATCTTGAATAAGGTAACCTAGACTCAGGAAGACAAATGTGGTTTGTACTTACTCGCAAGTGGATATTAGTGAAGTTAAATTTCACTGTTTTCCAACTTGAATGCATGGGAGAGCAGAGTATCTAGAGAAAGAGAGAAATGGGGCAGGATCTCCTCCAAGGACATTTCTCCAGTGACTTAAGGTCCTCGGTTCTTCCCTGCCTCTTAAAAGTCACACTATAGAACAATGGGCTGGTGGCCAGACCTTGATTCCATAAACCTTTGGGAGCCATTTGGACTCCCAGTCATGTTCAGCCTTTTCACATTGTAACACAGAGTTGGTATCTACAAACTTCATGCTTAAGAGCCGCACAACTGAGTTACAAACAAAATCCCCCAAAGCCTGATAAAGTTTGAACTAAGCTTATGGTTTTCATTGGACTGGACTCATGGTTATCAAGGGTTACATGTTTCTTAACATAACCCTCAACAAGTGATATTTTTGTTACCAACATGCATTAACCATATGGAGTTAAAAGCAAAGCATTCAAAAACAAAGGCTTGTCATGGAGTAGGTAAGAGTTAAATAGGTACACAATTACCATGATTCAAACTTTGTGGTTGGCACATTCAGCCAACCATAGATTAAAAATATTCAGCGGGTTGGAAATCCAACCAGGGGGTTGGAACTGAATGTGACTGTGTTCTTGTCCTTATTTCCCAGCCATTATAGTGTAACAAATATTTATACATTGTTTATGTTGAATCAGACATGCATACTCTAGAGCTGGTTTGAAGTTTGTGAGGATGTGGGTGGATTATATGCTAATATTATTCCACTGCGTGTAAACTATTTGAGCATTTCACAGACTTGGACATCTGTGTGAGGATCTGCAGTTAATATCCCTTGGATACTGAGAGATAGCTCTATTGATCTGTGATGCTTAGAAAGTAAAATTAAGAACTAAATTGTAGAGAACTATAGTGTCTAAAACTAGGATTGTGAGGTTACTATTTAGAAGTAGTAGTTATGGGAAATTTAGAAGGGGGAGGAAAGTCAGAATAGAGGCAATTTGTTCAGTTGCTGAAGTGAACCAGTAACCTCATTATAATTAATATTTATGTATTTTCCAGGACATATTATTTCCTAGAACTAGTAATTAAGGCCTACTAATGACTATCGATAAAGGCCATATATAAACCTGGAGCATAACCATAAACTGATAGTAGTCTGAAAGAATTTGCAAATTGGATATTCAAGCACTCTACTCAAATCTTGCATTGACTAAAAACAATTATAAACATCTTGGAATAGCTGTTTCTTAAACATAGGGCAAGTTGAGCCAGGAATGGAATATCTATCTAATTACCTGTCACATCAAGCTAAGATTAGTGAATTTTTAGTATCATGAGGAAAAATGGCATAACTGGGATTATAGCTCAACCACCCATTTCTATCTGCAACTCAAAATCTGAACTGTTGAACTATCCCTCCAGGCCTGATTATAGATCTGCAAGATCAAGGTTTTAGAGATGCCACAGGCTATGGTTCACACAAGTGTGACTAATCCAAAATGGTGGTTCTCAGCTGGGGCAGGTGTGTAGGGGCAAGGAAATATCTGGACATGTCTAGGAGACACTTTGGTTATGACAGCCAGTGGGGAAGGAGGCGCCTCTGACATCTGTTGGATAGACACCCAGGACACTGTGATGTACTTACAATGCACACGATCTTTTTCTCTAAGATTTTCTCAGCCCACATTGTCTGCAGTACTGAGTCTGACCAACTGTGATCGAAATCGGTAAAGATAGTTAGCTTTGGCCACCAACATTTTAAGCTTAAAAAAAGAAAATGTTCTCTGAAGTTCTATAGGTTCATATAAGATTTTTTTTCCTCTAGAGGCAAACAATGTTACTATTTCTCAACCTCCAGAAGATGGAAACTGTTTTGTTGCTTATGCCTGGACAACAAGGGGAAGACTCTGTCTCCTACATGGCTAAGGAACATCACAGGATTTTCTGTTCTTATTGTTGCCAACTTAAAGGAAAAGGCAATCTGAAATGTTACATTACCAAAATACACACACACACACACACACACACACACACACACACACACACACACATTACAGGGCTGGAGAAATGACTCAGTGGTTAAGAGCATTGCCTGCTCTTCCAAAGGTTCTGAATTCAATTCCCAACTACCTGTAATAAGGTCTGGTGCCCTCTTCTGGCCTGCAGACGTACATACAGATAGACTATTGTATACATAATAAATAAATAAATATTTTTTTAAAAGACATTACACAACAAAAATTCATTGCAGAAAACTTTTTTCTGCAATAATTTTTGTTTCCTGTTAAAGCTCAGCCCAGCGTACTTGAGATGCTAAGATGCACAGGCAGAGTTGGGTTTGGAGATGCCCTGGGCATTCGGACTTCATCCCCAGAGGAGAGGTGAGTGAGTGGCCGTCCCTGGACTGCATTCTCTTTCTCAGTATCTTACTTAGTTTCTTAGCTTGATTTATAAATTACACTTCATAGTTTGAAAAATTAGACCATAGTTCCTGCAAGAAATACCTGTGCACAAGTTTATTTTTAATAGTTATAGAAAGAAGAAGGTATCCTGTATCTTTTATGTTTCCCCGCACCCCTCAGGAGCCTCGGGATCATATTGGCTCCCTTAAGTTAGCTCACTTCTTAGTACCTTTTTAGGTAGCACCCTTTCTGTCTCCCCTGAATTTAATTAATCAATTATGTATGTTACCGACACTATATTTAGAGTCAGAGCTTTACAACTTGGCTATGATGTAGGAGGCCTGGATCCACCTCTGTAGAACGCAGTGCATTTCCCAAGGCAGTGTTCTCCATGGCTTATTGAAATCATTTATGTTATGGGTGTTTTCATGCCAGATGTTTGCTCTAGGGGAATGGGGATCGTATGTTTTTGTTCACTGGTGTCTGCCAAGCACCTAGTCCTGAATCTGACCCCTAGTCCATCTCAGTCAGGATTTGTTGCATGAATGAATGAGTGAATGAATGAGAGCCCCAACAATGCCACACACAAGCATGTGTCAAGTGGATACGGGCTTGCTGCCTTGTGACTTCAAGAGTCATTCCCTCACATCTGGCAATGGTGTGGTGAAGGATTCATTTGGAATCCTCACAAACTGGCTTCTTCAGCTCATACATCCTAAAATGTCAGCATATATGTTGGTGAGTGTAAAGGAAAGAGTCTACACTGTTTTATACACTATTGCATACACTATTGTACAATAGTGTCTATACACTATTGAAGAACAATTCAGGAACAGCTGAGTGGAAGGAAGTCTCATGGAGGATCCTACTGGCTATAGCAGTGATTTCTGCGTACAGAGGGAAACAATTCTTGCCAGGGTTCTGGGCATCCTTAGTGGAGGCTTACCACATCTTATTTTGCCCAGCCAGAGGAACTGGAATTGCAGTATTTCAGAGTAAAGATCGCTTCATATGAAATGCTTGGGTCCAAAGTGTCTTAAATGTCTAAATTTTTCAGGTTTTTTGGAATATTTGAGAATCTCTACTCCAAAATTCAAACTCTGAAATGCTCTAAAATCCAAAGCTATTTTGAGTTCAGCACTCAGAATTTCTGACTTGGAAGCATTTCAGATTTTCCATTTAAGGCTGTGTGTGTGTGTGTGTGTGTGTGTGTGTGTGTGTGTGTGTGTGTGTGTGTGTGTGTGTGTGTGTGAAGATATATCTATATCTGTGTATCTTACATGGAGGTTATAAACTCCCTCTAGCCAATCACAGTGAGATTTTCAGAAGAGTTTTCCTGTGTGCCATCAGGCTCTCTAACGGTCTGGTCCATCCACATTATAATAATGACTAAGTCCCACTGAGACTCTGTCAGGCTGATCACTCATAATGCAGAGAAGACACTGAGCATGACCAGAACCCACAGCAATGCCCAGCAAGTACTGCAGCCAAGACGGCCATCATAAAGGGAGATCTTACTACTAACATGGTTACTAGTCAGCTGGGGAGGGCTCCTGAAAGGGGTCACTGATTAAAGCAGTAAATATAAACCACCCAGAGAAAAGGCTATATAAATCCGACTTCTGAGTTTTCTTCCTGAGATCATTATAGCAGTAAGATTTTACATTGTGCATTCTAGGAAACTCTTCTTGTTCTGAAAAGTGTGTTATATTGTCAGTATCTAATAGAGTGCCTAAAAAAATGTATGGGAATGTGGAGTTGAGAGAGTTCAGCTGCACTGGCTAGAACAGAAAAAAATGGGCAGGGCACAGTGGTAGAGTGATATCCGGCTTCCAAACATGGGCAGCCACTTAGGAGTTCCCTATTCCTTTCCCCTTGCACTATTTTTAATTAATCATTTCTTTAATGTATTCATTCATCTGGATATCTTTTGAAGGGGTGAGAATTTTAAAGACAAGGGCCCAAAGGGCACAAAGTCACACAATATCCTGAACTGCGGGGCACAGTCATATCACTATAACTCTGTGACTCTGATCTCACAGCCCTACTCATGATCACAGTCACAGGGCAGGGTGTGACTGAGGGAGAGCGGCAGTTGTGACACACCCCTTTGGAGAGTGGTCTGGGATATTCCCATGCAGAAGAGCACACTATTGTTTCACACACACCCTTCTTATCAAGCCACACCCTCCTCTCTATTCCCAGTGTGACCTTATGTCCAGATTCCCTTTTCAATTGGTCAAGAATTTCATGAATATATACAATGAACTATGATCACACCACCCCTACTGTCTCCCTCCAGCTCCTCTGAGATTCCCCAGCACGCTTCCCCCCAACTTAATGTTGTCTTAAGAACCAGCAACATACACGCTCAACTGCAATCAATCAGCTTTATCCCCCCCCACCATGTGTGTGCATAGGGGTGGGTGGGTGTTCATATATGTGTTTAGGTGTGAGTGTACATGTGTGTTCATGAGTGTGAGGCCAGAGGACAACTTCTTACTGGGCTGAGACTTCCTAGGTAAGCTAGTTGGCTGGTCAGTGACCCTCATGGATCTGCCTGTCTCCACCTCCCCACCACTGAGATAATATATGCGCGTCACCATTCAGTGCTTTTGTGTGCGTTCTGTGGGTTGAACTCAGCCCTCTGTGTAGAAGGCAGACGCTGACAGTGAAGATGTCTCCCCAACCCAATTATAACCATTTTGTAATCCAGGTTTCTAAGATACATTTTTGGTGAGGGGTTACTTCTGACACATATCTGCTATTCAATTAATATATTTTTTTAAATGATTCAGGATTTTTAGTAGCCCTGGTAATGTTTTCTCTCTCTCTCCATGGAAGATTTTGCCCTTGTTTTCTGTTTTCCTCCTAGCTCATTTATTGAGGCAGCTCCAGTCAGCTCAATTGCTAGATGCTGCCTGCTGCTCAAGTTCTTGTCTTAGGGTTAATTTAATCACTATGCTTTCCTCTCCCTGGGAAGGATGCATTTCTAACAGAGTTGCCCTCGATATTTAAGTACTCTTGTTTTCGTTGGAGCTGGCGTGCTCAGAGCGTTAATGCAAACTTGTGCCTGCTCGTTATCTGCAGAAAGCCAGATGCTAAATTAATTTGCTCTTCTCCTGTGTTTCCTACCCCCCATCTGTGTTGTGTTCTGGTGGATTAGGACTTGCTGAGCACCAGGGGCAGAATGGCCACTCTGTTTACCATTGCTCCTTGCTCCAGCAGCCTGGCCAGATATCACGCCCTTTATCTCATGAGTCACGGGAGGCCATGGATACCATCAGCTCCACAGTTAAGACCCAGGGTGTTGTCCACACAACACACTACCTTATTAATGTGCCTTACTTCCTCTCATGGTTTTCAGCTTGTTGGTTTTCCTTTTTCCAGTTAACTCAGTCTGTGGATACTGGTAGCCAGACACTGGTATGCAAAGCCTGTCTTCCCCAGCATTGCCAGGGAGGGAGTGGGGTGGGAGATCCCTGGCTTTCTGTGCACCCTGGCTGGAGGCCTCCCCCCCCCCTCCCCTGCACATGCTAGGTTTCTCATGCCAAGATTTCCTATCATGTGCAGAAATGAGTTTTCTATCACCCCCTCCCGAGACTTCTTCATTGAATACTGTCAATTTATAGTCCTCCCTGCCTCCCATAGATGCCCAGTTCTGAGCTCTGCTGCGTAAATGAAGCTCTTGCCTTTGTAAACTGGGTCAGATTGGGAAATCTTTCCGAATCTACTTTTTGGCCCCTCAGGAACTGAAAAGCATGAGGAACTGGAAAGCAGAGAACCAATAGGCAGTCCTGTAAGGACTGTTCGTGGTTAAATAGCTCAGACAAATACCTGCCTTCAGCATCTTATAAAATGCTACCAGTTGCCAGCGTTTTTGCCAATATTCTCAAACCCACAAGAGACCAGAGACCATCCCTGCCACCTCCAGCCACCATCTTCTTAACCTTCTTTCCCCTTGCCAGAGACATGGTGTAGAAAGAGAAGTAAAGGAGGCTGAGACATGTGGCAAAATATTAAAGCCAGAAAGCATCTGATGAGTGTGTCCTGAGTGCACAATGAGCAGTAGAGCCTAGGGGGAGAGTGTAAATACAGAGATAAGGCAGTAACTAATGATGTGGGTGTGGTTCCAGGTGTGACAGAAGCCATGTGAAGGAGGAGGGTATTAGAGGGGATGGGGTCTCCACAGTGGTGACACTCAGGTTGAGACCCACAGGGAGTCCATGAGAGGAGCCTTACAGGAGCCATGTAGGAAAAGCCAAGGACAGAGGCTTCAGGCAACACACTAGCCTTGTGTATTGTGGTGGCACAGAAGACAGAACTTCCTCCAAGCAAGTTCTGCGATGACCCCATTGTCCTTACCCTTCCTTGACTACCAAGCCCAGCTTCAAAAGATGGCCGTTGTAGGCCATCCACATCCCATGGGGTCAAAGAGTCACTCCCATAGTCCCTTTTCTCTAGGCACAACGACACAGAACTGGCTTTTATCTGGAGTCAACTCAGATATAAAGCCACTGTATGGATAGAAAAACTGGGGAGAGAGCCCACAAATAACTTGTCTAATCTGGTGATACAACTTGGCAGTATTAATATTAATAAATCTGGTGACACAAGTTGGCAATAAAAATCCATTCTTTCTTTAGTTATAAAGTTTGCTTTCTCTAAAGAAGAGGCCAACCCCCTGGGGCTGGCTTAGCCAGCAGCTCAGACTGACATGCTGAGAAACAGGTCTTTCTAACCAGACAATGGCACCATTGGGTTTTAGTGTGCTGATTAAGCACATATCCTGTATTAGGTATATGTTCTGGTTTCTCTATTCTTTCACAAATGGAACCAGATGAGGGAAGTCCCCAAAGGTTGTCTCTGGCAGCCACACTACCGATAGGCACAACTGTTGGGTTTGGGGTCAGGCAGAAGGCTCCGGCACTTGCCTGTCTGTTTTTCCCCAGCAAGAAAAGTCAGAAGGCACAGAGAGGTGGGAGTCTGGATTCCTGCCCAGGAAGTAGAAGTGATTGTTAAATGCCAGAGGCTCTTACTGACCAGTGTGTTAATAGCTCTTCTAGTAGAAAGAAGAATATGTAATGACTCGTGAAGATCTTGTGAATGCCATCAACCATTTAACTATATATCTTGGGGAAGAAAAAGAATCCGAGACCAGAAAGTAAGAAAATGCCATGGAGCAGAGCAGCCTGGGGACAGTTATAGGAGAGAAGAAAGTATTATAAAAGAATGTCTAAACCCATGTGGCATTGGGAAGGGTTAAGAATAGGCAATCACAGTGACATTTCAGTCTAGCACAGAAGATGGAGAAGATTTGGGAAATGTATCTGGGAGCCTTCATCTTGATCCATGGACAGCAGGCAGAGAGGAGGGGAGAGGGAGGAGAGAGAAAAGGAAGGGAAAAGGAGAAGGGCAAGAGAATGTACAAGGGCCTGGTGTGGGCTTTGGAAACCTCAAAACCCACCCCCAGTGACACACCTCCTCCTAAGGGGACACACTTCCCACCCTTCATAACAGTTCCCCTGGGGACTAAGCATGCAGACACATGAGCCTCTGGGAGCCATTTTAATTCAAGCCACCACTCGAACATATTCCTGTATTTTAACTCTGTCTCTCCCTTCTTCCTCCACTTCTTGTGGGGGTCTAGGTTTTGCTGTGCATCACCTACACCCCAACATTTGACCTGAATGGTAGTGCCGTGCTGAAGATCGCAGAGGTGAGTATGCCAGCTGCTCACAGTGGGTCTCTCCCTGACTGGGGATGAGGGGAGTGCTTGTCTAGATCTGAGTTCCAGTAGAGAGACTCTGACCACTTCTCCGATGACTCTGGGGAGTTCCTGCTGGTTTGCTTGGTGGGAAACACACTGGGTGACCGGCCACGCTTACTCCTGATGCCATGGGTCTCAGGACTCTGCAGGCTTGAGACTTTACATATGAGAGCAACAGCAGCAGGCTCCCATGCCACTGCACCTGGGCTTATTCTCTCTGTCTGCTTTTCCCCTAAGAATAATTGCAAAGCGTTTTCTGTTGAAACATCCTGTGTAAGAAGCCAAGTGTGAGATTTATAAAAATGTTTATTGATCCAATTCTGTCTGCCCTGAGAAACGCATTCTGTGGCTGTTATTGACAAGGTCCGTCTTTCCCAGCTGTGCTCCACTAAAGTCACATGTGCCTTCCAGCACATTCCAAAATATGTCCAGCAGAAAACCTGGCTCCTTGAAAGTCTGGCGTGTGCCTTCACGTCTGAAAACAGTGTCCTCTCAGAGCTGAGCTTCACTCTGCCTGCTCGAGTTTTCCTTCCATTCCTTGAAAAGAATGTTTTCAGCATGTGCTTGTTCCGGTAGGAATACATGTTCAGATCATGAAGCAGCAATGCTTCTCTGCATTTGGAAATCATGGGATTCAACCTTTGAGCTACATTTCTGAACATCCGGATAATGTGGAAACTGTTCATTGCTGTCAAAGGAGAAGGAGGAGTTAGCTAGCGCACAGCACACATGAAGCTGCTTTCAATCGTGGATTTGTAGAGATGGACAAACATCACAGGGGGAGGGCATTTATGTGTCTTAGTATATATAAGCTAATAGTGAGTGAGTGTGCTCAGATGCTTTCCTGTTTGGTTGGATCTTGCCACCCTCATCCTGAGGGGGTCTCTTAAGTTTCTCTCTTTTCCCCTCCCTCCCTCCCTCCCTCCCTCCCTCCCTCCCTCCCTCCTAGACTCAAAACCAGCATTCCACACAAATAGTTGTAGGGTAGACAAGAGTACAGTGTTCACCATTGTCTTTTTTAAATAGTTGGGGAAACAACTTAGGAAAAACAAAACAAACTCTGTAAGTCATGTAAAACTCCTCTGGGGATGGCGGGAAGGAATCCAGCTCTTCTTTGGCCTCTCTGTGGTAGACAGTGATGATCATTCAGGATGTCGCTTACCCTGAAACCTGTTGATCAGGAAGTGAGATGTGTACTTAAGTAGAAAAAAAATGAGCCTATTTTCCGGAGGTGCTGTTGAGACTCTGAAAGGATCATTAAGCTTTCAGAATGTAAATATGAAGGCAATCTTGGTCTGTGTGTCGAACAGGAGTTCGCTACATTAACCTCTAGTCAGAAGAGGTCTCCACAAGCGTACCTTCTGTGTTACATGAGGAATTTAATAAAACGAAAATGATCAGATTTGTTAAACGGGCAATTACAAAATAAGCAAGCATTGTTAGCGATTCAGCTTCATGCCTGTCATTACCAGTCCTCCACATGGGCGCACAGTCCTGATGGTCAAGGTTAAACCAAGGTTTCTTTTAGCATTGTGCATAGGTTAGGAGACATGATGCGTTTTCCAAAGACAGTCACTCCCTAAATATAGGGAAAGACCGAGGGCACAGAAATTGTCAAGATCTTCCATAAAAGAAAAGGCGAATCATAGCCAAAAGCAGTCTAAAGCTGATTTGAATTATGTATTTGATAGTTTGGCCTTATTGATTCCTAGGAACTTCTAGTTCCCCCCCCCACCCCCCACCAAAGCAAGCTTGTTGATCTCAGGGAAAATCTCTTTCGGAATCATCGTTGTTAGGTCTTGTTTGCTAACAATCTTATTTCTAAGGATTTCCCTTTATTACTCCTCTTACCCACTCGTCTGTCTTTTCCAAAACAATGATTAATAAAAGCTATCTGTCATCAGGTCCCTAGAGCATGGCTCTGTATCTTCGTTCTCCTTTACTCTCTACTCCACCCCTGCTAAATAAAGAACCCCAAGTCGAGTAAAGTTAATTTTCCTGCCCTAGTTTCTGCAGCTTGCTATTTTTTCTTTTTTATACATAATTTCTTTATTTGTTCTTTGGAAATTTCACATCATTCACCCGAATTCTGCTCACCCCCAGTACCCCCATATCCTCCCTCACCCCTGCAGCCCCGTCCTCCAGAAAACATAGACTGGATTGCAAGCACGTGCTGCTGTTAACCACTCTGCTATGATGCTCACTGGGCACCATCAGTCTTAGAAAAGGACGGCCTTTCCGTAGGTGTTTAATTAGATAATTGAGACATACTGTTTTTACAGAGGAAGTTAAATAGGGATGCAGTTAAGTTTTGTGACCATGGATTCCACGGCTGTTGGCAATATGCGGACCTACCTACCACCTTGAACAAGTTCAGGCCACAAAAGTGAGGAAATGTTCTCTGGGGTTTCTTCACAGCCCGAAGCCCTTTCCTTTTCCTTTCTACCCTGGGCTCCCATCTCTCTGTTGGTCCTGGTTTGACTCCTCTAGCCTGTCTGTTCATGGATTACTTACTTACTTACTTGTTACTAGATGGACTTTGAGGGGACTGGTTTTTCATTGCAAGGATTTTCGCATCTCTGTTTACCTCTGATTCGATGGTCCTGAGTGGCATTGTTTGTAGTTAGAAGACACATGGAATCATGAGAACCCTTCATTTGGGGGCCAGTTCATAGGGGAAAGGCTGGGTCTCAGTAAAACTGGACTCAGCAGAAGGCCCTAGTTGGAATGGTGTGGGAATTCGTGAAGCAGAGTTTCTTAGGTCAGTGTAATGCACTAGTGTAAGCCCCAAACACAGAACACAACAAACACAATGGAGGAAGAAGATAGTTTTCCACGTATGCCAAACTTTAGCAGGATTTTTCCTTTCAAGCTGAGATCTAAAAGAAAATACAGCAAACTTCTCTATCTGGCGTTGTTGCCCAAAGTAAAACATACACTGACTTTCTAGGAACAATTCAACTGAAATTCGGTTTTGGTCGGTGTATTCCATCCTTTTGTTTTTCTGTTTCCCTCTCTCTAAGAACAGAGGGCCTTGTGGAGAGAAAGAAAAGGAGGCACATTTTAAGCAGGCATTCATTGCTAGGCCCATCCTTGCAGCTTTGAGAATCAGATCTCTGAACCCTCAAAAGCCATGACATTCAGAGTCAATATCAAGTAAGAGATCCTACCCCCACCCCCAAATCTGGGATCCATAACTAGTCACCAACAAGCCTTTTTAGCTTTAACTAGAGATTCAGAATCGCAGATCCAAGGAGGCGTCCTCATCAGAACAGAGGACAGAAAACAGTCAGGATGGTGGCACTGTGTATCTTTCCCTCACAGTGGTCCAGGCTCTCAGGCTCTCAGTTGGCATGTGGCTTATGAGGCTGAGTGTCACCTCGTGAGTGTGGGTCACTTTTGCTTTGGAGTGCCACCTCCCAATAGAATACACTGCTTGTTAAAGAACTCAGTGAGCAGGGCTTTCAGCGTTTCCTCAGAAGACACACTTCATGACGAGGCTCCCTGTATGTAGAAAAACCCAAGCCTGTGGCTTCCCACCCAATAGTCTGAGCTGGATCACAGTAAGCCTCAGGGGGGTGGGGCAGCTTGGTGGCCAGAAAACACTTCTTCCCACAGGTCATTCTACCTTTGTCATTGTTCACAAAACACAGTGACAGGTATCACACAGTCAAACCCATTATAGCTCCAAGATTTCCCACATCCAGTGCTGCTGTGAACCAAACGGAGCTTTCTCCACCATCTGAGCTTCTCTTAGAATTGTTTTGTTTGCAGGGTGGTAGTGGCACATGCCTTTAATCCCAGCACCCTGAAGGCAGAGGCAGGCAGATCTCCGAGAGTTCCAGGCTAGCCTGATCTATAGAGCGAGTTCCAGAACAGGCCTCAAAGCTACAGAGAAACTGTCGAGAGAGAGAGAGAGAGAGAGAGAGAGAGAGAGAGAGAGAGAGAGAGAGAGAGAGAGAGAGATGTCTAGTTCACAACCACCCCGCAGATGTACATTTGCCTGTGAAAGTCAGAAACGTGAGCTTATCATTGTGGTAATCATCAGGGAAAGAGTTTGCAAATGCTTAAAAACAAATTTTCAAGGGATTTTTAAAAATATGGCTAGTTATCGATAAATAGGTTAAATCCACACTGATCCTTCAGAAGGATTTGGAGGCCAGAGCAAGAGGACCCAGAGCAAGGCCAGCGTCAGTTACAAGAGAGCAAGAGCTTATTGAAAAATTGAAAAAGCTGGTCTTCTCTCTGCCCGATGCCGAGGACTGTCTGTGATAACCGGATGTCTGGTGTGTGTGCGCTATTTTGTCTCCTTCCCAGGTGTGCATTGAGACCTACACATGCAGCTGTCACCAGCGCAGTATCAACACTGCTGTGCGGGCCACTCTCAGCCAGATGTTGAGCGACCTGACTTTACAGTTACGACAGAGGCAGGAGAACACGGTGAGCGAGCTTATCACATTGTAGGTCTAGCGTGGGTTTGGTGATTATGACGTGTGTGATTACATGCCATATGTCCCAGGCCCTGGGCCCGCCTGTGCTGCCATGGCTACTTCCCACTTAAACAGTGGGAAGTGCTTTTTATTGGGATGTTTATATAAGGTTAGCTATATATATTTGCCTATTTGGCCCCAAAGTATGGAGCGCTCTTCCCTTATGGTTTTTGTAATAAAATATAATGAAAATAAAATTTTGATCATTGTTTTAAGTTTTTACCTTTTTCCTTTAAAAAAATCTGTGTCTTAAAACTTTTGCTATTAAGTATCTTTTTTTATTAAAAATATCACATAGGTGGCTAGAGAGATGGCTCAGCAGTTAGAAACACTGGCTGCTCTGCTAGAGAACCTGGGTTCAATTCCAAGCACCCACATGGCAGCTGACAACTGTCTGTAACTCCAGTTCCAGGGGAGCCAATGGCTTCTTCTGGCTCCTCAGGCATCAGGGGTCCATGTAATACACAGATACACATGCAGGCGAAACACCCATACACACGAAATAATTTTTTTAAAAATGTAAAACGTATTGTGGTAGTTAACCTGTAAAATGAAAAGCAGCAGCAGCTCGCCGTGTGCTGAGTCTGGCTGTGATTTCCTGTGGTGATAAAATGACAACAGTAGGCTGTCCCCCACCTTCCGGAGCCAGCATGTATCTCATGACCTCAGAGCCCACTAGAGCTCTCTGCTCCAAACTTGCACAGATGGCCCAACAGGAGCGGCCAGGAGACCGAAGCGCACCCTTTTTTTTGTGGGTGTTTTCTTCTTGAAGTGTCAATAAGACATACGTCTTTGAAAGAAGTGTTTTTCTCTGGCCTTAAAATCGGCCTCTGTAATAAGAACTCATTAAAAGTTCCATAAAACGCGACCACGTGCTCACCGAGATGGAGCTCGTTATTTTTTAGGGCAGGAAATCGCAGTCGGGGCTGGAAATATTGCAGACAGAGATGGGTTTCTCAGCAGTTTAATTTCAAATATTTCTCATTTTTTGTACTTCAGTTGTTTTCTAATTTTTGAGGAAACCGTGGACTTGAAAGAAACCCTGCAGATAGTCAACTTTCTGCATTCCTTATTCTACAGATGAGATAATAAAGCCTGCGGGGATATAACTGAGCTATAAAATTAATGAGCTCTCCTTGAAGGAAGCAAAGTTAAGGCCTGGACTCTGACTCCCAGTGTTCTCCATCTACTTGTACTCTGGCAGCCGGTGCAGGCAGGCAGCAGTAATTCGGAGAAACAGATACTGGTTATTTTTCCCCTTTTGTATTTGCTATACCCAAAGTCCAAATTTCTGATAAACCAAGTTATCTGTTACTTTAGCTAACCCCAAGTTAAAAATGATCTCACTTATTCTATGACTTTAGATATGATAGGTATAGGAATGTTGGCTCAAAAGAATCTATAAATGGAAAGCATATTTGGAGAAAAGAAGAAATTTAAGATGCTAAAAAATTGTACAGTAATATCATATTGCATCCTTGCTAACTGGTGACACAATTGAATATTCTACTATTAACGATACCTAAGATTTTGAAATAAAACGCTTAAATGCAATATTTCAGAGTACCCCCAATTATGTTCATTTACTCTTATCTTTGGAATTATAAGTAGAGGGCAGTCATAATAATGTTTTGGGCAGGGTAATGTTTGTACCTGTGACAGAACATGCCATATAGCCTAGCAGTATGGTAAGATAAATCATTTTGGGTTTTGTGCATATAATTTATGTCACACAATGACAAAAATCACCTAGCAGTGACATTCTCAGAATATGTTCCTACCATTAAATAGTCTATAACTATGTTAGGTGTCAAGTCATCTGCCTGGCCTTCTATTGCTTAGGCTTCCTTAAGAATGGTAGCAGGCACAGCTGTCTGGCTGTACACTGCAGAGGTTCTATGTCCATCCTGAGTTTTATATGAGCAGTCAGCCTGCTGGTCCTGCTCATCACTGACCGTCTAGACTCACCCATGTGAGTGGTCAGCCTGTCGGTCCTGGTCATCACTGACCGTCTAGACTCACCCCAATCACAGGCAAGGTCCAAAATCAAGTGGACCATTGCTGTTCCCTGTGACTTCCTTTGTACTTCTCAAGTAGTCTTTTGCAGATGCATTGCCTGTCCCAGAAAAACGAAATCCTCCGGATGGTAACCTTGGAAGCATTTGTGATGTCTAGTAGAGGGAACTGTCAGGTTTTCCACCTAAAAACTAGATATTTTTTCAAAAACAATTAAAGGGGAGTGTCTATCAAATGATAAAGTTTTCTCTAAGGAAGTTATGCAACCCCCCAGGGGATACTCAGGATTACCTGGGAAGAAAATATATATATATATATATTTCTATAGCATGACTCATCACTGGAAAGACATCCTGGGCCGACTGAGAATTAGGAAGACCTGGATAGAGCAGAAAGACAGTAAATAATGTGGACTACAAAGGTATTAGCATAAAGTCCACCTTCCACATAAGGTGTGCAGCACCCGCCCCTCTCCCAGGCCAGATCGCGGTTCTGATTTTGTATCCCTATAAATGCTGAGTCATCATCTCACTTTATTATTGAGTTATTTAGATGACCACATTCATTGCTGACTTATAAGCTGCTGATTTTTCAAAGTGAAATTGCCACATATAAGTATCTAGTGGCTGGACTACCCCTATATCTCTACCTTTAAATGTCAGTCTTGGAGACACGGATAGAACATCTCACAAAATCTGCTATGATAGATTTGCAGATTTTGAATACAGAGCAGTAGACATGCGTGCCTGTAGTGAGTCTTAAAACTTGCAGCACCCTGGGATGATTTACTTGTCTGTCAGGTAGCTAACTGGCCTGAGAATGCCTGCCCATCAAACAAATCCTGCTGTCGAGAGGTAAGGAAACTGAGTCACCTCCTGCCCAGTCTCTGCAGTCACTGAGTTAGGGCTGCCGTGAAAACATGAGCCGTCTTACCTGTAAGCCTTTCACTTCCTGTTTTTCCTAGGTGGTATCTCTGCTCTAGGAATTCTGGATCCATCTAGCAACTGCCAAGATAGGCTGTATGACAGTCACAAGTTAATAGGCTCCCTCAACAAATGGGAAGGTGGTGCTCTGTGCTGTGTTCATCTTTGAGCCTGTATCCCCAAGTCCAGCAAGGATGATGCTTCCTATGACTGTGTCTAGATCTGTTAGGGCCAGGTAAAATGTATCTGTCACCTTGTAATAAATTGTCTGCACAAAGATTAACTCACCTCTTCAGGTAGGACACTGCCCAAGTTCTAGCCCAGCAATGAAAGTACACCATGAGGCTTAAAAATCCCAAGAAGTGTTTTGAACTCTCGAATAGTTTACTTTGGAACCTGACACGCTCACAGTTTTTCTCCTTAGGGTTGTGAGCAGTGAAATGCTTCCAGCATGCTTGGGTATAGCATCCAGAGTACCCAGGATGCCCTTTGCTTTCCTAGAACTTTGCAATGTCTAAGAATCAGGACTCTCCTTGCCTGAATCTCCTAACTCTATGTGTCTCCCTCACTAGATAGTTGAAAACCCAGATGTCCCGCAGGAATTCAGGAGTCAAGGTATTGTGTTTAGTTTTTTTTTTCTAGACCTTTTTAAATGATTGGGGTGTAAGAATACCTACTTGATGCATGGAATTGAGGGTGTAAAGATGGTCCGAGCTCTACTTGGCTTCGCCTTGCTTAGCATTATCTAACCAGCTGCTGTCTTCCTTCTGTTCCTACAGTCTCCTGTGCCAACTGTGTGAGGGAAATTAGCACTTATATCCCTCCCATTTGGAGGCTTTTTGTTCTCCCTCCCTCTCCTCCCTTCTTGTCTTTCTTCCTTTTTTTTTTCTATTTTTCATTCTCCATGGATCCAGGTTTAATTGCTAAAATGAGAATTGAGCAGAAAGTTACAGAAACCTGAGTGACATGTAATGCTATTGTTCTAGAATTGTTGTTCTTGTTTTTAATTCACCATACAGCTTTGCATAACTGTAGAAGTAATTTACTTATAATGAGAAATGATCTTTTGTTTTTTTTTCCCCTGGGTTGTCTTTGTGTGTTTTTCATTTTAAAGGAGTAGCTCTGGTCCCTTCTTCTCTTTTCTATGATTGTTCTGGTGGCCTAAAAGAGGCCTCATATCTAAAATCCTTTAAAAACCCATCTAAATTACAGGATGGAAAGGGCATTGAGGGGACTTCTGACACCCACCGGTGTCTAATGCTTGCACCTCCTCTGTTTTGAAGGCGCTACAGTAGAGGCCCTCTGTGATGACGTTGTCTCTGTCCTCGCTGTCCTGTGTGAGAAGCTCCAAGCCTCTATAAAGTAAGTTCCCTTCCATCCCGGCTGATATCCAACAGCTGTTCACTTTGAAAACAACTTCTATCTGTCACATCATTGACGTTATAGAGTATCCATCATCAGTAGTTCCCTCCCACTGACAGTTACCTGTCATTCCTGAGAAATACATTCAGAGATTTCTGTCCATCCCCGCTTATTAAATGCCATTACTAAAGTGTGTCATTGTCTTAAGTGAACATGGGGCAACAGTACCTAGAAAGAAGAGTGATTCTCTTGATCCCAGAGCTGAAGAGAGAGTGGGAGACTCAGAGCTGGTGGCTCTAAGAGTGGGTCCTGGCTTGGGCATGGCTCTACTGTGTTATGGCCAATGACCTTTCTCATGGGACTTTTGTCCCCTGTTAGTAAGAAGGTTGGATTATGTAAGCTTTTCTCTTCTAACATTCCCTACTATGGTCCTTAGCTTTTGGATTTTGGTAGAGAATACAAGTATGCTAAGTGTATACCTTCTAGACAATTATTAATATATTATATATTGCTTATTGTATATCAGGTAAAATAATATATGCCATATAAAATATTTCAGTATTACTGTAGGAACAAATGAGCAAACTTCCTTAAAAGTCAACTGATGCCCACCCTCTAAGATCATCAGGCTAACAAAATTAGACTTCCTAACTTGTTACATTGGGGGAGCATGTACTCCCTGGGAAACTAAGGGGGACCCGGTAAAAGCAGATTAGGGTTTCATAATATAATTTGAGTTTCAGTTAAGTGATTTTACAGTAAAGTAAGAGTTATGTTCAAGGATTGAGTCTTGTCAGGATGTGTGGTCAGTTCCAGCATCGGCATCTTAATTTCTACGTAGTCTGTTAAGGAAACATTTGGTGGCTGAGTTGTCACTAGAGAAGAAGGCAGTGGTGCAGGAGAACAATTCTATATCTGTCAGTTATATTTTAAAGAAGCGCTGACTGGTCGGTAGCCAGGCAGGAAGTATAGGCGGAAAAAACAGACAGGAAGTAAAAGTGGCACAATAAGAACAGGAAAATTCTGGGAAGAAGGAAGCCATTCCTCCCAGTCCTGCCCAGATCACCGAAAAAGTCGGATGTGACCTGTCCTGCTAAAAAAGGTACTGAGCCATGTAGCTAACATAGATAAGAATAGTGGGTTAATATACATTATAAGAGCTAGTAAGAAGTCTGAGCTAATGGGCCAATCAGTTTATAATTACTGCAGACTTTCTGTGTGATTATTTTGCTGCTAAGCTAGCCAGGTGGCCAGGGCAACAAGCAGGACCTCATGTTACAAGACACCTCTCACAGGAGAGGGAATTTGGTCAGCTTCCTGGATACACCCTCTGTACTGCCCTGAACCATGGTTCAAGTGTGGTTGTCCATGCGCTTGGTCACCATTATGCACAGGTCTTGTCTGTTCTAAACATTCAATGGTAACATTGATTGATGTTCATCAGAAAGACTCTTCTGGCTGGCAGCAATGCGGGAGTCGCCACTATCAAAGATGGGTCTTCCCCACCCACCCTCTCTAGGCCTTGGCACCAATGGCAAATGCAGCAAAGGGCACTGAAACTTTGAAAAAATTAAGAAAGATTGTGGTCATTACTGGAAAGAAATAAATGAAGCCTTTTAACAGCTTCATAATGAAAAAAAAAAAAACCCTCGAGCTTTTAAATTATACAGAAGTCTCTTCTTTGTGATCCTGGTGATTTATAATTAAAATATAGCCATCAGGATAAATCAGAATGAGCCTGAAGGCCTATAAATGACAGAATTGAACTGTATACTGTTCATTGATAGAAAAAAATCTTCAATTGGGTCCTATAAATGCTTGGCCCTCAATTTATGATTCTTTGCACACTGGTGGTTCCAACATGAGCCACAAAGACCTGGAAGGTGATCATATAGTCTGGCTCATCCAGGACATCAGGGCTTTTCCCGGTGTGAAGTATTGCAGGCATTTAGCTTTGCTATCTTTAAGAGAGTAGTATTATGGGTGTAGTCTTATAAATGACTCTGTGACTGTTGTGTAGTAGATATTTGCCGTGTTCTGGCTCTAAACTGGTTGGTGTGCTCTGACAATGGCTGACACTAATTCTACTCTATGATGGTGTTGGGAACATTAGAATTTTTTTAAATATTTATTTATTTATTATGTATACAATATTCTGTCTATGTTCATGCCTGCAGGCCAGAAGAGGGCACCAGACCTCATTCCGGATGGTTGTAAGCCACCATGTGGTTGCTGGGAATTGAACTCAGGACCTTTGGAAGAGCAGGCAATGCTCTTAAGCACTGAGCCACCTCTCCAGCCCAATATTAGAATTTTTAATGACAAAATTGGTCTGTAGTTCTTTTAGGAAAGTTCCAAGAACAAGAACAAACCTACATAGAAAATGCATGCGCTCTCTCGCTCTCTCTCTCTCTCTCTCTCTCTCTCTCTCTCTCTCTCTCTCTCTCTTTCTCTCTTGCCTCTGTCTCTCTCCTTCCCTTCTTCCTTTCCCCCCCTCCCTCTCTTTCTCAAAGCCAAAGGGCAGAAGTATCCATCAGCCATGGAACATTTCTTAACTCTATGATCTTGGGAGAGGCAAAGCAGTTCCTATGGCCCATAAAACATTTTTCTCTTGAGTCATAGACAGCCTTAGGCAGGCTGCTACTCTGCCTCATGGTTTGGAGAGGATGTGCAGTCTTGGGTTTTTGATCCATGTCCTCTGATCATAATCCTGCCTCTGGAATTTGATTGTTTATGGTCTCTGCCAATAATTTCAGTACCCTAAGGTGAAGGGGTGGGCTTTCTAAGATTAGGGTGCTGCATGCATCATGTAGCAGAATGCCTCTCTGTTAGCTCTCTAGTGTTCATCCCTTCCTCCTTGAGTGTTCTTGTTCATGTGCTCTCTTCTGGTTCTACTCCTCAGTTCCTTCTTCTTCTTCATTACTAAACCAGACACTCCATTTGTCTTCTCAGCAGCTCTTCCCCTCTAAAACCCCAATGGGCAGGATTTCTCCTTACCATCATTTTCAAAATCAGACTCCAGGTACCTCCCAGGGCTTAGGCTCATCCAGACATGTGCTTGTGACATACTCAGTCTCTCTGGAGAATTCTGAAATATATGGAGGTACTCAGTACATCTCGCCAAACAGGCCTTGCAGATGTGGTAGTAACAGAGTCCTATATTAGACAAGTTGAGTTGCATGCTCTCTCTCCAACTCAAGAATTTCTCAGAGAGTAGAATGTGACTCCTCCTCTATATGTCTCCTGCCTCTCTGTCCCAGTCTCCTTCTCCAAAGAACATCAGACAGGACTGTACCAAAGAAGGCATAGAATCAGTAAGGCCAGTCAGAATGACCATATCAATTGCTCCCATTCTGCTGCAGCTCTTACATAATTGCTTGCTTCCTTCTCTTATTTTTCTAATTAAATTCAAATCTGGACCAAAGGAGAGCAAACATTCAGAAGAAAAAAAAGTTTAAAACCCAACACTGTGAGAACTACAGAAAATACCGCTGATTTTCCTCCTGGGGAGTGACCTCCCTGGCTAGGTGGTAGCTCAGCTTGTATGACCCACTGTTTACTGCAGAGAGTTGTCCTGCTTGGATGTGTACCTGGGAAGATCTTAGTGATGAGCAAGCAATGAAACAAACAGCACATAATCTGCCAATCATGAAATGCTCTAACAAAAGACCAAGAGGAGTTGCTCATAGCCCTCCTAATTACACAGTCTTCCCATCCCCATGTATCTTGAAAAATTTAGCTAGGTTCTAGGCTCATCCTTACTCCATGCATCCAAGTGTTGGCCTGTCTGCAAGTATACAAGTCCAAAAGACTTGCACACTGTGCAAATGTTCAAAGATCTCTAAGCGAAGAGCATGCATGAAGATCCTCAGATTTTCTGAGCTCCCTTTCATAGCATGACTCATGCAAGACCATAAGAACCTGATATCCAGACTCTGCAGCCCACATTTAAGCTGTCGTTATATCTCCAAGGAGACTCCTGGGCCAGTTTCCTTGGTGATATATTCCTGTCAATGAGGCTGATGCGTGGAGCCTGCAGTGTTTCCCAGCAGGCTTTGCAAATATTTGCCATAACCCTGACAGCTCACCATTTCCCTCCTAGACTTATCCCCGATGACTTCAGAAATTGAGAATCTTAACTTTCTATCTTTACTTTTATTGTGCAATCCTAGAAAAACTTTTGAGGAAGAGATATTTTTGCATTGGGACATTGAATCTAAAAAATGATCCCAGTTTGTTGTCAGAAAAATTAACCTGAGACACAGTAAAGATGATCCTTCCAGAATTGAGTTTTCTTTCCTTTTTAATCTAAATAACATTTTTCATTTATTTTACATCCTAACCAGTTTCCCCTCCCTCCTCTCCTCCTGTCCCCTCCCTTTTCCCATCTCCCCATCTCTCCATCCACTCCTCCTCCATCTCCATTCAGAAAGGGACAGGCTAGTGGACAGTGTTGCTCTATTGTTCAGCCCTCTCCCGTCCATTCAAGAAAAATCATTCAAAATCATTGCCTGGGTAAGACTTCAGACATCTTAACACAGTGGTGTCTCTGTCTCTCTAATCCCCACTCCATTATCATCATCATCATCATCATCATCATCATCATCATCATCATCATCATCTTCATCATCATCATCATCAAATCTCATGTAGCCCAGACTGGCCCTGATCCTTATGAACTGATTCTCCTGCATTAACTCCCCACGTATTTTAGGGAAGGAGGCCACTTATTTGTTTCCCGGCTGCCCAGACTCTCAAAATAACCACACAGAAAATGTATTAATCAAATCACTGCTTGGCCCATTAGCTCTAGCTTCTTATTGGCTAGCTCTTACATCTTAATTTAGCCCATCTCTATTAATATGTGTATCGCCACGAGGCTGTGACTTACCAGGTAAAGTTCCGGCATCTGTCTCCAATGGGGTTACATGGCTTCTCACTGACTCTGCCTCTTTTCTCCCAGCATTCAGTTTAGTTTTCCCCGCCTAGCTCTGCTCTACCCTATCACAGGCCCAAAACATCTTCTTTATTAACCGATGGTATTCACAGCATACAGAGGGGAATCCCACATCACCCAAGTGCTGGGATTGCAGACACACACCACTGTGCCTGCCTTCTAGCTCCACTCTTGCAGCCACGATCCTCATATCCTGTGCTTCACCTGACAGCCTCCTAGCCCAAACTGCTTCCTCATCTCTCTGCATTTGTCCACACTCTCCTTCACAACTTCACAATGCCACAGATACCTGCTGGAGCTTCGAGGCTGTACAAAGACAGTGTTTCCTATCACATTCTCCCAGGCCTTTCTGAGGGGTGCTTTTGTTCTGCAGTATCATAGAAACCTACGCGGAGTGCTTCATCTACAGCACTTGGCATCAGCGCTTGGTCTCTGTGCTTCTCTGTCTTGTCCCCCAGTGGACAGTGTGCTATTTTCAGAGTAGCAATAGGCTGCGGAAACATGGAGGAGGGAGAGGCTAGAAATGGGAAGTCTTTATTGGCCTACAAAGGGTTAATATTTCTTGTCCATCCCATTCTTATAATCAAATTGTAGCTATTACTGTCCTTCTGCCAAATGATAGTGACTTCTGTGGAAGCTCATCCTTTATCCCCTCTCCCCCATCCTCAAAGTATGTATCCAGATGTGGGCAGCATTCTCTCCCAGTGTGTTGATATTAATCATGTAGTGTGGGGGACAAAGAGCTTTCAGACTGTGGGTTGGTGAACTTCTGTAAAAGGCCATGCAATGTGTCTCCTCATGGGCTTTTGAAAAAAGTTGGCCTCATAGTCCCTTTAAAATATAAAGACACTTTCAAATTCACAGGGTTCGGCCTCTGAGCCATAGCTTGCCAGTCAGTTTCAGACCCTGAAGTTGGTTTGGGGTGTTATTGTAGAGACATCCCCGGTGTCCGTCTCACTCTGCCTTGTCTTGCAGTGACACGGTCTTTGTCATTTCGGCAGGAGGATGGACTTCTGGCCTCTAGGGCAGATGGACAGTTTCCTTTTCCCTCTCCCCAGCTTCTGTGCCTTCCAGTTTGCTCTCGCAGCCTTTCCCTTCCCTCTTCTGCTATAAGGAACCACTTAACTGTTGAGAACATTAGCCTTCTTTCCTGACATTTATTTAAATTAGGACAAAACAGGAGTAGCTGAGTGTTATTATTGGCAGACTTCTCCTTTTATGGATAGTTCGTTCACTCCCTAAGAGATTCTTGTATCATTTCTCTTTAGAAGATTTGCAAGTCAAGTAAATGTGTTGAAAGCTAAGTTTTTTTCCATTCCTGAGTTTCACTGCATCCTGGAATTTAAGCATTTTTTTGTGACACTGTGAGTAGACATGAGCTGGGAACATAAGAATGTGTTTCCTATAGAGCTGTTTGTTTCTTTATTAGCGTATCGAGACAGCCCGTAATGATAACTACCTTTAAGAAAAAAAACAACAAATATATTTGAGGCCTGGAGAGATGGCTCAGCAGTTAAGTGCTCATTCTGAGGACCTAGGTTCAGCTCCCTGCACATGGTGGCTAACAACTGTCTATAACTTCAGTTCCAGGGGATCCCATACCATCTTCTAGCCTCCAAGGGCACCAAGTACCCACATGGTACACAGACATACATGCAGCCGAAAGAGTCGTGCACATAAAATTTTTAATATTTCCTTAATAAATAAAGAAGAAATGTGGGTTGTGAAGCAGTGAAGTGTTTTCTAGTGAGATGATGTGGTTGTTTGTAGGTGTTACGTCAGTATTAAGTTGCTTGCCTAGCATGTGTGAGACCCTGGCTTTAAGACCCAGCTCAAAGGAAGAGGAGAGAAATGGTGCAGGAGAGATAGAAAAGGACACGATGGTATAAATGGGTTCTTAGAAAGCTAAGTCATCAGAGATAATTAAAATTTCTGGTGGATCCGGGGCTTGGCTAACATGTTGCCATTTGTACACTAACTGTAGAAAATGTATTATATTATTATAAGATGTGGATACGATAAAGATGTGTGTTGAAGGGTATAACCTATGGCCCTCCTATTTCACACTCGGTTGTTTACAAATGCACAGAAACCTTTCTCCAAGATAAGGTTTATTAGTTTCCCCAAATGAGCCTAACTCGATCACTTTGTTAGGGTGCCATAGTGGGGCACCAAAGACTGGGTGCCTTGCATGGGGGAGCTGTCATCTCCTAACTGTTCTGGAGGCTGACGTGTCAAGATCAGGGTAGTGACTTCCGAGCACCGCCACAGGACCACTGCAGGACCTCCACCTCCTTCCTCACTTGCCTTGTGGAGAATTATCTCCCCATGTCTCTTCCTACAGTCTTCCCTCTGTGTGTGTGTGGGGGGGGGGGTGTCTACATGTCCACAGGTTTCCTTTCTAAGGACATCTGTTAACATTGGATTAGGGCCCTCATTGACGCAGTCACATTAACTTTGCTCCAGAGAAGATCACCTGCTTGGGTGCTGGGGATTAGGACTTGAGTCTAAGGGGACAGAGCTCTCTACCGACCCCACGACACCGACTGCACATCCCCTTGGGGTCGCCTAGAGTCTCTCCAGGTTCTGCCCCAATGCCACCTCTCTCATTTTGCCTTGTGTTTGAATTGTCTTTGTGTGTTCCTTTTGTGCTTCCGCAGTGACAGCCAGCAGCTGCAGCTTCTGTACCTGGAATGCATTCTCTCCGTGCTCAGCAGCTCCTCCTCCTCCATGTCCCTGCACAGGGGCTTCACTGACCTCATCTGGTGAGAATAAAGCCCTGCTGCCCCCACACCAGCCAGGGGTTCCAGTAGCTGTGTCTCGGTCCCATTCCACAGTGCCCATGACTTAGTGATAGTTCCATCTATTTTTATGGGTCCTCCGGGTAGGAGAATTGCTTTATTTATGTACATTACCCCAAATCCCTTAAAGAAACTAGTGACTAAATATAACAAATAAGCTTCTCAGCCCTCTTAGGCCATTTACGTCAATGGGATCACAAGAAACAGAACCCAGTGACTTCTGGGTTCTCAGTCTGTTCTAAGAAGCATGTAAATATATCAGGCAGTACATGAGCAAGAAATTCTACCCCTGAACTGGTCTTTAGTGCCACAAGAGTGCTGATCACCTACTCATGTCTAGAGATTCCGGGAAGTGACAGGCCCCGCAGACAGTCAGTCAGTAGGCTATAGATCCCATTTTACTAACAGGGAGGAAGCTGAATGAGGGGTGTCAGTATGGGATTTGAAAGTAACCCCTAAAATGACAAATGATTCTGTTATTCATAGCAAAATGAAACTTGATGAGAAAGCTTTTTAGCATTCTGAGCCCTGTTTGTTCACACACACACATACGCACATACACATACATACACAGAGACGTGCACATGCGCACACATGCGAATGGTCCTTAAATGCTTGACACTTTATTAACATGAGAAATGAGGAAGACTGGGTATACTGGGCATGACATAGGCAAAAGAAGAAAGAGTACGGACCCCTGCTCTTCCTGGATATTTCTGTGGCAATTATTTGTCTTCCTGGTGGCATTCACATTTTATCACGTGGCTTCTAGTAAGGCCTATTTTTCCTCTCACCTCTTCCCAGGAAAAGCCTCTGCCCGGCTCTCATTGTGATCCTGGGGAACCCCATTCACGACAAAACTATCACCTCTGCTCACAGCAGCAGCACCAGCAGCAATGTGGAGTCGGACTCGGCCGCTCCTGGTGTGTCTGACCATGGCCGCGGCTCGGGCTGCTCCTGCACTGCACCTACGCTGAGCGGCCCTGTGGCCCGCACCATCTATTACCTTGCAGCTGACCTTGTCCGCTTAGTGGGGTCAGTGGATTCCATGAAGCCAGTGCTCCAGTCCCTCTACCACCGTGTGCTCCTGTATCCCCCACCCCAGCACCGGGTGGAAGCCATCAAGATCATGAAAGAGGTAAGGAGGTGTGGGAGAATGCCATGGATTTGCCCACAGGAATCTCTGTGCAGTGTCCTACATGTAGGAGCATCTAAACTGTTTGTCATCCCATGCTGGGGGTGTCATTGCCACCACATGGAATCCAGTAACAAACAGTTCTGAAGTTGGTAGGCATATATTTTGGGAGTTGTGGTTTAAAAAAAGGAAATGTTAGAGGCATTCATTGGCTTCAAACTCTTTGAAAATTAGCTATGTGTTTGTTAAAATTTGCTGTGTGTTTGTTAAAACTCTAATAGATGTACACCTGAGATCCCATCCTTTTGGTTTGGGTTCTTTTTCTGTGCAGACATACATGTTTGGCACCTTGGCAAAATCAGATTCCAAAATGACTTGCCAGGTGCTGTGGTGTGTGTATGTGGTTCCAGCTACCCAGGAGGCTGAGCCAAGAGGATGTCTTGAATCCAGGCATTCATTGTTATAGTGTACCATAAAGTTGGGAGTCTATACTAAATACAATATGGTGACCTCCTAGGAGCAAGGGACCACTGCCTAAGGAAAGGTAACCTAGCCCAGGTCAGAAACAGAATGACCTAATGCTTGAGACATGCACAAAAGAGCTTTGCTGGTTTCTTGATAAAAGAAACCCTTTCTCCTCTTCCTCCATGTGTTCTGTCCTCTCAAATGTCAAAATCCCAAGATAGAAAAACTTTGTATCTGATAATAGCCATTCCAGTGGGCTGCCTCATGGCTTTGAGGATGAATTGCAGTTATTTTAAAGGTACTGCAAAAGAGAATTCTCACTCCATCAAACCCCTCCTTAGAAATTACTAAGAAAAGGAATCAGTGCTTTTGTTTATGTGAACTTCTTCATAAAGGTTAGTGTTCTAGGGGGAGCTTTTTGTTTGTTTGTTTGGTTGGTTGGTTGGTTGGTTTTCCATTTTGTTTTGTTTCTGTAATAAAGCACTCTGACCAAAAGCAACCTTGGGAGGAAAGGGCTTATTTAATTGGCTTACTCTTACAGATAATAATCCATCATTGAGGGAAGTCAGGGTAGGAACTCAAGCAGAAACCACAGAGGAAGACTGCTTACTGACTTGATATCTGGCTAGCTCATCTAGTATTTTTATACAGCGCAGACGTATATATCTAGGGATGGTAACACCCACAGTGGGCTGGGCCCTTCTCATTAGTTAGCAATCAAAACAGTGCCCCATAGACATGCCGCAGGCCAAGTTGATCTACACAATTCCTCCACTGAAGTTTCCTCCGGTGACTGTAGGCTGTGTCAAGCTGACAGCTGAAACTATCTAGGGGAGTTGGTTGCATTTATGTAGAATGCTAACGCCCCCAAAATCAGAGTAACAAAATATGGGTTGATTCAGCTTAAGCAATATTGAACATCAGTTTCTTTTAAAGTCTATTTTTTCTTCATCAGAGTATCTTTGCATACTTAATCATTGAAACTTACCAGATACACAGGATGTTCTGATAGTTGTTCTCTTGGACTTAAGTGGTATTACCATATGGAAATAAACAGAGATTATTAGTGTATGATGGTGAGGGATCTCATCTGACCAAATCCTGGTGGCCTTTTGTGTTTCAGCATTGGGTTAAATTCATATGTAATAGCCAATAAGAAGCTAGAGCTAATGGGCTAACTAATAAGTGATTTAACTAATACAGTTTCTGTGTGATTATTTTTGGGCTTAGCTAGCTAAGAGGTCAGAAACTAACGAGTGGCCCCCTCCAACACTACCTAAACAGTGCCACTATTTGGGACCAAGGATTTAAATGCCCACGACTACAGATAATATCTCATTCAAACATGATATGACAACCACAGGTATCACCCTGAAAATACCTCATTGCATATGTACAAATAGGTCAAAATTTGAAAAATAAAATCTCAAGCCAGAGATTCTTCAGATTCTATGCATCTCCAAGAAAAGATCTTCAAGCTTTCTTCCTGTTTTGTGTCCTTCACTAAAGAAGTACATGTTATTTGATCTCATGACTTTAAAACTTGGTGGATTTTTGAGTTTTGGTTTTTGTGATACTGACGTTTCTGTTCTTTCTCCTTTTTCCTAAAGATACTCGGGAGCCCACAGCGTCTGTATGACTTGGCAGGACCAAGCTCTACCGAGTCAGAGCCAAGGAAAAGATCTATTTCCAAAAGAAAATCTCACTTGGATCTTCTCAAACTGTATGTTCATTTTTCTTTTGGGTCCATATAGATTGGCCAACAGTCAATATTGATGGAGGGTGTGTGGTTTGAAGTGGAGAACTTTACTTGGAATTTTTCCAACACTGAGTGTGTTTGTGTCATTTATTGTCTAGATCCCTTGATGCTATGCAAATTAGACTTTCTCTTTTGAATACTGTGCAGTTGGCCACACTAATAACTCTTGTATATATTTGGAGGAACGTCTTCATCTTTCATGCCTGGGTGTTATTTTCTGTCTTGAAGTGTTCAACTTCTCTGAACACTTTTCACCTTAACCACAAATTGATGAAATTTTGATGAGCCTACATTAAATAAGATGTGTATATCTAATTATTTACCCACAAGCCACATAAAACATCTCAATTTATATTACTCATAATTTGCCAGATTTCAATATTGGCTTAAGACTGAATCTACACATGAAGCATACAAAACGTATCCCCTGGAATTATTTAAGGGAAGAACTTTTTGATTTACAGCATGGGCTGTCAGGTTTTATTGCAGTAGCCTCCATAAAAAAATCAATATTCTATGGTTTGTAATAATCATATTGGCATACACATGGTAAGAATATGTTTACATTGAAAAGTCTTCATGACTCTTAGCAATAGCAACTGCCCTATTTGAAGGTCTGAACATAATTGAAAATAAATTGGCAGTGTCTTTACTTGAATAAAATGACACATTTCCTTCTGGAATTTTCATTTGTACCCAGAAAAGCTAGTCAGTCAACAGGGCTATGATTTTAGGTGGGGAAATTTAGGTGGGAGCATATTTGTGGCTTTTATTGTCTAGACCCCTTGATGTTATACACGTTAGACTATTTCTTTTGAATACTCTGCAGTTGACCAGACTAATAATGCATATCTAGGGGTGTTTCTTGATCTTTCATGCCTGGGTGCCATTTTCTCTCTTGAACACTATGTAGCATCATGGACGGCATGACGGAAGCATGCATCAAAGGTGGCATTGAAGCCTGCTACGCTGCCGTGTCCTGCGTCTGCACCTTGCTTGGGGCCCTAGATGAGCTCAGTCAGGGCAAGGGCTTGAATGAGAGTCAAGTACAGCTGTTGCTTCTGCGCCTTGAAGAGCTGAGAGACGGAGCTGAGTCAAGCCGGGACTCCATGGAGATTAACGAGGCTGACTTCCGCTGGCAGCGCCGGGTGCTGTCTTCAGAGCACACGCCATGGGAGTCAGGCAACGAGAGGAGCCCAGACATCAGCATCAGTGTCACCACAGACACAGGCCAGACAACCTTGGAGGGAGAATTGGGCCAGACAACACCAGAGGACCATAAGAATGGACTCAAATCACCAGCCATTCAGGAAGGCAAGGAGACCATGGGCAAAGTGTCTGAACCTGAGGCCATAGACCAGCCCGATGTTGTTCAGAGAAGCCATACAGTCCCTTACCCTGACATCACTAATTTCCTGTCGGTAGACTGTCGGACAAGGTCCTATGGATCTAGGTATAGTGAGAGCAACTTCAGTGTAGATGACCAAGATCTGTCGAGGACAGAATTTGATTCCTGTGACCAGTATTCCATGGCAGCAGAAAAGGACTCGGGTAGGTCTGACGTGTCAGACATTGGGTCAGACAACTGTTCACTGGCGGATGAAGAGCAGACCCCTCGGGACTACATGGGCCATCGGTCCCTGAGAACGGCCGCTCTGTCCCTCAAACTGCTGAAGAACCAGGAGGCTGACCAGCACAGTGCCCGGCTGTTTATACAGTCCCTCGAGGGCCTCCTTCCCCGGCTCCTAGCCCTGTCCAGTGTGGAAGAGGTGGACACCGCCCTTCAGAACTTTGCCTCCACTTTCTGCTCAGGTTTGTAGATCTTTTGCTGTGTATGCACCCAGGACATTTAGAGCTGTGTGCCTTCGTAGGTGATAATCTTCCTGCTTGTGGTTTGAAGAGCTTAAAGCAGTGGTTCTCGACCTTCCTAATGCTACGACCCTTGAATACAGTTCCTCAAGCTGTGGTGTCCCTAACCATACAATCTTTTTTGTTACTACTTCATAATTTTACTACTGTTAGAAATCATAGTGTAAATATCTGCTATGCAACCCCAAAGGGGTCGCAACGCACAGGCTGAGAACCACTGGCTTCAAAAACATGTTAGTGAGCCCTGGGGTTTCCTCTGGTAGAGAGTAAAAGACTGGAAGACTTATGGGTGGGGGTTTATGACACAGGGACAATCTCCACAGCCTGGACACTCTCTGACCAACTGTCCTTGATACCAAGGGAGACAGAAGATATTAGTGGCCAGAGCAGTGTGGGTCACAGTCTGGCACTGTGGTTGGTTTTGGTAATGATTGAGTCTCTGCAAAATGGCAAAGTTATATGTATAGTCTTGTATTTGAAATAATATTATGTAATGAGCCAGGGAGATGACTTGATCAGTAAAGACAACCTGAGTCGTGAGCTAGAAATCTGATTTGGTAATGCTTTTATCATCTTATATTAATCATATGTAGCATTAGGTTTCATTATGACATGGCATTTTCATGCATGTATATAATGAATTTTTATTATATCCACCCTTTTTGCCATCTGTTTCCCTCCCACTGTTCTTCTTTCCCCACTAATATTCTTTTACTTTCTTTTTCCTTTTTTTTTCCTCCCTTACTTCTTTTTCTTGTTGGTGGGGATGGGGTGGAGGGGGTGGTAGTGACCCACTGACTTTCCTTAGGGTTGTGTGTAGGGGATGGGCAAAGCTTGTTTGCAGGATTATGGGCACCTTACCCATAATCCAGTAGCTGGACCACTGGAGATTACGCCCTTCCCTGCCACCAGTCATTATATAAACCCCCAAGGAGGGCTGAGACCCGGTGAGAACCTCCCTTTCTATGACAACATTCTAAGTTGTCTAAGTTCAAGCCCACAGCAAGCATGTTGTCCTAGGGTTTTACTGTTTTGAGAAACTTGGCTAAAATCAACCTCAGAAGGAAAAATTCTTATACCTCATAGCTTACAGTCTTCCATGAAGGGAAGTCAGGGCAGGAACCCAAAGCAGAAACTGGAGCAGAAGCCATGGATGAGTCCTATTTCCTGGCAGCCCCTCATACTCTCCCAGTACACGTTCTTATAGACCTGGGACCATTGGCCAAGGAGTGGCACCACCCACAGTGGGCTGTGCCTCCCATACTGATCATGGATCAAGAAAATGCTCTCAGACTTCCCTACAGGCATCTGACAGAAGGCATTTTCTCAGTCGAGGTGCCTCTTCCCAGATAACTCTAGGTTTGTGGGAAGTTGACGAAACCTAGCTAGTGTCAAGCCTGGAAATCAGAGTATCCAGTTTTTCACTGATGACCAGTCAAGCAGTTGGTCCAGCCCCCTGTTCCTGACAGTGAAGAATATCTTCATTACAGATGGCAAGATGGACTACAGTTATTGAGACCTGGGAAATACCAGCATCACGGCTAGCATATGCAAATGGTCATACTTCCCTTGGTTTATCACTGCAAAATCGATAATACAGCAAGAAGGCCAGTCAGAAAACCGCATAGAACCTCTCTCACAAAATACCTATTGGGGAAGGCATGTGCAGTACAATTGGCTCACATCAGTAGCATGGCACCAAATGCCCACTTTTATCTGCATAAGTTTAGGCAAATTGACCAGTGTCTCACAGGCATTCTCCTTGTTGAAAGTTGGAGCATAGTCAAATGAAACACTGTATGAGACGGAATTGGTTATACGTGACAGACAGTATTTCATGAAGTACAGCGGTGTGCTGTTTCCTTTGTGCCTGGTGTCACCAGAGAAAGCATCAGGTATAGCAGGAAAACGGTTCTTTTCCGTAAGCCGATGGAATAGTCTTCATTTTGTCTTAAACCCAAATGCGTCAGTTGTTGGTAGTTGCAGAGATTAACCAGCACACAGACGCTAGGCCACCAGCCGGCACACACTACTAACTAGTTCAACAAATCATTTCAGACATAAGCAGATCTGCCAGCAGCGTCCTCGGGCTTCACACACCTCTGCTAGTGGATGTCTTTCCATATCAGCAGATTCAGCCACAGCCCCTTTCACTTTCAGCATCTTGAACCTATGCTTAGTTTTCCAGACCATATTCCCAGCCAAGTTAGTAACTGCTGTAGAACATGCTGTCTAATCTTGATGTCTAAGATCAGGCCACTTACCGATTATTCCCCACCCCACTGTAAATAAACTTGAATGTACTTCTTAATTTGATCAGTTAAATGCCAAACCCTGAATACTACTTTCTGCTTTATCATGGAAAGAAATGGATTTTAGGAACACTCTCTCTTACAGAGAATTGCTCAGACACCTCAAGGGTGTTGGGGGTTGCACAGGGCCGTGGTGGTCCATGCACTTGGACCACCAGCACTTGGGAGACAGAGGCAGGTGGATCTCTGTGAGTTCAAGGCCAGCCTGGACTACAGAGCGAGTTCCAGGACAGGCTCCAAAGCAACACAGAGAAACCTTGTCTCAAAAAACCAATAAACAAATAAAAATTATTGTTACATACATTGTGACACCCATGCTGACGTAGGCCTCCTTCCCCAGCCACTGAGTGCTGACATACGCACATGCCGCACCATGCCTAACTTTGTACTTTCTTGTTTTTGTGTTAAGTGCTGCTTCGGGTACCTTAGATGAATGACTACAGTTGGTTCTCGTAATAGCCATGCGAATTCTCATTCATGCATCCAGTGGCATAAGAACCTGCTCTGTGACAGGCACTATTGTAGGCGAAAGATTCTCTAATTAACAGAACCAATAGCCACACTTTCTCTCAGACCTTGAGTGCTGAGAGCAGACAGAAAACAAATGTGTAGCTTGGCATAGTGGCCATCGCCTACAATCTCAGTGCCTGGGAGGCTGAGGCAGGAGGATCAAATATGACACCAGCCTGAGCAACATAGTGAGACCTGTCTCCAAGGGCTGGAGATATTGCTTAACAGGCAATGCATCAATCTGGCTTGTGTGAGACCCTAGCCTAGCTTCAGTCCCTAGAGTGTATGTGCATACACATGTGCACACACGCACACACACACACAGACCTACACCTTTGTAAACTATTAATACAATGCCAGGTGGGGTAAACAGCATTGAGGCTATAAGAAGTACATGGGAGAAAGCAGTGGCTGTGCCTGAAAAGGAAGCTATGGAACTGAAAGGAAAGGTCTCTGAGACACTGACTGGAGGCCTGAAAAAAAAAATCAAAAGAGGAACTCCCCAGAGGTCTCGGAGAGCATTCTAGAGAGTGTCAGAGATAACACACAGGCTGCAAGGCAGGTGTAGGTGAGAAGGATGAGATAGCAAGCAGACTGATAGCTGAAGGAGAGAGACGATGAGGCTGAGTCATACTACGTTGTCATGGAAGGTTTGAGATGTAAGAATGTAATAGAGAAGTCAAAGGGCTTTACCCAGTCGTGGCTGCTATGAACAGCTCACGATCCAGCTGTAGCAGGTAGACACCAGAATAGGCATCCTGTGAGCGTCCTGGCTGGTAATCAAAGCTATATAGCAGCGTTCGCACAATGGAGTTTCCACCGCGAGACTCTATCTGGTTCAGCAGATGCAGGTCCTGTGGCACGCTGTGGCGGCCCCACAGCTGTCTTCATCCCTTCCCGTAGGCATGATGCACTCTCCCGGCTTCGATGGAGGGAGCAGTCTGAGCTTCCAGATGCTGATGAACGCTGACAGCCTGTACACGGCGGCACACTGTGCCTTGCTGCTCAACCTCAAGCTCTCTCACGGTGACTACTACCGGAAGCGGCCAACCCTGGCACCAGGCATGATGGTGAGCATGAACTCTGGCATGGGCCCCCCCTCCCCCGCGGGTGAGCTCTGATCTCAGCTGCCACTGTACAGCCAAGTGTCGGGTCTGTAGGAAGAAACTGACCGTTGTGTTCTGTGCCACATTGCTCAACAGTACCCTCACCTGTGCAGGTCTGGAGCAGGGAGAGCACAGATGTGAAATTTGCACAGCGATCATTCATGGCTTTAATAAGACACCTTTGGTAAGGTGTGTGGTGAGGATAGTGTTGACTATACTGTGGTCGGCTCCCTTGACTGCAATGAAAAGCTCTGGTTCAGTGAAAGGGGGGTGCGTGGTTTGGGAACCTGTTCATTGACGGGGCTGTGTCTTTGGTCCCCTTCTCTGGCTTCTCTGCAGAAAGAGTTCATGAAACAGGTGCAGACCAGTGGCGTGCTCATGGTCTTCTCACAGGCCTGGATTGAGGAGCTCTACCACCAGGTTCTCGACAGAAACATGCTTGGAGAAGCTGGCTACTGGGGCAGCCCCGAAGACAACAGCCTCCCCCTTATCACCATGCTCACTGGTCAGTGGCTCACGCCGAGGTCACGGGGTGCTCCATAGTGGGGAAGCTGATGTGCTGGGCCTTTTAGAAAGGCCATGATGCTTGAACAGGCTTTGAGTAACAGTTGCAGGATAGCGTCATGAAAGCAGTTCGCACGCACTTGCTCTCCTTTTGTCGTGGGCAGCCTGTTGTGCTCACTGTCACCGTTGGACATGCTCCGCTGTTAGAGTAAGGCTGTAGGCCCATCAGTGGACTTGTATTCTCTAGACACGGGCCCGGAGTTATTTCTGGAAGTGCTCACGTGCTAAGAGAGATCCCACATCATCCGGCACTCCTGGGATTTGGCCGCTTGGACTATGAAGCAATTGATTTTATACTTGGCCTCATTCCCATTCCCTGTCAGTGTCCCTTTCCCAGCTGTCCCAGAATATAAATTAATGCTAAACATTGGCCTTCCCAGCATCCTTGTCTCTAGTGTCAAAAATTTTAACATCCTCTTTAACAACTAGAAATTTCAAGTGACCATACAGAGAATAGTGTGTTTAGTATCTAGGGGTGGTGGGGTGAGTTTTGGCAAAAGCAGATATTTCTGTTTTATCCATGGCTTGCCAACAATGTTCAAAGCCTTGATGTGTTCATCAGAAGCTCTAACAACCTAAACCTTCAGCCTTTTTTTTTTTTAAATCTTTCTGTGTTTCTAGCTTGACTTCCAGTCTGAATTGTCCTCTCATGGGACATAGAAGGGCAGGGCTCTACACAAGATGCCTTTGTGTGGCGTCTCCTGTCTCTCAAAGCTCATCAGCTGTTTACTACACAGGGGACGGAAGGGATAAAGCTGGAGAGTGTAGCTGGGAGGTTGGATCTATTGATTAAAAGTGTGTCATGGTGTCAATGGTTGGCACCAGGACTTTTATAAAGGTGACAAAGTAGTCAACTGGCAGGTGAAAACCCACAATCAGGAATTCGGAGGCAGGGAGCTATTTGGTTAGGAACCATGTAGAGAGACAGTAATGAGGCCCCTCCCTAGAGGGTAGACTCCTGGCACTTCTTGAATCTGGAATCCTTCTAGAATCAAGATGGAACTTGATAAAAGCAAGTCTAGGTCCCACATCTTGAGGATCAAGATCATAGAACAAGTGACCAGTTTGTACTTTATTAACCATGATTTTATTTATACCATTTGAAATTAATCATTCATGGGATCTGGAGAGAAGGCACAATGGTCCCAAGGACCTACGTTTGATCCCTAGCACCTACATAAAACATCAGGCAGAGTTGGGGGATCTATAACTCCAGCACTAGGGAGGTAGATACAGTGGATCCCTGGCATTTTCTGGCAGCCAACCTAACTGTAGTTTCAGTCCAGTGGGAGACTCTGTCTCAAAAAATAAACTAAAGAGGAACTCAGGGAGACAGCTGATACCAGTTTCTGACCTCCACACATATGTGCATACACACACATACACACATCACACACATGAACATGTGCACAGGCAAACACACACTAAACAATCATTCTTATTTATAAGAGACATTCTTTTAATTTACTATAAGCAATGCTCAGTCTCCATCTGTTTCCACAAACTCCCTTCATTAGGGTAGAGACAGCTGCATAGAGTGTCTAAGTGCCTTCGAATTCAGAGGAGCTTAAATACCGGGTTTCTGCCTAATGTAATCTCTATGAATCTTTTACCCAAAGCTTAATAAAAAAAAAAGGCATTCAATAGATGTCAAAGGAATAGCTGTATTCATCCATCATGACTGCTAATCAGCTGTAGCATAAGAATAAGCTCAGTCGCTCTGCCCATAGGGAAGCTATTTAATTCTAGGGTAATGATAGCAATATATAGTCTTTTCAAAATAATGCAACAAAAATAAGGTTCTGTGAGAGCTAGAGCAATGGCTCAGCAGTTAAGAGCACTTATTACTCTTGGTTGCAGAGGACCCAGTTCTGTTCCCAGCATCCTCATGGCAGCTCACAGCCATCTTTTCAGTTGCAGGGGAGCCAGTGCCTTTTTTGTGACCTCCAGGGGCACCATGCATGGCATACACTTGGTCCATATCAATACATGCAGGCAAAAACACTGGTAACAAATAAAAGTAAATAATTAATAGTCCATGAAACTTTATGGCAAATTCCAAATGTGAACTAGCAAGTGATGCGTGGGAACTTCCTGATCCTCCCATTGTGTACCAGGAGAAGCCCTACCAACAGTCTCACCATCGGCTAACAGGCCACTCCTTGGAACATGGCAAGCCATTCATAGAAATGACAAACTTTATACTTAAATAAATTTCAAATAGCTGAGTTCATTAGTCTTGTACCCAGTACATGGGAACTATTTCAAACTGGATAAAATGGCCATTTCTGGTAAATGCCATTAGGTCATTGATTGATTCCAGAAAACTGGCCTAATTCTATAGTAGCAATCATATAAATTTCTATTTTTTATGACTGTCTCAATTAGCTTTTCTATTTCTGTGAAAAGACACCATGACCACTGTAATGCTTATAACGGACATTAATTGGGGCTAGCTTACAGCTCCCGAGGTTTAGCCCATTATTGTCATGATGAAAAGCATGGCAGATATGGTGCTGAGAATTCTACATCTTGATCCACAGGTAACAGGAAGTGAATTGTCCCACACTGGGCATAGTTTGAACATATAATACCTCAAAGCCCCCCACAGTGACACACTTCCTCCAACAAGGCCACACCTCCTAATAGTGCAGCTCCCTATGGGAGTAAATTTCTTTGGAACCACCATAATGACCTTCTGATATGTTGCCTAGAAGACTTGATGACATTTTGTAAGAATGCAATATAAAATGAAAATCATACTACTCAAGCAAGGGTGAAGTTCCAAATTGAGAAGAAATTTATTCAGTCCTCTTTCTCATACCCCCACTGTGTTTCATTTGACTATATCAGTTGCCTCCGAATTCATGTTGCATCCCTCTGTCAGCTTCTTTTATAGTGAGGGAATTGGTACCCAGAGACTGAGGTGCCTGCCTCAGGCCTAAAAGGCCTCTTCATTCAGAGATAAGCAGAATCCCAGACTTTCTAACCCCAGACCAATCCCTTCTTGCCAGCATATGAAGGATTTTTGTTGAGCTATTTTGTATGTGCGGATTTATTCTTACAAAAATTTGAAGAAGGTAGTTTTAGAACCCATGTTGAACTGGGGCATGGTGTTGTTTCTGGTCTTCAATCAGAAAACATAGATACTAAATTCCAATTCTGCCTTTTGCCAGCCTTGTGGACTTGGGCGATTTACCTACTTTACAGTTGGATCTTAGCCCAAACACCCAAAAATGATACCTTTTTTCTGCCTCTAGTTCATAATTTCCTCCCCTGTAAAACAGGAAAAATAAGAGCCCTCCCTTCCTGATTTGAGTAGTTGGGGACAATCAAGTGAAAAAAATATTAACTGAAACCATTTGAAAATTATAAAGTGTACTGTCACCAGTATGTTTTGAGTTAGAATGAAAATTATTTGACTGGAGAATTATTCTGCTTAGTTCTAGTGGAAGCGCTCTGGAAGAGAAATACTAACCCGGCATGGTTGTATATTCTTTTTAATCGAGAACTTGAGAAGCAGTACTCTATACATACGATTAGTGATAATGCCATGATTTTTAATAAAAAGAGGATCCACAGATGAAAACATCTTGAGTGAATGTTATGTGACAAAGGCAGAGGCAGAGGTTAGCCTCATTTTTTTCAAATATAAAGCATACAACTGCAGGCAAAAGATTGCTTTGTCAATGAAAGAAAACAGACTGAAGGAATAAAGCAACGCTTATAATCTTCTCAGAAAAGACACTCTAGGGGGCTGGAGAGATGGCTCAGAGGTATAGAGCATTGACTACTCTTCCAGAGGTTTTGAGTTCAATCCCCAGCAACCACATGGTGGCTCACAGCCATCTACTATGAGATCTAATGCCCTCTTCTGGTGTTCAGGTAAAAATGCAGCCAGAATATTATATACATAATAAATAAATAATAATTTAAAAAAAGAAAAGACACTCTATAGTCCATACATAAGAGATACAATGGATTTTTGCTAAAAAGAGATATGAACATTATGATGACTGTTAACTTGTTTTTGATTGACCTGCCAAAAGCAAAGGCTTAGGAATGACTTTACTCTTGGCAGACATTGACGGCTTGGAGAGCAGCGCAATTGGTGGCCAGTTGATGGCATCAGCTTCAATGGAGTCGCCTTTCGCCCAGAGCAGGAGAATTGACGACTCCACAGTAGCAGGTAAGACCTTCAACCTTGGGCTTAAAATATACATACATTACACATGTTACCGGAAATCAAATTGTTACATGGCGGCTTAAATAAATTATGACTTTGTCTTACAGGGGAGAAGGGAGGTAATGAAAATTGCCCTGCTGAGATGGTGATACCACATTCATTATTTATGAGCACTGTGTGAAACCTGACCCAACACAATCTAATAAATTGTATTTCCTGTTGTAGAACGACATGCAAGTCAGAGATGCTCATCTGAGGCCTGGAGAACCCCAGACCCTTTGTCATTCATTTTTTTCTCTGGAGAGTAACCTGGATTGCCTCTTCTTGTAGGTGTGGCATTTGCACGTTATATTTTGGTTGGCTGCTGGAAGAACCTGATTGATACTCTGTCAACTCCCTTGACTGGTCGAATGGCAGGAAGCTCCAAGGGGCTGGCCTTCATTTTAGGAGCCGAGGGCATCAAAGAGCAGAACCAGAAGGAGCGAGATGCCATCTGCATGAGCCTTGATGGGCTGCGGAAAGCTGCGCGACTGAGTTGTGCTCTAGGTACCTGTGGAGATCCCTGTCCTGAGGGAGGGTCCCTTCAGAACTCACTGGGAAAGTCATCCTTTAGAAGGGGTTCTTTTTGGTACCTATCTGGAGAACATACTCAGCTAAGGGGTAGATGTTTGTTTCTTCTGAAGGGGTTGCTGCTAACTGCGCTTCAGCCCTTGCCCAGATGGCGGCTGCTTCCTGTGTCCAGGAAGAGAAAGAAGAAAGGGAAGCCCAGGAGCCCAGCGATGCCATAGCACAAGGTAACAGCTTCCGGCAGATCTTCCTGGTGCCTTTGTCATGCTGTGCACACATCCACATATACCACTGGAGACCTGTTCCATTCTGTGTGTGATGCCCATGATGCTGTACACACATTTGCATATACCACTGGAGACTGGTCCCCATTCCGTGTATGATGCACAGTAGGCAATTGCCACTAGTCAGGAACTCCACTGGGCCATACACGTGAGTTTGTTTAGGGCAAGGGAACCTCCCTAATGCTAACAGTGTCTCTTTCTCAACAAGTCATACTGGCTACTACTGGGAAAGTACAGTTGGTTGCTAACAAGAGTGCCAGGGGCCCACCTGAGTCACCTCCGGGGTCATCATCAGGCCTCTAGTGCACATTAGAGACCCCTCAGGTCAAAGTACGAACGGCAAACTGGCCATTGTTATGAGAAAGAAAATCAAATAGAACCCATAAGAAGGAGGCCAGAGAAACTTCATTCAGAAAAACCCGAGCTTTGTGCACACAGGAAAGGGCCAGTGGAGCTGAAGACCTTCTAGACACAAGGAAAAGAAGATGTCTTTCCTAATGGCAATGAAAGACACAAGGCAGGCAGCAGGCTGAAGAAAAAAATGAAATAAAAATAAAAGCATGATCTAAACTACGCTGATGCTATCTGTGGGTATGTAAAAGAGCTAGTCACAGAAAATGTGTATTTTTAGCAGAAACAAGCAATTCAGGTCACTGTTCCCCAAACAAGTAATATTTTGATATTTAAATTTTTATTTAAATTTAAAACTTTTAAATTTAAAATATTTAAATTAAAAAAAAAAACTGTTAACAAGCAAAGTAGTTCGTGTAGATCTGGGGAAAGATGAAAAAAAAGGAATGAAAGTTTACTCAAGTATTGTGTATCTGTTAGCCACACAAAAATCTTCACATTTAGCTACCTGTGGTAGTGTACATCTGTGTGCCCCAACTCACGAATCTGAGATGAGAGGATCAAAAATTTGAGGTCAGTTTGAACTGCATAACAAGAACTTACCTCAAAAATATAAATCCCTGGGTCTGGAGAGATGGCTCAGCAGTTAAGAGTGCTGATCATAAGGACAAGAATTCTCAGATCCAAGCACCCCCATTCTTGGATCCAAGCACCTCCATTCTTAGATCCAAGCACCCCCATTTTCAGACCCGAGCACCCCCATTATTACGCACAAGACAAAGACCTACAACGTAGGGATCCAACACCCTAACTCAGGCCTCTGCACATGCACAGGTATGCATGCATGCCTACACACACGTGTGTGCATACACTCACAGAGACACACATACAAATAAAATGAATCATTTAAAAAAAATTCTTGTGGCTGGGGAGAGATGATTCAGCTGTTAAGAGCACTGGCTGCTTTTCCAGAAGATCCAAGTTATGTTCCCAGGACTCACCTGGTGACCCTCACACATCTGTATGACTCCAAGTTCCCCTTTGACCTCTGCGGGAACCGGCATACACATAGGCACAGGTATGCCTGCAGGCAAAGCACTCATACCTATAAATATTTGTAAACGTTTAATTCTTACATATACAGCTCCTGAAACACAACACACTAACAGAGCTAAAAATGTTCTAATCATAAACACAAAATAAAACCAGTTTCATATTCATGAGGTAAATAGTGTTTTCCTAAAAACAACCTTCTCCTTGTAACATGAAAGCGGCTGAGTACCTTGAAGATAGTTTTCTCTGCTTCTTAGTGCTGAGCTAGCACCCAGTTTATCCCACCAGATCTGGTGACTGGAAGGCTTTCTTTAAGGATGCACGCCATTTGGCCTTCCCATTTAGCATCACTGACCTTCTGCGTCAGTTTTTGCATCCTCCCTCAGTCATTGCCTCTCCATCATCCTTCAAGAAAGCATTTATAGCTCACAGATACAAGTGTGAACTCTTGGGGACAAATGACATCATGATTTCACTTGAAAAGAAGTCATGCTTGTGCTCCAAATGCATAGACATACTTTGGGGATGACCATCGTAAGAAAGGCGTAAATAACATTAATCAAGCTCAGAGAGGCTTGCAGACTGCCGAGAATGCCTTGATGTTATGAGTCAGAGTGCACAGGGGAGGACGAGGGGCTAGAAGCAGACAATGTAGCTGGAGCTAGCACAGCACACGAAAGCTCACCCACACAGCCGTGCCTTACCCAGGCCCATGAGGGTGCCGGAAGAAGCTGTACCTAGCTCAGGATCTGTCTGACCTTAGAGTCCCAGAGCAGAAGTCATCTGTGAATGGGGACTCGTCCAACCAGTAGCTTGCATGCGAACCATGGGCCCTGTTGAAGAGGCGCTTGCAGCCAGCGAAGTATATTGTCACCCTTTGCCCCTGCATGACGACACACTCTTTCATTTCCATCCTGTCTTTCTCCCTTTCTGTCTCCCTTGCTCAGACTGCTATCTTAATAAATGTCTTTCTGGCACAGTGAAACTAAAAGTGGAGCAGAAACTGGAGCAGATGGGGAAGGTGCAGGGGGTGTGGCTGCACACAGCCCACGTCCTGTGCATGGATGCCATCCTCAGCGTAGGCCTGGAGATGGGAAGCCACAACCCGGACTGCTGGCCACACGTGTTCAGGTGCATGATGGGATCCCCACCCCTGATGGCACAGACCCCACCTTGGGAAGCCTGGGGTGGTAGACAGAGTCTTGTAGGCTCCGGGCTCTGCCAGCAGATTATGAGCCCTTACTGTTCAGATAACATGCCAAGTGAGACACAGGGCAGGAGATAAGGACCGCTGGATGTATGTTTCTGGAGAACGGAGTTGCGGAACTGCATTCAGGGAATTGTGATTTATCTGTTGACACTCCTGTGGGATTCAGATATATTATATTACACCAAGGAGGAAAACCCTAGACTCCTAAGTGGTAGATGGAAGACAACCGTGCAGTTTCAATGCATGAGTCTAAGATGTGCTCAGGGGTCAATAATACAACTATTATGTGTTCATTAATGTCATCTCTATGTAAAAAAAAAAGACCTGGTATACACACATCATTACATACAATAGTCACTGAAGACATCTCGTTTAACTAGACATGGAAAAATAAGAATACAACAGTACATCTGTGCAAAAGGCCACTAAAAAATTTGACTTTTAAGTGTTGTGCCATTGAAGAGGCTCCCAGCCAACAGCTGTAAAATAAAAAACAAAATGACAACTCCAGACTCCAACTCTGTAGTCCAAGATTAGAGCCAGTCCTCTCCAAGCACTGGCATTAGGAGAAGAACAAGGGGGAAAGCCCTGCTCAGTTACGCTCAGCTGGGCCTTAAGCAGGCATCAGCCAAGGTGTCACACTGAAATGCCTTGCAAGCAGACCAGCCATGGGAGGAGAGCAGTTGGAGGTCAGCAAGATCTGAGGTCAGTTTCACGTCACCAGCACTAATCAAGCCACAGTGTTGGTTGAGTTCCTAAGAGAAGAGCTTGTGCAGTATCCAAGCACTGTAAAGCCAACCAACTTTGAGAAGAACGTGAAAGGACCAGGATGAAGCAGCCCAGAATAGAAAGGGGTGTGACAGAGAAGTGGATGATCAAATGTTCTGCATCTGTCTTACAAGGAAACCAAAGAGGAGACTCGAGTGTTGCCCAAGCAATGTGAGTTCCACAAATCCCAGATTAGAGCACACCAGAGTGGTTTATCCAGGATACCCTCAGACAACTAGATTGTCAGAGATAAAGGATGTCTTAGAAATCATCTAATCCCAAATCCTGCTAGGAGCAGGCACTTTGGAGTTGGCAGTTACACATGTCTATTCTGATGTTGCTAGGGGACCCTTGCCCCAGCCCCAATCCCTACTTGAACATGAGATACATGGAGTTATCAGCATCAGACACTGTTGACAGAGGTTTCTGTCCTGCCTGGTCCCACAGCCATTCAGTCCCAAATAAACACACAGAGATCTACATTAATTATAAACTGGTTGGCCTGTTAGCTCAGGCTTCTTATTAACTAATTCTTACACCTTAAATTAATCCATAATTCTTGTCTGTGTTGGCCACGTGGCTTGGTACCTTTATCAGCGAGACATTCTCATCTTCCTCTGCATCTGGATGATGACTGCAGACTGAGCCTTTTCATTTCTCAGAATTCTCCTGTTCTGGTCACCCACCTATACTTCTTGCCTGGCTACTGGCCAATCAGCATTTATTAAACCAATACAGGTGACAAATCTTTACAGGGTACAAGACCATTGTCCCACAGCAAGTCACATCATAGCTTGGTAGAGTTCTACTGTGTGGAGAGAGCCTGTCTGTCGTGTGCATGCTCATTCTGGGGTCCAGTCAATAGGAAGTGCTTCTCAGATCCTATCAGAGCATGGAGTATGGAGTGGGATTGGTCCTCAGAAGTCAGTAAGCCAGGCAACACAGAAGTGAAGACTAGGGATCTGTTGCCTATCTTTTCCCTAGAAGAGTGATGGGTGAGAGAATCTGAGGACTCCTTCATCTATGCCAAGATTGGTCCAACTTAAAACAAGTTTTGTGTCTCTACATAGAAACATACATAGTAAGGAAATGGCAGTGCCAAATATGATAAGAGAAAAGGGGAAAAACTGGGGTTAATTCTAGGGCTAGCTGGATTTCCTTCTTCTCTCGCTATGGGGTGGATAGAGCTGGCAATGTTGGGCTACGGTGTTCACTTCCTGTTTGTCTGGTTCTTTCTAGGGTATGTGAGTATGTGGGCACTTTGGAGCACACCCACTTCAGCGATGGTACCTCCCAGCCCCCTCTGACCATCCGTCAGCCACAGAAGACCTCCGGGAGCTCTGGCCTCCTTGGGGATCTTGAGTGTGAGGGCTCGTGTCAGGAGCAGACCCTGGAGCAGGGCCCCTCCCTGAGCACAGCCCCTGTGGTGCAGCCACGCTCCATCCAGGAGCTTGTTCAGGAGTGCAGCCGTGGCCGGACCTCAGACTTCCGGGGAGGCAGTCTGAGTGGGAACAGTGCCGCCAAGGTGGTCCTCAGCCTTTCCACCCAGGCCGACAGGTAATTGAGGCTAGCCTACCACACAAGGCTGCTGAGCTGGTGATTGTCTGGTGGCTGTGCTTATATTCACTTGTCTGGTCTCAAAATCAGCTGGGGAGAACTTGTATTAGCCAGATACTGAAAATGATTTCCAGAGAGAGCGCGCGCGTGCCTTGCCTGTTCTTTAGGCACCATCCACCTTTTTATTTTCTTTTCATTTATTTATGCAACAGGTTCTCTGGAACCTATCAAGAAGGCTAGGCTGGCCAAACAGCAGGCCCTCGTTTTCTGGGATCACTTACAAATATGAGCCACGACACTCTGCTTTCATGTGGGTCCTAGGAGTTGAATTCAGGTCCTTGGGATGGCAAAGGCAACCATTTCTTCAACTGAGCTATCTCCCAGCCCTCTTTCCATCTTCTGAAGGCATTGCCTTCCCCCTACCACACACCATCCTTCGAATGAACTCTAAGGCCTGAGTTCCAGGTCTGCCGCGGACTGTCTGCACTTAAGTCCCTGGTTTTGATACCATGTCTGACAACTCACTGGGCCCTGGCTTCCTCGCTGGTAAAACGAGGTTCTTTTTAGAAATAATTCTTATGGGGTAGTTATGAGGTTGAATTAAGTAATAACTTGTGCAGCACCTAGAACATGGCTTGGGAAATAGTAAAGATTCAATGTTTTGGTGATTCTTGCTATGAAATCCCATACCATGGGTTGTGGTGATGGCTCCGTAAACAAAGTGTTGGGTGCACAAGGGTGAGAACTGGAGATCAGATCCCCAGGGATTACATAAAAAGCCAGGCAGGCCTGGTAGCGCCCTGGACTTTTTAACACTTGGGAGGTAAGGACAGGATCCCTAAGTCAAGATAGTTACCTAGGCTGGCAGAAATCAACAAGCCCTGGGTTCAGTAAGAGAGCCTGAAGCAGCAAATGTGTGGAATGGGAGCAATCAAGGAAGATGCCTATCGCCGGCTTCAGGCTTGAGCACATGTGCACACACATGCACCTACACACATATGAACATGCGTGCTCATATGTATACACACACATGCGCACAAAAGAAAATAATAAAAATTTTCACTCAGGAACCCAGAAGTATGATACTTAATGATGCCTAAGGTAAAGGAAGGAAAACCAACTATTGCCTCAACTATTTGGCAACATGTCTTGATGTTGGAAATGTTTGTGAGCCCCAGTCACATATGGCATTGCCTTATCTATCCACTCAGCATATAGTCATTATGCCCAGGCCTCCTATAAAGGGAACAGACAGGGAGTGGCTAAGGCACCAGGCTGAGCATTCACTGGCTGGGCTCAGAGAGCCCTGGCTGCCTGTCCTAACCTTGATATTGACCTGCCTGATAGTGTCTGTAGAAACAGTTACACCGAGGCTTACTCCCCACTGGCTCATACACTGTGCACAGTGTTCTGGCTGGTAGAATAATCCCTTGTTCCTATTTATCCAGTGAATTGGCTATTCAAGTGTTTCTGGATCCTGGAAGTGGCACATGGGTGTCAGGGGGAGTGTAACACTCCTGGGGTCTCTTTGATAAAGCAAAAGAAAAAAAATGGCTAAGAGATCCAGAAGCAAAATAGAATCCTAATTGGAAACACAAAATAGCAAAGAAAATACTTCAGAAATATTTAACTATTGTTTCCATCCTTTTTTTGACTCATATTCTTTTACTGGGCATTAAATTATAATTTCTCATAAGCACTGCAATTTGAATTGGCTACTCCTTTAGGAAATCATGGCTTAAAATTTTAAGAGCAATTTTTATATATCTGTATATTATTTGTGTCTGTTCATTATCACAGATTGGGAATGATACTAATATATACCTCACCATAGGCCAAGTCATCTCTAATGCTCGTTATAAGATATACTTGCACATAGCCAGGCATGGGCACACAGCTAAAACCCCACCATTCTGGAAGCTGAGGCAGGAGGATCATGTGTTCCAGCCTTGGAAGCATAGGGAGTCTCACAAACTACATCAGCATTGTTGACTGTATTAGACAGTGTCCGGCGGCTTTTCTAAAGTGTAAGAATATAGTCACTGCTTGAATCCCAAATCACCACTTGTGACTATGTCCCTTTCATAGGAGGGCACAGTGATATTGACCTACAAAACCAAGCAGGCAGGATATCTATTGTCTTAGTATTTCTGTTAATAACCATGTGCATTTAGTTAAGAAATTAATAGCTGAAAACATTTAAAAATGTAGCCCAATTTGGTGTTGATAGAGAACACAGTGATTGTTGAAATTATGAGACTAGCACACATGACGTAATAAATGTATTCTCTGAAGTCTCAGAACACTTAATAGACTACCAAACTGTGTGTGTGTTTGTGGTGTTTGGTGTGTGAAGTTTGTGTGTGCTTATGTGCTGTATATTGGTGTTTGATATGTGTGTATATGTGTATGTGTACTGTGATGTGTGTGCTTTTGTGCTGGTGTTTGTTGGTACATGTGTGTGAATGTGAGCTGTGTGCTTACTTGAGCAAAGTTGTGTGCACTGTGTGTTTACTGTGTGTACTATGTGTATGTGCTGGTATATGTGAGGTATGTGTATATGGGTATGTATTGTGTGGTTGCTCTATCTGTATGATGTATGCTATGTGCCTGTGCTGTGTGTATGCTGTGTTTTTCATTAGATATTTCATGCCAATATAAGACCTCAGTTTGTAAACATAATTATCTTTGAAGTATAAAAAAAGATTTTGCTGCTATATTGATATAATTTCTTGGAAGAACAATCAAAGGGGGATTAATTTTAATTAAATTAGATATCTGTTAATGCTGGCTACAAAAATAAATTTTAACAAGGTATTTAAAAGTTAAAATATGTCTAATATAACTATAGTTTTAAAAGCTTATTGAATTTTTTAATTTATTTGTGCAAAACATGGTGATAAGTAGCTGGCAATCTTTGTTTTGGATAACCTCTTCACCTCAACATCGTGTGTGTGTGTGTGTGTGTGTGTGTGTGTGTGTGTGTGTGTGTGTGTTTGGTCTATCTTTCCGTCTCACTTTCTGTCTGGGAGTGAACAATTTACTCAAAGGAAATTCTCTAGTCCTCTTCATTGGATGATTAAAGTGGTTCCTAAGTTTCTTAAGCTTGAGACAAGAATGAGACAAGGATGGGTCTAAAGCCGGCTAAGTTTCTGAGTCCTTCTGCTTTCTCTGTCGAAGATTTTCACAGCTCCCGTGCTCAGAATGCATCCTCACCACTCAAAGGCTCCAGTGAATAGGCCATAATAATTATATAATAGAAACTAACATTAGTTCGTGGTGAAGGTGCCAAGCACTCTCCTGGATACTCCACACAGACCAGACAACCCTCCAGGCAGCCTAACCATGAGAGTTGTTAGCTTTATTTCTTAGAGGAGGAAAAGATAGGCCAGTGGCGTTAGCTAATTCATTTTCAATCGTTCCACTTTAGAATGATGGAGCCAGCAAAGGCTTCTGAGTCTGTCTCACTCCAATACTTTTACAGACAACATCACAAGTGTAATAAGTGCAGGCTTTTTTAAAAAAAAAAATAGAATCTCATGTCTCTTAGGCTGTTCCCAATTTGCTGTATAGCTGAGGATGGCCTTAAATCTCTTTCAAGCCTTAATATCCTCAGTGGGGGTGATTATAGCCTTGAACTTGTAACACCACTCTCAGTTTATGGTGTGCTGGTGATGGGACCCAGGCTTCAGGCATGCTGCATACACTCTACAAAGTAGTAGCATCCTCATCTACTAAAGCTGCAGGATTTATTTTTAATCTTTGTAAATGCATATTATGTTTTGCCCAAGTGTATGCCTGAGTACCGCATATACACATGGGGGACACTGGATCCCCTGGGACTATGTGCTGGAATTGAACTTGAGTCCTCCGAAAAAAATTCAGCCAGTGCTCTTAAGTGCTGAGCCATCTATTCAGCCCTAAAATTACAGAATCTTGTTTTGTTTTGTTTTGCTTGTTTTTGGTTTTTGAGACAGGGTTTCTCTATGTGACAGCCCTGGCTGTCCTGGAACTTACTCTGTAGACCAGGCTGGCCTCAAACTCATAGAAATTTGTCTGCCTCTGCCTCCCGAGTGCTGGGATTAAAGGTGCACCACCACTACCCAGCAAAATTACAGAATCTTAGTTAAGCATGACACTCTGATCCAGATGGCAATGGAAGACATTGTGATTAGAAAAATTCAATACACACTACATATGAAATTATTTCATACATTCCTCTTGGCGTCCAGAATGAACCTGTGGGTTTGATTTGCACTTATCTGCAGACTAAAGTTTTGTTTTGCTTCCTGTGAGCTTTGCAGTCATTCGTGTGAAGAAATGACTTTTCAAGGTCCTTGGCATTTCAAACTAGGTCCTTGACTTTGATGTTAAATTTCAAGCTTGCTTCATCTTTCTCAACAGCTGGGTTTATAAAATTTACAGAATTATAAAATGTCTCTTAATGCCTCATTTCTTTTACTCTTGCTGTCTTAAAGCTTAGTATATCTTATCTTAGCTTTTCGTAAAGGCTCAGGATTCAGTTTCCTGCACAAGACAGTGATCCTTGTGCAGATGGTATGGCACACCACTGACATCCCCGCAGGCTTGGCGGGTAGACCATAGGTGGCCTCACTGCTCACGGTGGTTATGGGAACCTGATGTACATCTCACCCTTCTCCCCATCGCCCTGGAATCTCTGGAAGCAATACTTTGTCATTTTTTCACATTCTTGCTGAACACTGTAGGATCACTTACCCCAACTGGCTAGCTTGGAACCTGCAAAGATTTTTTTCAAGGATGTCGTATGGTATTCATTGCATGAAAATCCCATTGCTAGTGCAGACTTTGGCACATTAATAATGGTTATGATCATACCACCCATTTGCCTGCAGTGTTCGGAGTTTTTGTTAATCACCTCAGCTGAATATATCATAATTATTCTGCCATACGCCCTTGCTGAATTGTTCCCACATAACACGTATGTTTATTTGCACCCAGGCTCTTCGACGATGCTACAGATAAGTTGAACCTCACGGCCTTGGGAGGGTTCCTCTACCAGCTAAAGAAAGCGTCTCAGTCCCAGCTTTTCCATTCTGTGACAGACACGGTCGATTACTCTCTGGCTATGCCAGGTAATTTTCCCTGGAGAAACTGGTGGTAGGTAAGGATGAAATAACCCCAGTGATGGATGCCAACGGCATGTGTGAAACATGACAGCAACAGTCATAACTGTTACAGTTTGAAACATCCATCCTCATGATCTGGGCTTCATGGTAAGCACTGGATGTGGGCCCTCACATTCATTTAATAATAAAAGGAACTTTAAGAAGTAGTTATATTTACCCCCTTGTTTTATACATGAGATCAGTGGAGAAAAGAGGGAAATCCTTGACCTATTCCAATGCAGCTACTAAAAGGGTCTAACTCCTCAGCGTTACTATTTAAGCCACTGTGTCTTGCCTTCTCTGTGGACATAGTGTTGAATTGGGGATAGTTTTTGGTCCTAGTGAGTGACCACCTTTCTGATTTTGAGTGAAAGGCTCTCTCCTTCCTTGATGAGCATCTGAAACCATCTTGCTATCCAAGACCACTGCCTTGATTTCTCAACTTCCTGGTGCTCGAGTCCTTTGAACTATTCCTGAGTTTGGGCTTTCTCATCTTGCCTTCCTGTAGGAGAAGTTAAGTCTACCCAGGATCGCAAAAGCGCTCTGCACCTGTTCCGCCTGGGGGATGCCATGCTGAGGATCGTGAGGAGCAAAGCCCGGCCCCTGCTCCATGTGATGCGCTGCTGGAGCCTTGTGGCACCACACCTGGTGGAGGTAAGCGTGGAAGGTGGGAAGAACCTGTGTGTCAGCTCAGGGAAGGCTTGCTACAGAGCCAGCAGAGCGGCTGTATTCAGAGGGCCATGGGGCAATGAGACCCTTCCCATAACCTGGTCATAAGCGCCAGTGTTCTCTGGTTATATATCAAGGCATCTGAGGGCTCACCTGAATATCAGTGCTGTGCTGGTCTCACTGTGGCCACCTCTATTCCAAGTATATGGCTCAACTAGTCTCCTTGCTAAGGTGGTTCTTGATTCTTACATTCTGATCTTGAGTCTGGAGCTAAAAGGTAGAACCCTCAATCAATTCTTCCCTTTGGGGCAACATCTTTGGTTCTTGTCTCTCTTCTCTGATAACTCAGTTTCTAGGGACATATTTTTAGGAGGGGGAACTGTAGCACCAGCACTATAGGATGGTACACGAGTCAGAAAAAGGAATGGAGATTTAAAAACCTACACATACAGGCAGCGACACGGGGATATGGGTCTTCCTCGAAATAGGAATGCCAACTTTATTGTGCTCCAGGGAAGCTTATATAGGGATCCTTAACTGATAGCCATGCCCCAGCTCTTGGGATTTCCAGCCAGAATTCACTCCCTTGCCATCAGGAACTCATGAGGGTCTCGTGCTCAGAGCAGCTGCAGGCACAGGAAAACAAGCTGTTTACTCCGGCAGGCAAAGAAAGTCAAGGAACCAGGGGTCTGCAACCCCCAACAAGGAACCATATATCCCGGTTTTCCTGAAGTGAATACTAACACCTTCCCGCTCCCCAGAGTAAAGCAGTTTACAGGATCAGTCTTGTGGTAGCTCTATACCAAATCATCGCAGTACATGAGGACTGGATCTGTTAGTCACTAATTCTGTCACTGTGATAAAACTCTGAGACCAAGACAGCTTATAGAGAGCAGGGATTATTTGGACTTCAGCTCCCATAATGACAGGGAAGCAGAGCCCGGAAGCTGAGAGGTCACACCTTCAGATATAAACGCAAAGCCCTGAGAACAGCCTGGAGGTCAGGTGATGCTACTAAATCTCAAAGCTTTCCAATAGTGTCACTTCCTTGAGCAAGGCGGTTCCACCTCCCCAGTATGCCAGCTAGGGACCAAGTGTTCACATAGATACCCGAGTCTATGGGAATCATTTCTCATTCAAACCACTCCACTGGCGAAGTAACAGGGAACATCATTGCCCTATTTACAATGGTAACTTCATAAACACCCTGCTGCACTTATTTAGTAAAGATAAACAAGAAAATACATCACAGAATTTAATTTACTAACCTGAAGATTGTCTAGTAAAGAAAGGTAAAAAATATCAATTTCTCCAAGGCCAAAGGTCCCATCGTCTAGATACTCGGCTACCATTAGCTACACTGAAAGCCGTGGAGCTTCAAACAGCATCCTTGTATTTCGCTCATTGATCTTCTCTAGCAGAAACTTGAAGCAAATGCTCTGGTAATTCTGGTCTGGTCTAGCGTGCTGGCTAGTTTTATTCCAGCTTGACCAAGCTAGCATCATTTGGGAAAAGGGAACCTCGGTTAAGAAAATGTCTCCCTCAGATTAGCCCATGGACTATCCTGTGGTACATTTTCTTGCTTGGTAACCAATGTGGGAGAACCTAACTTATTGTGGGTAGCACCACCCGTGGGCTGGTGGTTCTGGGTGCTTAAAAGAAAACAGTCTGAGTAAACCCTAATGAGCAAGCCAGTAAGCAGCACACCTTCACGGCCTCGGCCATCGGGTTCTGCCTCCAGGCTTCTCCCCTGCTTCAGTTCCTGTCCTGACTTCCCTTACTGATGGACTGTCACCTCGAAGTATAAGAGGAAGGAAGTCCTTTCCTCCCCTAGTTGCTTTTGGTCTTGGTGTCTTAGCTTGGAAATAGAAGCCCTAATTAAGACAGCGCTCTTGGCTGATTCCGACTGGCCCTTCTTATATATCCGTCGTAGTCGCCGACATAAAGACTAGTACCCTAATGTGTATATATTCCATACTTTCTTCATCCATTCTTCCATTGAAGGGCATCTAGGTTGTTTCCAGGTTCTGGCTATTACAAACAATGCTGCTATGAACATAGTAGAGCATATACTTTTGTTGTGTGATAAGGCCTCTCTTGGGTATATTCCCAAGAGTGGGGTCCATGGGTTAAAACCGGTCTCGCTGAACATAGTGGACAATGAGGACTACTGAGACCTCAAGAACAATGGCAGTGGGTTTTTGATCCTGCTGCACCTATTGGTTTTGTAGGAGCCTAGGCAGTTTTGTGGATGCTCACCTTACTAGACCTGGATGGAGGTGGGTGGTCCTTGGACTTCCCACAGGGCAGGGAACCCTGATTGCTCTTTGGGCTGACGAGGGAGGGGGACTTGATTGGGGGAGGGGGAGGGAAAGGGGAGGCGGCAGTGGGGAAGAGACAGAAATCTTTAATAAATAAATAAATAAATATACCAACCCAACATAAAAATATTTAAAAAAAAAAAAAAAAGACTAGTACCAACTAGTTCATGAGAGTTTTACCTGTGAAGGCTGATCAGAGTTCTCTCTAGGCTGACCCCTGGCGGTCAGTCCCCACTCATCAATACGGCCTTCTTAGGACTTCCTCAGGTGGAGCACAAACTCCGTATCACAGTTTGATACTTAGGGGATGGTTTCGGTTGTGACAGTAGACAAAGCAGGTCCCAGGTCAAAGTTGAGCCAATGTGGAATGGACTCCTGAAAGAGCATTAGATCCCAGCTCTGTGAACCAATTCATGTTCTCATTGCAATTGACGCACCTCACTAGGGGACAAATGACACACTTGATCGTAATATGTTAGGGGGATGACTAAGGATGAGGCATGCGCAGTTGCATAGGTTGCGGTGCCCGTGCTCTGTACTGCTGAGGAAAACTGTCAAGCTGAGAAAAAAGAAAATAGTAGAACCTTTCCTCTTCCAGAAACCTTAGCTTGACGTTGAAGTTGTATCTAACCAGTTGGTTAAATTTCAGATGCAATTCAATGTATTAACATCTGTATGCTAAAATTCCTTAGAATTTTGTTAAACAGAATCGCTCTCTCTACCTTTACATAATGAGGTGGGCTGGGGAAGCCTTCAGAAGCCACATTTTCCTCACCTGGCTTCCTGCTGGTGTTCAGCTCTCTCTTGTCTTGTGCAGGCCGCTTGCCACAAGGAGCGCCATGTGTCTCAGAAGGCTGTTTCCTTCATCCATGACATCCTGACCGAGGTTCTCACAGACTGGAATGAGCCACCTCACTTTCATTTCAACGAAGCGCTCTTCCGGCCCTTTGAGCGGATCATGCAGTTGGAGCTGTGTGATGAAGACGTTCAAGACCAGGTCAGTGTGACATGGGCTACGGCATCCTGTTCTCCAGGACTGGCATTTGGGGAGGGAGAAGCAGGCACTGTGCTCTGGTTCACATGCTGTCTTCCCAAGCAGTTGACAAAGCGAGGTTAAACAATTTAGCCAGGATCCCCTAGAAATTGATGGAATAGAAACACAGACTTACAGAATCTGGCTGCACTGATGGATAGCTTATAGACCGCACTATTGATCATACTCACCCTGCCTAATGGGGGACAAATGGAAGAAAGCAAACCCGGTGACCTCACAGGTGACACATTGGTAGGTCCAGAACTCAGCAGGCTCTCTCCCAAAATCAACTCAGATATTGAATAGAGCTTTTTGTTTCCTTTTAAATGCAATGACATATTGACAAGAAAATGAAACCTACTTAAATGGCACCATGGTGACAGCCAGAGAGGATGGACACCTACACAGCCCCTGGGCTGGTTTTGCTATAATGGATTGTACCATCAGATGAAGCCAGAGTTCATCATATCACATTCTCCGGGTTGTAGTAGCCAATGACAGCTATAAATCTCACTCAGGCTTCCCTTAGGCCAAGCATAAATATAAAAATAAGTAACATTAGAGAAAAGAGAAGAAATGAGGCTATATAGAAGCCAAATTCTGCTTTTTCCTCCCAAATAAAGTCAGTGTTAACTAGACATTTTATGTGATAAATTGAAGGTGCAAATTATAATCCCCTCATTAAAAAATGAAGAAAGTGGTGTATATATGAAGAGAATTATATTCTGTGTTATAAACAGAGATGTTAAAATGGCATGTGCTTAACATAAAGAAGGTAGTAAAAGAAGACTAGAAGAACAAAAGGTACAGTAAGTATGGGAAACAGCAAAATGCTGATGTAAGTTGATCCACATGCATAGTAGCTTTGAGTAGGATGCGCAGCATCGTTAGGAAAATGCAAATCGAACCCATGATGAGTACTGGTTCACTTGCTGTGGAGTGAGGGGCGGGGGGGAGCGGCTAAAAGCAAAGGGGAGATGATAACCACAGGTGAGATGCGAAGGAAATTACCATCAGAAGCTGGATTAAGAAAGCAAATTCTTTACTTGGTTCAGAACACAGCCTGGCAGTTCTACCAAGAGTGTGTCCCCAAGAGAAAGTAAGAAACCATTGATGGAAATGTTTGTGGTCACAGTCACATCATCAGATGGAATCAAGAGCTAGCGGTGGTGGTCTGTGCCTACAATTCCAGGAGGCAGGGGGATTACAAGAGCAGAGCCAGCATGGGCTTCATGGGATGTTCTAAGCCAGTCTGGGCTACTCTCTTGCGGTGGTGAGGAGGAGAGGCTGATAGAAGAAGACAGTGTAGAGCTAGAACCATGCAGATTCTAGCTTTGACAGAGTTTGTGGAATTGTGTTAGTGTCGGGTCAAAGATAAAAGACAAGCAAAGAGTATTACTATTACTAGACATCAGCATTTTATGATTAAAACCAACTCAGTACATTGGGAAGATATAAAAATGAAGGAGGGGGCTCTACAGATATAGTTCAGTCAGTACTGTACTGGCTATCTAAGCCTGAGGACCTGAATTAGATTCCACACCTGTGTAAAAGCAGGCATGTGATGCTCACTGTAACCCCATCTTGGTTGAAGTGGAGAACCCCTAGGGCTTGACTGCTGGCTAACCTGGTCAAACCAGCAAGCTCCAGGTTCAGTGGTAGACTGTTAAGTGGAGAGCAACAGAGGAAACTGCCCAATATCAACCTCTGGCCCTCATACAGGGCACTTACACATACACAACCTTGGAGATGCATGAAGACCCAACAACGGATTGGAGATACTCACCGTGGAGAAAAGTTACTGTTTAATGGGCAGAGAATCTCATTTTTGAAAGATGAAAATTTTGTGGGGATGGATAGCAGTGGAAGTATTAATCTGCATGAGCTATATGCAATTGGAAATGTGGTATATTTACACAGTATACATTTTCCTTTGACATAAAATGAATTATAATGAGATATCACAACACTTCCCTTGAAGCAATTGATAGAACAACCAGACAGCAATGACTCTGGGTAGAGATAGATAATGAGCAACACTGAGGACCAGTCTGAGTGACAGGTGCACATTTCCAAGTGCTTGTGGAGCTTTCTCTGTAATAGTTGTGATGCAAACCTATGAGGCAAGTCGCAATAAGTTTAACCAAATTCAAATCATACAAAGTATATTTTCTGCCCATCATGGGATTGGGTTCATAATAAATTATTTGGGAAAATGTTTAAATATTTGGAAATTCAACATCAAAATTCTAAGTAATCCTTAAGTCAATGAAGAAACGACAAGGAATCTTTTTTAAAAATGTCTTGAGTGAAAACATGACATACTGCATTTGTGGGATGTAGTTAAATTAGTATTTTGAGGGAAATTACAATTGCTAATGTTCATATTAAAATGGAAGACCTCTAAAGAAAGAAGTCCATGATTTTGGCCAATGGACTTGTGAGGAAGTCACTCTTGTAATTCAACAGAGGAAGTCGATGGTATTTTCAGCCAGTTTTACTTGGACATTTGTAAGAAAGATGAGCTTAACCCCTCACCTCTCAACACACACACACACACACACACACACACACACACACACACACACCACACTGAAAACTGGTCATGACTTAACATGAGCAAGAGCAATAACTGTAAGCATGGGTGAGGCAGAGTTTTCTTGGAAGCAATACCAGCAACATGACCCTTAGAAAGAAAAAAATGATGAATCAGACCTTATCAGAATTAAACATTGTATTCCCTGAAAGATAAAAATTAAGATATAATAATAAAAAGGAAAACTCAGGACTGGAGAGTTGGCTGCGTGGTTAAGAGCACTGGCTGCTCTTCCAGAGGACCCAGGTTCGATTCCTAACACACACATGATGTCTCACAACTGTCCATAACTCCAGTTCTATGGAATACAAAGTCTCTGCTGATTCCTCTGGACACCAGGCATGCATATGGTATACATATATACAGGTAAAATGCTCACACAGAAAATCTTTAAAAGAAAAAAAAAGATACGAATCGAAGTTGTAGGAGTTACTTAAAAAGCATGAAGTGGGAAGGCGATGAGGAGGCACATACCCAATACAAAAACCAGCAAGCTCACAGAAGGCTGATCTTGGGGAAATTTACTCGGCAACATTAGTTACTGGGAAAAGAAGCGAGTCTGTCTCAGCTGTGTTTTTCTCTCACTAAAATTAACTCAGAAATGAGGGGAGGGGGACAGAGAAGCCCGCCACCTTCCCTACAAGTTCTCCTTGTATTAATTAACCACTTCTGCCTTCCCTGTGCAGGTGGTCACCTCCATCGGAGAGCTGGTTGAGGTGTGCTCCACGCAGATCCAGTCAGGATGGAGACCCCTGTTCAGTGCTCTGGAGACAGTGCACAGCGGGAACAAGTCGGAGGTGAAGGAGTACCTGGTTGGGGAGTACTCCATGGGTAAGAACAGTTGGATGATTCTTGCCACAGCAGGCACCTTCGTTTCTTAGGCCGAATCTTGGCTCATCAACAGAACAGGAGGAGAGCTGTTCTGCCAGCCATGTTTTGTCAGTGGGAACATGAGGCTAAGACCTGGGGTTGGGTTGTTGCCAGCTGACCCAGAGTTCTGAGCTCATCAGGTCCTGCTCATGCCAAAAGGTTTTTGGTCCACCCTGTATTGCTATATACAGAGTTACTTCCTGAGACCACAGCGGGGAAATGTCACAACTTGAACATCTGAAAATATGAACTGCTGCAAATTCCAAAAAAAAAATGGATTTCAGAGTCTCAGTAAATTCTAGCAACTATTTCGAACTCTGAAAAACTCCAAATTCTGAAAAACATCTAGTCCCCAGCATTTAGGAAAAGGTACACTAAGCCTGTATCTATTTTCAAGTAAGAAGACAGAAAAGTATAAAACAGGGAAATCATAATTAGGGAATTTGGTCGGGCTAGAAATAGATTGGTATGCCCGGAGTCCAGGGGTGTTGTCTCAGTGATCCCCAAGGCCTTATTAACATTCAGAAACCCAGCAGAAGGACTTGTGGGATAGAGCATGCAGCTGTGGTAAGATTTATTGCATGGCTCATGACTAAGTTTCACTATGGTAATATAATAAGGGCATAGCCAGGTTATAAGGTAAAAAGACAGAGAATTGGAAGGATCCTATAGGTTTCCTTGCCTTCCCATAGAACATCACACAGGGAACTCTTCCCTGAGCAGTGGAAGTAGCAGCAACATAAAGTCCATTTATGTTGAAACTGGTCACATAGACATACTGTACCTGGCATATACCAACTCCCAGATGTTCACTATAAAGTAAAACTTTTGCTCAGCCTAGGATAGTGAAGCATCTTATGAGATTACTTGCCCGGGGATATTCTGAGAATCAAGTTCCTGGATGCCAGTCAAGAGCCACCTGATTGACAGCTCTACAAGCATGGTTTTCTATGACAAGCAGACTCGGGCCTTCTGTGTCTCTGCACAGGAATGAATGAACGAGTGTACTTCCCCAGAGGCTCTTCTGTCGATATTCTGCAGTCTCCTGTGCTGAAACATTCCAGAAGCCCCATGCTTACTGTACTGTAGACCACACATTGCTCTGGGTCTGTGTTCCTCCAGCTCGACCCTCCATTATCTCCCCAGCCTCCCCATAGCTCCCATTTAGGTGAAGCAGCAGGATAGGCTAGCTATTCGGTCAAAAGATCCAAACACTTCTCCAGTGACTCTTCTAAGACTACCTAGGAGATGCTGGAAACGTTAGCACCACAAAGGGTTAAAAACCTCCCTTCCTTACAATCTATCCCATTCCTCCCTCAGGAAAAGGCCAGGCTCCCGTGTTCGACGTGTTTGAAGCTTTTCTCAACACTGACAACATTCAGGTCTTTGCTAATGCAGCCACCAGTTACATCATGTGCCTTATGAAGTTCGTCAAAGGACTGGGTAAGTGGAACTCTCCTTTAATGACACCCTCGGTCACAGTAGACCCTTTAAAGGTGACTTTGTAGGGACATCCCTGGAGGCAGGGTGCAAGAGCAAGCATGCATCCTGGGATATGGACACATGGGCTCAGAGGCTCACTGCACTTTGAAGTTGATTTTTTTTTTTTTACTTTATAAAATATCTTGTGATATAATACATTCTCAAACTCTACATTATTTTATACCAACTTCCTTTTGGATCTTAGGATATCCCATTTACTCTTCAGTAATTGACCTTGTGTAGGAAACCGTGCCCGTCAGTATCACGGTTGGCAGTCGGAAAGTAAACTTAGGAATGCCTCCTCTTGCCTTCGGAATTGCAATGTGTGTTTGGATGAGTCAGCTTCCCCCTTCTTGAAGTCCTGGTCTATTTTAGGGAGCATGTAGGTGGTTAGATGCTCAAGTTAGAAACGTTTAATAGGGTGAAGTCTTGTATACAGCCTGACCGGCTGGAGCTGGGTTTTACAGAGCACAGATTCATCTGGGTGAGATGAAGCGAAGACTCGGGATTAAACCTGAGTCTTGGAAGACAACTGCATGCCTGAGAGGTTTACACAGAGAGCCTGAGCATCTTGGAAATGAGGAATATAGAAACTTGATGTTTGTATATCTTCTCAATAGATAATTGATACACTAATTATTTCTCTGTGAAAGAAACTGGACACAAGTTGTCACACTTGTCACCCTTATTTTTGAAGTAAGAACAAAACAAAGGCACAGAATGTATTTGTTTATTAGTCTGAGCTGTAGGCAATCCTTACCCTGTTCTGTTACAACATACAGTTGCCCTCTCCAGGGACATCCATGCAAGCAAAACACACACATAAAAATAAAAATATAGTAAAAATTAAAAAACAACTACAATACATGGATATCACATCAAGCAGTTTGGTAACCCAGATGGCTACAAAGAGACAATAGGTGGGTGCTGTATCCAGCCTGGATGCAGATCACGTCCATCTTGTTACTGACAAAAACACATGTAATTTAAAATTTAGGAATTTCTTCCTTCTGAAATTTTCACTCATGTTTTCATGTATACCCATGTAGGGATGCCAAATTATTAATGTGTACATGGAAGATATTTTGAAAAGGTGGGTTCTGTTTTGTTGTGCGGTCTATGAAGGAGAGTCAAGGTGTAAGACTTGGGGTTCCGTGGGAAAGACAGAACACCCCGTACAGTCATGCCTCCTGTGTACTACCTGGTTCCAGAGCCAACATCACTTGGGTATACAACATAGAAAAGGTAACACCTGCTAAATGGAGAGGATAGGAAATGACGCTATTGTTCATTTCCAGCTGTTTTTTTTTCCCCCACAAATTCGCCCTGGCCTCTGTTCTCAGTTGTAAGGTATATATGACTGTAAACCAGGAGCTGGCAAACTTACAATTCAAATCGAACTCCCTAACGGATTTTCCTGAAAACAGTTTTATTCTACCTTTGTGCTAGAGCAACAGGAATGAAGTCACACCCAGGCAGGATGACCCACAGGGCCTTGGGTACTTGCTCTCTGGCACTTTATAAAAAGTTTGCCAACCCTAATTTAAAATGTGAATTCATTTATTTCTTTTGTGTAGCAGCATGCCTCATTGCTTCTAAGTTTTAATTAATGCCTAGTAATTATGTCTGTTTACCCATAGGGAAGGATGCTTGCTGCTACAATTGCAGACAATTAGCAATAATCACAGTGCTGTGGAAGAATTTTATTAAAAGTATAGAAACAGATTCACGACACTGAAAATAAAAATTATAATTCTCATTTTTTTAACCTATAAATAAATCTTTTCCAGAGATGGGTTACATCTCTACAACTATATGAAAAGACACTAATTTAAGTCCAGTTAAGTTGCCTATGACTCCAAACCCTGTATGTTTGCTCTTCCTGGGCTCTTCATTTATTACCCCATGCTGGCAGCAGATAAAAATCCAAAGAGAGAGGCCAAGAGCCTCATTCCAGCCTTACAAGGCCTGCCTCTGGGACTGCTTTCTGTCGCCAAAGCCTCAGAAGTCACATCATCCAGCAGAGACTGTTAATGTGCTGGTGTGCAGAAATGCTCTCTCAGCCACCAGAAGTACTGGACCGGAGCAGACCAAGTGTTCCTCCTAGGGAGAACATTCATGGAGCGGAATCACGTTGGGATTATCCGAGCTGCTGTAGTTTTTTTTCCCCTCCCATGTGTATTTATTGGGGTCACATGTTGTGACTGGAGAACATGGGTAATTTTGTCTCTGTCCCCACTCTGCCCTAGGGGAGGTGGACTGTAAAGAGATTGGCGACTGTGTCCCCGGAGTGGGAGCCACTTCCACAGACCTGTGCCTGCCAGCTCTGGATTACCTCAGACGTTGTTCTCAGGTACTGGGGGGGGGAGGCAAACACAGCTCCACACCCCACAGCTGAGGGTATTCATAAGACATCAGCAAAAGTCTTTAGCTGAGACCCAAGAGACACTTTCATCTCTTCCACCTTAACCTCAGACCGCTCCATCTCCCGGGTTTCTCTTGTTCTTCTGCTTCCTTAGAGGTGGGGTCATGGGAAGGGGAAGCTGGAATCTGGTGCCCATTTTCCCATGGACTCTTCTCTGGGGTTCTCCAGAGACAAAACTATGTGACATGTTCACAGCAACCTGAGAGTGTTTTTAAAAATATATATATATAACTCAAATGTTGGAAAATTAGGCACCGTTCTGTTGCCAGTGAGCATTATTGCATCTGCTTCTTGACAGAAATGTTTTTGTTGCCTTTTAAATGCAAATCATAAGAACGTTTATTCTTCAGGAGCCCTTATAGTTCTGGGTCCCCTTTAATAAGTGGATTATAATCCTACTGTTCTCTAACACCAAGAAATTTCCAATATATAAGTGCACTATTTGGTGTGGTCTTCTTATCTAGTTATTGGCCAAGATCTACAAAATGCCCTTAAAGCCAATATTCCTTAGTGGGCGACTTGCCAGCTTGCCACGAAGGCTTCAGGAGCAGTCGGCCAGCAGCGAAGATGGAATCGAATCAGTCCTGTCGGATTTTGATGACGACACTGGTAAGCTTGTTGACTTGACTAGGATGGTTCGTTGTGTTCTTAATCCCAGAATCTTAGGGAATAAGTAAGTTAGTTTACAGATCATAACATAAGAGTGGTCATCCATTTCCATGTTTTTATATAATTGTTATCAGGATAAGTTTAGGGAGTCCCTGGAATCTCTGGTTAAAGTCAACACTAAGCCATTTCTTTGGCATGGCTGCCTCGGTGTAAAACCATCGCAGTTATGCGGACCCCATTCAAACCCTGATTTTTTTCTTGAATTTAGCAAATTAGGACAAAATTGCACTGGTGCTCATATAGGCTAGCAGCAAGTGCCTTCACTAGCTTCAAGGAAACACAGTTACTTCCCCCCTAAGACTACTTAGAGATAGGGGAAATTAAGCCATTACTGAAGGGAGACTGTGAGTGGTGAAGCCTGTGGGCTAAGGAAAGAATGCTTTTAAAGACTTTGTTTCAAATTAGGTGGCATGCAAGCTCCTACAAACCCACCTCCTAGCTAGTAACTCCAAGTGATCTTCCAGTGTGTGCACACCTGCCCGCACCTGCTGCCTGTGCGCTCAGAAGACCTCATCCAGTCCACACCTGGGAATGCAAATGACACTCTTCAATTTGAGAAACAGTATTAATGATTACACAAACTAAAATTATAAAAATAATGGAAGTGGCTAATTTTGTTCCTTTAGAAGAATGGACAGTAAGGCTAAGGATATAGCTTATTCAGTCATGGTTACCTCACACACATGATGCCCTGAGTTTGGTCTCCATCTCCACGTGAATATGATATAAAATAAGTGCCTGAAATCCCAGCACTTGGGAGGTGACTGACTATATAAATTTTGATATATCAACTATTATGCCTAGCTTTGTATAATCTATGTATACTTATGATATTTTTGTAAATGCTTGTACTTTTCACTGGGCAGGATAATTATGTATACTAAAAACCCATGGTAATACCTGAGAATATATCAGTTCTCAGAACTGTTTAGATGTTTTGTGTGTTATTATGTATATGTGAGGTGGGAAATGTCAATCAGAAGTTCAAGGTTCCTTGGCTAAATAGCAAGTTTGAGGCAAGCATGAGCTCCAAGAGACCCCATCTCACAAGAAAAACAAAGAAGACAGGAAATAAAACCAAATGGACAATTTTATATTTTTATTATCATTTGGTTAGAATGTCAAGAAGTCTGACAGTCATTTCAGTATCGAATTTACATATAATGTTGCCATTTTTAAAGTGGGGAGTTAGGGAAGAATTTTGAGTCTTTCAGACCATATTGACCAATCTCTGCCTCTCATAGGCACTGAGGGCTAACACTCCAAGCGATGACGGTCACCCCAGGGCCACTTGTCATTCATACGCAGTGCTCACCGAGATCTTGAGAGGATTCTTCCTGGATATCTGGGTTTCAGAGGGGTCCACTTTTTGTTTTCCAGGTCTGATAGAAGTTTGGATCATCCTATTGGAGCAGCTAACAGCAGCTGTGTCCAACTGCCCTCGGCAACACCAACCACCAACCTTAGATTTACTCTTTGAGCTGTTGAGAGATGTTACCAAAACACCTGGTAAGTGTCTCCGTCTGCTTCTACTGGCAGAGGGGTTGTTGGGCATGGAACTATTTCCAAGAAGGTACCTCTTTGGATGTTCCCCTGTGGTCACTGTTTCTTATATTTAATGCAAAGTTGCACGTTCAGTAGATGCTCAGTAATCATGTGTTGAATGGCCACAGTGAAGTGATGGGTCAGGTATGGCCCGGAAATTTCTACAAAAGATGTGTGGTTTTGATGCTGTTGGACTCCCACGTCCATCCATCCGTGTCTCCATAAGCCAGCTGGCTTTGCCATGATTTCAGCCTGTGCGGCCCCAGGACTGACAGGAGAGCTCAATACATCTGTCACTCATGAGCACACGCTGTACTAAGCAGCCTCTTGTCATGTGATTAGAGTTGGAGACGACACACAGCACCTAGGACTGTGTTGTAATTTTAGAAGTGGCACGAGAGAGAAAGACACCATGCAACAGAGTTCACGCAGAGGGGTTTTTGTTAAGTAAACGGAATATAAAAAGAAGGGGAGGGAGGAAACCGGCCTCTGGGGACAGGAGCAGCAGAAGAGGAGAGAGAGACAGACAGACAGACAGACAGAGAGGAGGGGGATAAACAGAGACAGGCAGAGAAGCAGAAAGGAACAGAAAGAGAGAGATGGGAGGTGGGTGGGGCCCTTTTAAAAGGGAGCATATTGAACATGCGCAGCAGGTCCTCTTAGTGACTGCAGCTGAAGATGCATCCTGTCAGAACCCCAAGGTCAGGCCAGCACATATATAATACCTGAATACTAGAAATAGTCCCCTGTGTGTAGAAAAGAAGAAGCCTTAGAAATGCATCTTTTGATATGAGTTTTAAAAACTTAGCATACATATTCTTCATTCCAAAGTTTCCTTTTATTCTTCATTCCAAAGTTTCCTCAGTCAAAGAAATTTTTATTTACTATTTTATGGGTGCTTTGCCTGCATAAATGTCTGTGCACCGTGTGCATACAGTGCCTGGAAAGGCCAGAAGAGGGCATCAGATCTCCTGGAACCGACGTTATGAACAGTTGTGGATTCTGGGAATCCAAAGGACCAGAGTTCAGCTCTTAACAGCTGAGGACATCTCTCCAACTCTGAAATTTCAGTTTTTAGTAATAGAATTAGAACCTTAATGAAACTACTAGTTAATCCCACAGTGAGAAGATGTCTCTCCATTGTTATAAAGATTTGATTATTAACACCTTCTCAAAACCCATTGCAAAGTTTGCAGCTAGTCTCATGTTTAAAAGCTAAAAGCGTCCCATTGAAGAGTTATGCACCACAGCTCCTCAGTACATCTCATTAGTAAGTGCCATTTTCAGTTCTCGTATTAATTAACACATGATACATATGAATGGTGTTTACTGTCAAAAATATCTATTTGTTGAACTCTCTTAAATGCTAAAATAAAAAATTGTGAAAAAAGTGAGAAGCAGTTAATAAGAGTGAATGACATTTATAAAGCATTATTTTAAATGTGGAATCAACTATTTAGAGTCTTTCTAAATACGCATACATACATGTACATTCAAAAACGACTTTAATTCTATTCTATGTTAAAATAGAATTATATCTGCAGGCACAGTTTTGCTCCACTCTCTATAGACTATGTAATTTTCATGTTCGTTATCTTTTGTATCTTTTATTATTTTTTTTTCTTGCTGGGTCTTACCGTTTAGCCCACATTGGCCTGAAACTGGTAATCTAGCTGTTGTAAACAGCCCAAGAAATAGAAGTATGAACCAAGCCTACCCTATTTTTATCTTGTTTTTAAAAATCTAATGTTTTTAAGGAAGCAAATATTTTCTTTATAGCATTGTCTACAGAATAAAAAAAATCCACATCTTAAATGTCTGTCAGTACTGAAATTGATAATAAATTACACCTATGTATAATGGAAATAGTATATGTCAGTGAAAATAAGGACTGTTTATAATACAAACTTTGTTCTTCATATTTATCAAAAAGTAGTTTTTAAAGCTTAGGCAGTGTGGTGGGAAATTGCCTGTAGCCACAGAGCTATTCAGGAGGCTCACGCAGGAAAACACATATGTCCAGGAGTTCAAGGTCTGTCTGGGTAACACAGTGAGACCCAGACTGTTAATAAACAAACCTATGTCCTATAGAAATATATATGTAATATATTTCAACATTCTTTCTATATGCATCTATGTCCTTATGCATCTGATTCTGAGGACTAAGAGATTAAGTGACATTTTAGCCTTGTGATATTTGAATTTGTATGTGTATTCCTATACCTACAGAGCTAAAATCATAGAAAGAAGAAAAATGTTCCTGTTATTACCCAGTGAGTTGTCAGTTCTTCCATATTTTCTCAGATATTGGGGAGCTCTTTGGAAAGAGATCTTTGATACCAGCCATAGCAAGAAACCCCTACTCCTCCTGCAGTCACGGTTCTGACCCTTCCCTTCCTTTTTCAGGCCCAGGGTTTGGAATCTATGCAGTTGTTCACCTTCTCCTTCCTGTGATGGCTCTGTGGCTCCGCCGTAGCCACAAGGACCATTCCTACTGGGATGTGGCATCTGCTAACTTCAAGCATGCCATCGGTCTGTCCTGCGAGCTGGTGGTGGAGCACATCCAAAGCTTTCTACACTCAGGTAGCTACAGTGCCAGGGCCAGCCCTTGTGGTCATTGCTTCTGCATGTAGCATCGTTATCTCCAAGTGCTTAGTGAATGACTGATGTAAATGCCTCTGTCTGGGGAACAAATGAAATATAACCATGTGGTTAGAACCAGTAATCTAATAGCATATCATTGGAGGGAAAATTGATATGCACGCAGCCTGTATAAAATTATCAAATGGATTGATCTGTGCTTGTTGTTGAAGATATAATGCCTAGTAGCAGGTCTAGCATAGCAATGCATAGGAGGGGAAGGCATATTCAAATACATAATCTTTAAAATCCCTGTAGCCAAAGTATACAGAAGTGGGGTTTCTTGTGCTTCTACATCTAAAGAGGGCAAATTAAAGAAATAGAATTTAGGAAAGGCTCCAGTTACCAGCAAGAAGTTCATTATCAGGGCAGGGATTATGGGAAGTATCTTAATGCCTGTGGCACTGAGGGTTCCCCACAGCTGATGGACTAGGAGGGACTAGGAGGGATTTACCACAGTTTTGGGGGGGGGTCTAGAGCTGAAGAAGGAGGGACAGACTTCAGCATGCAGATTAGACATGTCTAAAAGGGTTGATATTTTTGAGCAGACTGTTGCTTGCACAGGGTGGGGTGTGGGCAATACCACTAAATTGTTTCTGTGGCATCACAAGGGTCCTAGGAAGAACATACAGATGCATTCCTGGGGTTGGCAAACATACTGGTGTGAGGATCTCTCCTTCCTTCAGTCTGCAAATGATGTGCAGATGGACGCCAGATTGACAAGGTTCAGAAGTCACCAAACTGAAATGAGATTGCTTTGTTCTCCAAGAGCACTTACACGCTAATTCAGTTTCCAGCACCAAGGAAAGCATGTTCAGATTTTCCTTTTTAGAATCAGTTTTTTCCAGCAATTCATTTTCAGGCCATATATTATATCCTGTCTTGTTTGAATAGCTTAATAATATGCTGAACTTTAAACAATACACCACATTTCATCTTGCTGTATCTATAAACAGAATGAAACATGTCAAACCTGGGGAAGAGGACTCCAAAAATAAGCATTGCTTTGCTGTATTTTGTTTGTTTTGAGAGGGTATAGGAAGAGGGTATGCCATTCCTGTTCTTTTTTTATGTCTTACTTAGCCTTTCTTCTTTGGCCAGAGATGGCCGTCACGTTCTCTCTCTTTACACCTAAAACCTTTTTACTCCTTCCTGCAGACATCAGGTATGAGAGCATGATCAACACCATGCTGAAGGATCTCTTTGAGCTGCTGGTGGCATGTGTGGCCAAGCCCACAGAAACTATCTCCAGAGTTGGCTGTTCCTGCATTAGGTGAGAATAGGGTTCCTTGGCTCTCCCCAAAGGTGGAGTTTTATTGTGGAATCCAAAGGCATTATCTTTATGGTAGCAAATCACTTTTTTATAAATAATTTATAATGAATAGTCCTTTTTGATGTTTAGTCTATAAGTACTTTGTGTAGATGGGGGTAGACAAAGCAGAGATAGAGAAAGTGATGGGTGGTTTCCTTGGAGACAAAAGAGGAAGGTTTTCTTCGGAAGTGATGGTGGAGCATGGTGAGTGGAACCTGAGAATTAGGGTCCACTACCAGCTCCTAACCACCAGGTAGTTTGCCTCAATCTGTTCCTGGGTCCTATGAACCCCTGTGGGGGATTCTCTTAGATTTTAGGATCTTGTTCTCATGCCCCACTCCTGCTCCTAACAAGCCCCATTTTGGGATGCAGAATACTGATCCTATATACAATGACAACATAAAATTCCCTTGTGAGAACATTACTAGATGCCTAGGCCCTTCTATCTCTTTGGTGTAGATACCGAGAGTGATGGCATAGCCTCTAGACACAAACACAATTGTAATCCTAGCACCCAGTAGGTAGAGAAGAGGATTTGAGTTCAAAACCACCTTAGGCTACACAGAAAGGCAAGGTCTCAAAGAAAAAATAAAAACCACCAGAGAGAGGGTCACTGAAAACTGATAACATTGACCTCCAGAGGCGTTAATGATAAATACCCAGAAAGGACAGGAGAGCGGGGCTCAGAATAGCAATAATGGTGACACTTGGTTCCTTACTCAAAGTGATCGTCTTCATTATTTTTCTATTGTTACAATGAAAACACACTATGGCAAAGGCAATTTATAGAAGAGAGGGATTAATTGGGCTTACAGTTTCCAAGGCTTCACGTCCATGATGGTGGAGCAAGGGTGTGTCAGGAGAGTAGCTGAGAGCTCCTATCTCAGACCACAAGCTGAGAGTACCCTACACTGGAGATGGCAAAAGGCTTGGGAAACCTTAAACAAGGCCACACATCTTAAGCCCTTCCCAAACAGCCACTCACTGGAGACTCTGTATTCAAAACCAGAGACTTTCTGGGAACATCTCATTGAGACCACAATTGTAAGTCTTCACTAGGTGATTATTCCAGTTAGGAGAACAAGACAACAGGTGCAAGGAGATAGTAAGAGTTTGGGTCTTATTTTATGTGGTTAGGGTTTGTAGAGGAGTGATTACAATCAGGGCCAGGATGGGAAAATAAATGAAGGGCACACAGCCCTACATATAAGCCCATGGTTAAATGTGGGGCTGTTTGCAATGGAAATCCATTGATGTGTCTAAACTAAAACGGTTTAGATATTAGTATCTTGACAGTGCACGACCAGAGGGGTGGAAGGCAGGAGTGAGGAGACAGGAAGTCTTGCAGAGCAAGAACGGGATAAGCCTGTGTTCCACTCAACCTTGAGGACGCAGAATTTGTGGACACGGGATATACGCCTTTTGGCAGGTACGTCCTCGTGACCGCGGGTCCTGTGTTCACTGAGGAAATGTGGCGACTTGCGTGCTGCGCCCTGCAGGATGCCTTCTCTGCCACTCTCAAGCCAGTGAAGGTAAGACGAGGAGGGAGGCGATGTTTTCCTCTTTCCTAGCCCCCTGACGCTTAGTCAAACTGGGCACCTGAGCTCTGTCTGCCTCCTCATACAGTTGCATAGTAGCAGAACATGAGGAAAAAACAAAAAACACTGGGTTGGTTCTTTTGTTTTTTTTTTTTTTTTAATCAGTATCAGATTCGAGACTAGGCCTGGCACTCTGAGCACAGTCAAACCCTATGAATGCTTGCTGTTCCTCCCTAGGACCTGCTAGGCTGCTTCCACAGTGGCACAGAGGGCTTCAGTGGGGAAGGCTGCCAGGTGCGGGTAGCAGCGCCATCCTCCTCCCCGAGTGCTGAGGCAGAGTACTGGCGCATCCGGGCCATGGCCCAGCAGGTAAGAGATGGACAGTGTGGGTCTTGGGACTTCAGAAGCATGAGATGCATGCTCAGAGTCATCTTGAATGTCCTATATCACCAGGCGCCTCTCACTCCCTCAGAGACATACACGTTAAGGCTCTAAGCCCATCAGTAACATTTTCCCACTGGAACGGCTTTAGCTCATTCTCCCTACACCATTCTTTGAAGGTTGTATTCTTTTGAACTCAGATCAGAGCCCATCCTACAGCCTGGACTTCATCTACACCTTGCTTGGGCTACTTAGAAGGGTTTTCTAAATACGGGTGACTAAAGATTGTTCAGGCATTACATTCTTATCACCCATACAGAATACAGTCCTTAATATTTTAAGTGACTTAGCACATTTGAATTGAATATAGCCAACCATTAAAACCATCTTCATATACACCGGGTTTGGCTCTTAGCCCCCATGTCCGATGGCTCACAAGCACTTTTAATGCTAGATCCAGGGAATCTGTTGACAAGTTTCCCATCCAGGTTTCTTCTGAAGGACTTTGCCCAGCAGTGCTCAGCAAAAGAGACAAGGAAGAGCCTTCCATATTCAGTTTGTCACCTCGCCTGCTGAGCACATTCCTAATGTCCTGGGACATGACCGTTCTGAAGAGAGAGGCAGGTCCCTAGGAAGCATCCATGATGTGTCTGCAGAAGAAGGGACAGAGGAAAAATAAGGCTGCAACCAAGAGCCCCTTCAACAGCGTAGCAACTGTGGCCAGCTGCAGCAATAAGTTGGGCTTTGAGCAAAGCTCAAGGTGGCCCTCCTCAGGAATGGCTTCTCTAAAAAGAAACCTGTGACAGTTGGTTGTTTCACATGTTTACACTGTGGGATTTTCAGCTGTGTGCAAGCATGCAGTAGACTATAAAAATGACAGCTAGGCAAGGGGGCAAATGCCTATAATTCCAGCATTCGGGAGGCAGAAGGACCCTGAATTCAGACTAGCTGGGCTATAGGATAAGTTTCAAGCCAGCTTGGTGATCCTATTTCAAACTCGGCAACAGATGGACCATCAACAGAGAAGCCTCTCCTGAAATCTGTATTAATGGAGAAGAACAGGGAAGTGTTTCACCCCTTCAGTTCCAAACCTCCCTTCTATATTTACAGTTAAAAATAGCTAGTTGTGGGAAATAAAGGGTTTCCTTTAAAAAGGGAGTCTAAAAGGTCTTTAAGTCCAAAGAAATGAGACCTTGGAGCAGTGGTCTGATAGATGTTTGGAATTTTCAGCCACCTCTGTGCAAGCCACATCAGGAGTCCTAATAGGAAAGTGGTCCAGAAAGGAACTGAGAATCTTAGCTGCATTTATTTGTTTGAGACATAGCCCTGGCTGGCCTGGAACTCAGAGAGATCTGCCTGCCTCTGTTTCCTGAGTGCTGGGATTAAAAGCGTCACCATGGTTGACTGAGTCTTCATTTCTTATTTCTGCCTTGGATATAAAAGCTAGAGATAAAGAGATGTAGAAAAATGGTAGAGTGTTTGCCTAGCATGTGCAAGCCCCTCTAAAACATATGTATGTGTGTGCGCATGCATGTGTGTGCATGCATATTCTATGTACACACATATACACACATATATATGTTTAATATATGCATAATATATGCATATATGTGTGTGTATGTGTGTATGAGCTTTTACAGATGTAGCTTGTATCCTGGTTAGTGTTTTGATACCTTGGCGCAGCTAGGGTCATCTGGAAAGAGGAAAGCTCTATTGAAAACATGTCCCCATCAGATTGGCCTGACCAAGCCTGTGGGTCATCTTCCTGATTGATGACTCATGTGGGGCCACCCCTGCGCTGGCAGTCCTAGGTGTCTAAGAAAGCAGACCGAGTAAGCCATGGGACAGAGCCAGTAAGCAACAATCCTTCAAGCCTCCACCTTCCTGCTTGAGGTCCAGCCCTGACTTCCCTCATGGACTGACTATGACCTGAAAGTTCTAAGATGAAGTTAACTCCTTCCTCCCCAAGTTGCTTTTGGTCATGGAGTGTATCACAGCAATAGAAAGCAAACTTACACCAACCCCCTTGTATTTGGTATTGCTGCCTAGTGTCATACTCGGAGGGTAATGAACTGACATGTGATGGGATGGTATTATTAATGTTGGTAGTCAATGCTTATTATTTGCTCTGCATATGTAATATACATGTATCAATTTATTTCATCATCTCTATCAGGTGGAAGCCATTGTCATCTCACTTCATAAGTAAAGACACGGGTAAAGAATAAACTACTTACCTGGGGTCACTAGCCAGCGGCATTGGTAGCTGCGGGCTTCTTAACTGTCCCTTTGTGTACATATATATTCTTCTTGCAGGTGTTTATGCTGGACACCCAGTGCTCACCAAAGACTCCGAACAACTTCGATCATGCTCAGTCCTGTCAGCTCATCATTGAACTGCCTCCTGATGAGAAGCCAAACGGGCATGCCAAGAAAAGGTAAGCCGCTGCAAACACAGAGAACGCTCTTAATATAAGAACGCTCACCTTTTCTTTCCCACTCCCTCTCTTTAATCCAAACTCTAGCTAGGAACACTAGCAGCATTGTAGATCATCTAGCAAAGGTTTCCATGAAAATGGCAAGCCTTTTAACCACATTTTACACACGCAGTGTATACTGTTTAATCCATAGGGAACCAATGCAGGCTAGGTGACTGACAACGCCGACATGTTTTGGAGGCTCAAAGTCAGAGGTCAAGGTGTGGGCGGGACTTGTTAAGCTTGTAGATGGCAGTCTTCTGAGTCCACACATGGCGATTCCTCTATGTTTTTCTGTACAGATTTCCTCTAACAAAGAGTGTGTATATACCAGACTAAGATCCCCCCAAATGACTTCACTTTTATTTGCCTCCTCAAAGACCCTTCTTGTAAATATGATCTATTCTGACTGGGATTAGGTGTTTGACATATGCATTTGGATAGGATACAACTCAGTTCATAAAATCTTATGTGTAATAATCTTATTTAAGGTGTTAATTGGATTTTTAAACAAAACGTAGAGCAGTCAGTTCTGCCCAGGAGTCCAAGGTTAGCCAGGCATCATAACAAGACTTTAAAATACATACCTGAACTGTGCCAATCTGAAATAGGGTAGTTAATTCAGACTGTTCCAATGACTAATAATACAACTGTGCTGTCAGGAGGCAAAAAGATCCATGTCTTATCAGAAGATATTTTTAAATACTATCATCTTTCCTGAAAAATCCTTGTTCTTGGAGTCGGATGCAAAGGCAAAGCTACCTGGCTTTGCTTTGGGAAATTAATAGCAATAATTGTTTAACATTGGGTAAGGGTACAGCAGATAACATCCCACTTGCCTTTTAACCCATGAGGACAAGAAAAGCCAAGTTACATATCCAAAAATATACAACCACCAAGTGTGAAAACCAGAAGCAAACCAAGTTCTGGAGGAACACAAGACCTCTGCCCTTCACCACTCTGGGGAGCAAGTAGGTGCAAAGGACTTGGGTTGGCATTCCTCCAGACTTGTGTTTTAATCCTAACTCCTCAGGTTACGACTAGAAGGTAAGGCCTTTGGTAAACCATGAGGTTTGAGCCCTTCATGAATGGGACTAATGCCTTTGAGAGAAACAGGAGTGCTCCCTTGTCCCAGTCTACAGCTAGCAGAAAAACCCTTACCAGGTCCAGTCATACTGATACTCTGTTCTCAGACTTCCAACTGCCAAACACTGTAAAAATCAACCTCATTGATGAAAAAACAGCCCAATCCGTGGGATTTCACTATAGCAACCTGAACAAAGGCAGCTGTTACCACTGCACAGCCTCTGGGTGATTTGAGTAACAGCTTGTTTAATATAACCATTTAGGTGAAATTCCTGTGGAATATTCTAGCTAGCATTTGTTGTACACAAAAGAATACATGGAATATATATATATGTATGTATTAAAATTATGAAACATGAAAAATTATATGCATGAACCTGTCACACAAAAAAAGAACTTTAACAGTATCCCATGTACTTTCCCCCCAATTCCAGCTCCTGCTTCCCCCAACATCAGCTTTTAAGGGTAGGTCATAACTGTCTACTTTAGATGTTAAAGACAATGAAAAAGATAAGATACTGCGCTTCTTTTTTAGGATAATACTGCAAAGTACAGATGATAGAGAACTGAGCAGGTCTGTAAAGGATTTGCCTTCTTAGTTTGGGTCCTTACATTGTAGACTTGAAGCACTTAGACCAAATTGGTAATGCTCTAATTTCCTTCCTGTTTCTGTCATAAAACACTGATCAAAGGTAGCTTGAAGGAGAAAGGGTTTGTTTGGCTCATACTTCCAGATCATGGTCCATCACTGAAGGAAGTCAGCGCAGGACCTTGAATCACAAACCATAAATTGTTGGCTCTCTCAGACTCATGCTTAACTTTCTTTTACCCAAGACTACAAGCCTAGGACATGATGCCGCTTACAGTGAGCTGGAGTCTCCCATAACAACTCAAGACAGTCAGTACAACCCCTAACATAGCCACAGACCAACCTGGAAAGGATAGAAACTTTTTTATTAGGTGATTCTAGACTTTTATCAAGTTGACTACTAATAACAAGGACAAGTAGAACCTTCTGCAGAGGAACAGATATTCAGGTTTGCTAATACTGAGTGACTTTAACCAAAAAGCTGTCTACATAGGAGCCAGGGAGAGAGAGGGAGTTCTTTAATGTACAGAGTTGCTGCCCAAGATGATGAAAAGGCTTTAGAGTGACAGTGACGTTTTTTGTTGTTTTTTTTTTTAATATTTATTATGTATACAATAGTCTATCTGTATGTATGTCTGCAGGCCAGAAGAGGGCACCAGACCTCATTACAGATGGTTGTGAGCCACCATGTGGTTGCTGGGAATTGAACTCAGAACCTTTGGAAAAGCAGGCAATGCTCTTAACCACTGAGCCATCTTTATATCAGCACAGTGACAACACTCAGCACCACTGAATTGTATAGTTAAAATACAGTGTGTTGTATGTGTGTGCAATGTATGTACACATTGCAGAAATCATTTCAGCCATCTGACAGGGTTACTGATTTAGGGTGGCAACCCCTTACTGTGTATTTCATCCTGAATGAGAGTCATGGTTTTTCCTCAGTGACAAGCACATGAAGTGAAAAGCCCATATTTAGATTAACGGATGATTTTTTTGTTCTTCTAGCTGAAACAATCATTTTTGTTAAGTATAAAAGTAATTTTAAAATTGTTTCATAGTGGGGCAGACTAAAACAAGAAAATACCAACAAGGTGGCTGGTCCTAAGGATGGTTCCGTAGTTCCTGTGTAGAGTACCAGCATTTAGGAGTTGGAAGCAGGAGATCAGAAGTTAAGGCCATCCATCCTCATCTACATAGCAAGTTTGAGGTCAGCCTGGGCTACATCAGATCCTGTCTTTAAAGAAGTCTGGACCTTGTATCAGTTACAGGAATTAGTTGGCAGCATGATGCTATAGGCAATAAAACAATAGAAGCTATTTTCATAAAATTCTAGGAGCAATGAAAGGAACATGAGACCACAAACCACACTGGTCAATTAAAGTGGTGATAGCCTGAAATAGAAATTATTTTCTCGGTACAAAAAGCAGCCAAACCAAGCATTTGAGCATTTACATATAAACTACCTTATCTGAATTGTTTGTTGATTAGAGAAGTGTGGAACTGTCACATTCATTACCTGCCCACTGCTCAGCCAGATGCCCCCAGTGATGTCTAGGGAGGATGAGCGCTCTCTCATCTCTCAGTCTACAGAGCTAACCTGAAAGCTGACTCAGGGAAATCAAATGACCATGCAAGCTTTGTGCCACAGTCCCCCTGGCCAAACTGGCAGACAGAGAATTGACATGAGTGGATGCTGTTTGCCCAGACTTGCTGTGGAAGTTTATGAGCAAAGAGTGGTGGGCCACTTCCCACCGCCCAGCTAGCTTTACCTGAAATAATGACATAGAAACTGTATTCTTTTAAACACTGCTTGGCCCATTAGCTAGCTCTAGCCTCTTACTGGCTAACTCTCACATCTTGATTAACCCATTTCTAATAATCTGTGTAGCACCACAAGGTGGTGGCTTACCGGGAAGATTCTTAACCTGCGTCCATCTCGGAGAGGAGAGCGATGGCATCTGTCTCACTGCCTTCTTCCCAGCATTCTGTTCGGTCTACTCCACCTATCTAAATTCTACCCTATCAGGCCAAGCAGTTTTCTTTAATTAACCAATGAAAGCAACACATAGAAAGAAGATCCACCTACATCAATTTTATAATGGTAGCACCATAATAGCAGTAGCATAGAAATTTCCAGTGCCTAAAGCATTAGCATTTGACCCTTGAAAATTCTTGGTAGCAAAAACAAGCCGGTAAGACTTCCATATGTATGTGTGTAAGAAAATAGGGTAGGAGGTTAGAAGGGTTAGGGGTGTCCTGATTTGTAATATGAAGGTGTTGTGTTTATTTCCTATGACTTGATAATTCAGTACCTTAATTTACCATCAACAGCTCCTGGATTTTAAAAAGGTGCCAGGAATTCTATCAGCTATGGTTAAAAGGGAAGTTTACCCCTTTTAAAGAGAGATATTAAAGGGCAGGCAAGATGGCTTAGTGAGTAAAGGTGATTGTAACGGGGTAAGATGACTTGAGCTAGATCCCCTGCACACACATGGCGGAGGAACTAGAGGACACTGAACCCTACAAATACTCCTCTGGCCTCCACATATTCCACATGCATGCACACACATAATTAAAAATAATTTTGGAACACAGTGGACTTAGTTGGGAGTGTCACATGTTCTGAAATGGATCGTGCCTACCTTGCTGTGAAAGAAGGGAGAAGGCAGAAAGCCACTAACCATTCCCTGTCTTTGCATTTGAAGTGTTTCTTTCAGGGAGATCGTGGTGAGCTTGCTTTCTCACCAAGTACTGCTCCAGAACCTGTATGACGTCCTGCTGGAAGAGTTTGTCAAAGGCCCCTCTCCAGGAGAAGAGAAGACATCGGTCCAAGTGCCAGACACCAAGCTGGCTGGCTTCCTCAGATACATCTCCATGCAGAACCTGGCTGTGATATTTGACCTGCTCCTGGACTCCTACAGGACTGCCCGGGAATTCGACACAAGCCCGGGCCTGAAGTGCCTGCTGAAGAAAGTGTCGGGCATCGGAGGCGCAGCCAACCTGTACCGACAGTCGGCCATGAGCTTCAACATTTACTTTCATGCCCTGGTCTGTGCCGTTCTCACCAACCAAGAAACCATCACTGCGGAGCAAGTGAAGAAGGTCCTCTTTGACGAGGAGGAGAGGAGCTCTGATTCCTCGCAGCAGTGCTCGTCGGAGGATGAAGACATCTTTGAAGAGACTGCACAGGTGAGCCCTCCGCGAGGCAAGGAGAAAAGGCAGTGGAGGGCCCGCCTGCCTTCGCTCAGTGTACAGCCAGTGAGCAACGCAGACTGGGTGTGGTTGGTCAAGAGGCTGCACAAGCTCTGCATGGAGCTCTGTAACCACTACATCCAGATGCATCTGGACCTGGAGAGCAGCTTGGAGGAGCCACCCACCTTCAAGAGTGACCCGTTCTTCATCCTCCCCTCCTTCCAGTCTGAGTCGTCCACACCATCCACGGGAGGCTTCTCCGGGAAAAACACGCCGTCGGAAGATGATCGCAGAGAACACCTAAGTGAGCCTCTGAGCCTGAGAGTGGGCAGCGGGGACGTGCTGCTGCTACCCCCCAGCCCCAAGATAGAGAGGAAGGATCCTGGCCGCAAGAAAGAGTGGTGGGAGAGCGCGGGGAACAAGATTTGCACCATGGCTGCTGACAAGACCATCTCAAAGCTGATGACTGAGTACAAGAAGAGGAGGCAGCCGCACAACCTGCCTGCCTTCCCCAAGGAAGTCAAGGTGGATAAGAAGGGCGAGCCCCTGGGGCCCCGGGGTCCCGATTCCCCACTGCTTCAGCGGCCACAGCATCTCATGGACCAAGGGCAGATGCGCCATTCCTTCAGCGCAGGCCCAGAGCTGCTGCGGCAGGAGAAGAGACCCCGCTCGGGCTCCACCGGGAGCTCCCTGAGTGTCTCCGTGCGAGATGCAGAGGCACAGATCCAGGTACGGTCCAGCTAGCAGTTTGCTGCAGATGCCAGAGGTGTCCCCCTTGCAAAACCTGCATCCCCAGAGATGTGAAACCAGCAGGGGAAACGAAGGATGGAGTTCAGGTGGCTGAGTGCTTGCCTAGCATGCAGGAAGCCCTGGGTTATATCCCCCCACTCCCGTTCACCTTCCTGAACTAGGTATGGTCAGTCCTGCAATCCCCCAACAGAGGAAGTGAAGACAGAGAGATAAGTTCAAAGTCATCCTTGGCTAACTTTGAGTTACTTGTTGTGGGCAGATCAGGCTACATCAGACAAACAGAGATCTGGTACATAGCAGGTGATATAAATCATACCTCCAAGTCAGAATGACTGGACCTAGGCTGTGCCATCTGCCTGAGAAACAAATTTTCTTCTCAGGTCATTTCAGAAACCATTTTCCTATGTTGGCATACACAATTGAGAAGTAGGAAGCCACCTGTATACATAAGACACTAAAGCTGATTTTACAAATAGGCTTTAGCTGGCATTGAGCTCTCCTCCTGTCATTTGAATATGGCTCTGGGTCTGTTCTGTTGTTCAGAAACAATGTATAAAGAAAAGAGCCAGACTGGATGCTGCTTTGTTAAAATGGATCATTTTAACCATTGTGAGCACATACATAGCATATCAAAAGGAGTTTGAGAGAGAAACAGCATTGATAGTGCTTATCCAGTATAAGAAAATATGGAAACAAAGAACTAGGGCGATTCTAGATGAAGTCCTTTACTGTAGAGTCTTGCTAAAGGTGCATCAGAGGAACTCTGCATGTACACACATTTGAAATACACCCTACAGGAGTCACGCCTCCTCCTTTGAAACATATACAACAGAGAAGTAAACTTGATAAGACCGAGTCTGCCTAAGTTTGCTAGACTAGTTTCTTCAGTACTAGGGATTGAGCCTAAGGCCTGATGCATGTAAGGCAAGCCCTCTTCACTAAGGGACATCCCTGGTTTGGGCTATGTTGTTTTTAAAGTATCCAGTAACCATGAGATAGCTGTTTATTCTTTTGCTGGTAAATTTCTTGGTGAATCCTGTCTCTTAATTGTTTTTAAATGTGTTTGGGTTTTAAGGATTTTAAATCTCCTAAATTAAGGTAGAAGGATCTCAAGTGATCCAGGTGCTAGCAGACAGCTAATTGAACTATCAGCGTCCGATGCCGATTATCTCCTCCTGCGTTTTTAGTCTTAACAGTTTGTGAAAGCTAAACATAAGCCATCCCTCATGTTAGAGGATTCTCTTCCCACCCTTCAGTATGTGAAATGAAAACCAGTTTATTATAGGCACATTAAATCATTATTATATAGGGCTCAATCCTGAGAAAACCATGTGCAGATTCCCAGAGCTTAACAGTGCAGCTGTGCAAAACCATGAGGCAGCCAGTAACTCTCTTCCATCCTCTCTCATAGGCATGGACCAACATGGTGCTAACCGTTCTCAATCAGATTCAAATCCTTCCAGACCAGACCTTCACGGCCCTCCAGCCAGCAGTGTTCCCATGTATCAGCCAGCTGACCTGTCACGTGACTGACATCAGAGTTCGGCAGGCTGTGAGGGAATGGCTTGGAAGAGTGGGCCGCGTCTATGACATCATCGTTTAGTAGACTCAAATCCCTGTGGTCAGAGTCTGTCTGTCCATCCAGCTGATAGTGTTTTCCCTACCACCAGCCCATTCAAGCTAGGTCTCTGAGAAACTAGTTCTCTGAAACCTAGCAACGCAAAGCTTTTTCCAAGCTCTCTGAAAATTAGCCAGCCTTGGGCTAGTCTGGATGCCAAAGTAGTATCCAAGGGACACGGTGATCTCTGGCCTCGCACACTGTTACAGGAGAGTCTGCATTCACTTCTAAATCTAAATTTAATTTCCAAGTGCATTTGCTTGTCGTAGTCTACCCAAATGGGTCATTTTTAAGAGCTCTCCTGTAGAAGCCCGAGGCTGATCCATTTAATCCATCATTTTCAAAAATCAATGTTAAGTCCTAAGAAAACATTTGCCGGTGAGTCAAGCTGATATATATATTCATATATCTAGCACCAGACATAATTAATCAGAAGAATTTTTACATTCTGATGATTATAATTTGGTTGGGAAGAAAACTGCAAAAGTGTATTTTTTCCAGTGCTCTAATCAAGGGAAAAAAATTACTTCTAAAATATATTCAGGACCATTTCAACATTATTAAGTTGTTAAGATTTTCAGGTTAATAGTCATAACTTCCCCCAGGTAAGGTACTGTTGTGCCTTTATTTCTCTGTTTCTAAAGGAAGGAAATTCTTTCCTAGCGTGATTTTGAAGTCTGTGGCTCAGCAGTGGTGTGCACTGTCGCGAGACTTTGATACTGACGACCCTGTGTCCCATGAGTCTTTGCTTCTGCTCCCAAGGCAGACAAAGAAAAATGGTGCCTTAGTCTTTTGTTGCACAGACATTTCTATGCCCCACAATTATCTGACTGTAAGGTATGACACTCAGATTTCTTAAAATGCAATTCACTTTATATCCGTATCCTTTGGAGGAAACGAACTCGGAGTCCTCCATCTGGTGGGCATACTTCTCAGGGGAGGGGCAAGAAGTGTGGAATGGGGATACAGCTGGAAGGGGTGGGCTAGGGACCGTGACAGGATCGTTGTAAACCTTCCACTACAGCACAGTTGGGAGAGGATGGTGTGAGTTACACAAACTCTAGACTGAACGGGAAGGGACACAATGAATTTAGAAAACTATTTTTTTTCTATATAAAACACTTCTCTCTAGCAAATTTACTCTCTTAACTCATGTTATTCAGACCAATATTTTAAGGAGATATTTCTTTTTCTAAGTATCATTAGAAAATTTATTTGAAACGTAGTACCATATCTGTGGCGGGTTAGGAATTAAGAGTGAGGTTCAATCCCTGATACTTAGGAACCACTGAGCTTCCCCAGCCCTCACCACATATTATATACATTTCTTACAGTATAGTAATGACTATAAAGCTTTTCAGGAAAGCCCACTCACACTCTACAGTGTAGGATTGGTTACCGAGGCATATGTGGCATTTCCCCAGTGCCTGAAACTATATTCATATGTCATCCTGTAAAAATGAGACTTCACTCTTCAGTACTGAAGGACCTCACAGGGGCTGAACTTTATCCGGCAGTAATCATCAGTGTTGCCCTCCGTGAGAACTCAATAGCTATCTACAAGGTCAAAGAAAGGTGGACTGGCTTGTTTGGGGGGGTCAAAAAGAAATCCCCATTCTCCATGTCATCCACACAGACCACAGAATCTAGAGGACATTTTCCTAGTCCCACAAAACAATCTCTGCCTTCAGAGACAATGATTCAACTTGGGTAATAATTCAAGTTGAAAAACTGACCTGAAGAGATGTTTTGCTTTCTCTCTTTTCTAGTGCTGGAATCAAACCAGGGTCCCATGCAAGTTACACAAATATTCTCCACCACTGAGCTGTATTCCCATCTCTCAACTCTTTATTTTAATAAACAATGAATTATTTTATCTACAACTTTAGATTTTATATACCTTGTAAATGTAGTTAAAGAGTTAAAGATTTTGCTTCATTTTGTCTTTCTCAACAAAAGAAGTATACCCTAGCTGTTTAATTTTGTAGATTCTTTGGGGGATCTGTTCTTGCTTGGCCTATAAGTACCTCGCTTTACTAGAAAGAGCACCTCAGTTAACCAGATTAAAGAATTACAGCATGTCACAAAAATGTGACCTTTCTTGAAGTATAAAAGGCAGTTTCCTTGTACATATGTCCCAGAAGTAAGACTCTGGTCTACCACAGACTAGTTACAAAAGCATGCAAGACTAGCTTTTGTGGACGTGTTCTCTAACAGCCTGAAGAGGGCCTGAAAATAAAAGGTCGAGATAGCCCTAATGTCATACCCAAGATGTCCTTGCCTGCAATGTGGGAAATATTGGCATATCCTCCCACCACCATCCTCTGAGAGTTCATTCAAAGTCCCATGTGTTCTTAGACCACCTCCAAAGCTCTCTGTACTCCAGAAAAGGCCTCGGGGTCTTCAGAGTCCAGCCAGAGGGAGCTACTTACAGTTCCAAATGGAATATGACTCAGTGCAAAATCATGATCAATGAGTAGTCCTTCAGTTTCATTGCCCTGCAGGCGAGAGGATGGACAGCGGCCCCTTCCCTCACTACTGTAAGTCCCTCTCCATGTCTAGTCTCTGCCTCTGCCCCTCTCTTCTTCCACCCTTTCGGCCTCTGGATGGAACCAGTGTTTTTTCCTTAGTCACGCAGGCTGAACATCAAGGTCAAGGTGGACTTTTGAGCTTAAAAGAGGCATCGTCACTGTATGTCCCGAGGTGAGCAGAACGTTGCTCCTAGTTGCTTGTATTTACTGTCAAAGTTCTATTGCTTAGACATTTTCCCCCTTCTTTTCTTAGAAAACTGTGCACCATGAAACAAGCAACCCAGAACCACATAAACCAGGTGGCAGGGTGCCTGTGTATCATGTGTCATCCCGGCATGGTGCACACCCACAATTCCAGCCCTCCGGAGGTGGAAGCAGTAAGATAGAAATTCAAAGGCATCCTCGGGTCCATAGGGACTCTGAAGCCAGCCTGGGCTACGTGTCTCGCCTAGAGCAAGGTATCAGATTTAATAACGGAAGGCTCATAAACTAATCAGAGAGCCTCACTTAGCTCCCGAAGCTCTCAGTCAGCTTTTAAAGATGTTTAGGCTGCCTCTTTACACACTCGGTTCTCTTCTTCCCTTCATGGTAGACCCAGCTTTCTCCATGAATGCAAATTTTTACCGTTTTAGGTAATTTAAGTCACTAACCGTCACTTGACTTCAGGAAGATGCTAACAGATATTTCAGTTCAGATTGAAATTTTTAAATCAAGCCAGACTTACACCTCCAATTCTAGCACTGGAGAAGCTAAGAGAACAAAAGAACTGTACTGAGTTTAAGGCCAACTTGAGTGAGTTCTAGGTCAGCTGGGGCTACAGTGTAAGACCCTGCCTCAAACCACAAATGTTAATTTCCAAAGTCCTCTTAACTTAGATTTCCTAGCATGACGATCAACACAAGCATCTTGTTTAAAAAAATAATTCCACAGTCAATGGAGCGACTTTGTCCGGTAGCCTTAATTACAGGAGGGTAATACAGATCCATCGTCTCCCCATATAGAGAAGAGCGCTACTTAGGTAGAAACGATTCCTTTTTTAATTAGAAAACCTATGACTGGAGAAATGGCTCAGGGGTTAAGAGTATTTGCTGCTCTTGCAAAAGATTCGGGTCTGATTCTCAGCACTCACGTGGTGACTCATAACGATCTCAAAATCCAGTTTCAGGGAATATGATGCCTTCTGGCCTCTGGGGGCACCAGGCACACACGTGGTATGCATATACATAAATGCAGACAAATACTCATAAACATAAATAGTTGCTGAAAAGTGTAACAATCTGTTATCAGTGCCACCAAACTAAACAGAATGAAGGTCTTTGTTGAAGAGGTAACACACTGGGTCACTTTAAACCTGGGTCTTTCCCTAGTTAAGTTCACAGATCCAGAGTGGTCCATAATTTACACAGGTTAACAAATAGAAGTTGAAGGTGTTTGCAGAGAAGTATCCCTGAACACAAAGCCCGCACACGTTCTTGTGCTGAGCCGTCAGCACTGAGTAAGTTCCGCAGCATGAGAGAACAGGAAAACTGCAAGGCCTTCATCAGAGGCTTAAAATGAAACCATTTGCTTCATAGCTCTATCTGGAGTATTATGTGGACTTTAAAAGTAAGACTTAAAAGTAATGTCTTTATGATGAGAACATAAAGGATATCAAAATCCAAACCTTAACCCTAAAGAAAACATTGAGTGTTACGTTAAAGACTCAGTAATGTTAGTGAGAAACAATGGGCTCAGAACTGCCATGCCTGTCTGATTATAAATGAAAGAAACACGGCAGCCTGCATGGACATGTGTAATTCACAACCCTTTTCATATATCATTCAATCAACAAAGTGCACTGTAGCCAATGGAGCCCCCTCTGCCAGCTTCTCTGGCCAGTGCGCAGCCTACAGGTCACTATCAAAGCTTGGAGACACATAGACTAATCCTCTAAAACTGTACACATCCGCTGAAGAGGAAACCACAATTTTGTACAAAATGGGCTGAAGTTCCGGGTAGGACAGCATCTGTGGGACCATGTGCCACACCCCAACATTTCTGCTTACTTCCATAGGTGAGGAAAGAGCCAGAGACTCCGGTATCCTGCAATAACCTGAGGACACAGACGTGTTTGGGAACCACTGAGCAGGAACCCAGCAAGATTTAGCGTGGCCTTAGAATAGTAAAGAAACACTTTTGAGCATTTTTTTAACTGAAAATATGAGCTTGATATTGGGAAAGATTTATAAAACTGGTAAAGAGCTTGATTTATAATTACGCTCTCTTGGAAAATATGACCCCACTATTCAAAGCAGAGGAATCTAGAAAGAGGTTGTTTTTAAGAAATCCCCTTGCTCTGGGTTATCTTATAGTATTTGTAATTGACGTAAAGTTACCTAAAAATTTCATTGACATGTTGGAATAGAAACATCATTTAGATGTTCAAAATATAAACACATTACTTTAGGAAAAACAGAAAAAAAGGGGGGAATCATACACACCCAGGGTTATTCAGGAGAAACTAAGTTGAGAACAGTGATTAGTTTCCGTATAAACAGAATACCATTTATTAATTAAAAAACACTATGACATCAGCGGCATGCTACAAAACCTTTCACTGAATCATTGTATCACCATGCAGAGAGGTTCCAGGGAGAAGGGATTGGCTGACCCCAACAATCAGTTCCCATTCAGTCGAGTTCCTTCAATCTTAAGATCTGTGAGTTCCTGTCCTGGCGACTGAGCCAATGGTGTCTAGTTTCTTTTGCCTGAAGAACAGTGGTTCTCAAACTCTTCACATGCATGTAAATTCACCTACGGGTTTGTTAAGCCGCAGATGCCCTTCTTCTGATTCTCTCCATTTGGCAATCTGCGTTTCTAGCAAGCTCCCAGATAAAGCTGCAGCTCTGGGAGCCATAGACTAGAAATCATTGACTTTCAGATCCACCTGCCTTATTGAGCGCTAAACTGAACTGACCCATGGGCTGACCAGTTGGGATTAAATTACTTACAACATTCCAATCCCCGCTCCCAGTTTTATTAGACCAACAATTGATTCTTACACACTAGAAGACAATGAATGTATGCGTTGTACGGAACAGTGAGATAAGTCCAAGCTTCCCGTCTTTGTATTTAGAAACATTAATTCTATGAATGATTGTTTGTATCCTGTTGACCCTTTGACTTGTACTGAAGGTAATCAAATTTATGTGGTACTTGCATTCCTTCCTATATCATTTTAATGAGATGTTTCCATGTATGGCTCCATTATGGCCTGGCTCCTGGCTTACAGAAGTTTTAGTTTTTAAGTAGTTTGCTTGCTTTCAGTTACTTTACATCTTGGATTGGTCATTAACTTATCAGCATTTCAACACGTTAAGACACTTCTGGTGGTACCCTTGTCTTTCACTTAACTGTGTGGTGGAAGTTAGTATTTTAGTTCCATGTTTATCTGTAAAGAGTCTACTAAATGGCTTGGTGGAAATTTTCAATGTGAAACAGTTCCTTTTGAGCAATAGATATACTGGTCTTGCCGTTTCCATAAATATTGTGTTTCTAAAGAGATCGACACAAGGTAAACTAATTCTTATTCAACATGATGGGACAGAGAGGAAAGTCAGCCTGTGTGCTTTGAGAACCCAGTGAAATGTTAACCCAGATACTGAGGGGCCTTAGTTTAAATTTTAACTCTCTTGCCTAGTTAATTAGCTTCAGAGTTCATTTTTGATTAAATCATAAGGACCATACAATAGGAAGAGAAAGAACTGATGATCTGTGTTTTTATTAAATTAAACATCCAAGTAAATTAAAAATCTATTAATGTAATTCCAGCTACTCAAGCTTGCCTGGACAACATAGTGAGATTCCATCTCAAGAATAAATAAGTAAATAAACATGAGTTTTTAAAAGAAGCATAGAAGGAGTCAAGAGAAAAGTAAGTATTCTAAATATTGTCCATTTATAAACTATTAAAATTCCATATAATTTTCATTGACCCAATAAAGTTTATATTTATGTCATTTAGACTATTGTTTGAATAGAAGGCAATCATTCTAGATACTTAAAATCAGTCAAAGCATATCATCGCAATGTTAACGGTGCCAAGAATTCATCTTTGACTTTGTGGTTGTACATAACTGAGTTATTATTTCCTTTTCTTCCCATAACAATTTAAAATTATGCACATTAGTTCCTTTAATTCTGGTTTCAATTACATTTTAAAACTCAGTCTCTACAAAGACTTATTTCCAAACTGTTTCATCAACTGTTGCCAAAACAGAAGAGGGAGAACCTGAAAACCAAGCTAGGTTTTCTCTTAGACTTAGGGAGGCTTAAGCCCTTGACACCACCAGCTAGCAGTGACCATCCACAGCACCTCAGGTCTGTGTTCACCCTCTGCCATCATTTCCCGGGCAGCTCTTTCCTCTGGTCCAGTATGGTAGCAATCAGTTTCCTACTAGGTAGCTACTTTTAGTCAAAGATGAATGATCTGGGTATTTGGGCTTCTCTTCCAGTGAGACCTTGTGGTTAGAATATCATGTGGTCTGATGGGGTGGAGAGGGTACCTAGAGGGAAAGGTTACTTTCCTTTCTTGTTTTGTTTTGTTTGTTGTTGTTGTTGTTGTTGCTTTATTTTGTGTGTGAGTATGTGTTGGAATAAGATGGAGAGCTAAAACTCAAATATTTATTCCTCTAACCAAATGCCAAATGACTTCTATTCCGCAGCGATTTTTTAAGAGGAATAAACAAACAAATTACGTTTTAGATAGTTCCCCTAGTCCTAGCCCCACGTAAGATACAACCACTAGGTAGCAGCATTCCTTTTATCCATTTTTGTATTATACCAAAGAATGAGCTTATTTTCATTAAAAATTATGAATAAATGAAGCTAAGTATAGCCATAGTGATTGAGTAGACTTGCCATTTTACCTATTAAGAGGGAAAATTCATCCTTGCAGCCAGTTCACCAGGAGCCTTGAATTATTTTGTTTACTCCAAAGGCCTTGTCAAGGAAGTATCATTTTTTGTTTTGACTTATTACTTAGCCACATTTACCTTTACAAAGTCCTGAAAACCACTCTCCTTCAAGTGTTGCTATAACTGTCTGGTTTGATATAATCTGTTAGTTCACTGTTTTTTCAGGTCTCTGTAAGCAAGCTTGCAAGTGTATTTTGTGTATATTTTATCTGAAGTGAAAAGCAAATTCTAAAGAGAAAATATTTTAAAAGATACTGTATTTATGTCGCTTGTGTTGTAGAATAAAGATTCAAATGCATCAAAAGTCTGATATGGGAAGCAATTTTCTTCACGTGATATGATTATTTGAATAAATAGCCTGTGTTTATAAGGACTCTGAGCCATGGCATTTTATAACTCCGGGGCAGGATCGTTTACATTCAGTCTTCTCAGATGGCTACAATCCCTCCCTAGTCCTTCTACCTAAAAAAGAATGTTGTAGAAATATAGACCACTGTTTCTGTAGGGGGCAGAGCAAGGCCTGAGTGAAGCCCTGATTGAATGTGTGCTGTTGACCCAGGCACACATCACCTCAAGCGCTCCATCAACTCAGAGGAAAGTAGCAGAGCCTCCTCCCCCTGGGGAGTGAAACTCAGAAGGGAATAGAAGAGTCTTCCTCTGGTGTGTTGATGTTGATAGCGGTGCAGAAAATGTCTACCATGGCTTTCTCCCTCAGGATATTTACGACCCAAAGACTGTTCCCCCTGAATCAGCTCAACCTGTCCCCTTGATCCCGCTGCACCCCATAAACCTGGCCTCCTTGTATATCCATATAGAATAACCCTGTCTCCCTGCTCAATCTTATGTAATAAACCCTCTTACTTCTGAGTGCTGAGAGTTCTCCAGCAAAGAGTCCAGTACACCCAAACCGAGTTTTTCTCCATGTGTCAAGTCTGTGTTTTTTCTTCTTTCCCTCACCAGCCCAGTAAGGTTCATCCCTGGAGCCATGCAAGAAAGATATGGCGATTTGTCTACCTCTCCTTAAAATAAAGATTTTTTCAACATATTCTTTTTAATAACAGATATCAAATTCACATTTTCATAAGTCATAATAGCTATCAAATTTACATAGATATTATATCTTAAAAACCAAATTATTCCCTTTATTTTCTCATACACAAATCTCTATTATTATTTTAATATTGAATGAAATGTAACCACTTCTCATGATCTTAAACTTGGAACTATGTCCCAAGACTGTGTCCTCACACAAAGATAAGCCTAGGTGGGCTGGAGAGATGGCTCAGAGATTAAGAGCATTGCCTGCTCTTCCAAAGGTCCTGAGTTCAATTCCCAGCAACCACATGGGGACTCCCAACCATCTGTAATGGGGTCTGATGCCCTCTATGGCCTGCAGGCATACACACAGACAGAATATTGTATACATAATAAATAAATATTTTTAAAAAATCTTCCTCTATAGTCTTTATCATTATATCATAACCAAGCATTTGAAAAAAAAAAAAAAAAGATAAGCCTAGGTCGTCATCGTCTATCATCAGCTGCTCACCATAGAAAACAGGTAAGAAAAACAAACACAAAATGCTACAGAAACGTAGCCTGTATTTATGGAAACTTCTGTTGTTCTATTACACCCCATGTATCCCAGTGACTTGTGCCATCACCAGTACCATTAATCAAAAAAAAAAAAAATTAAAATACCTGAGCATCCCACAAACAGCAGGGAACCGTGATGACAATGGATAAGGAAGGTCCTACTGTGAAGAATAGAAATGGCCTTGGGACCCTGCCAGCAGAATTCCCAGCCCAGGCGTGGTCCCTACCTGGTAGTGCGAGGCATGGGCACCACTTGGCTACTTCAAGTATAAGGGGTCTGTCAAAATATACCCCAAAAGATACTTTTAAGATAAAATGGAAAGTCAATGACAGCGCTCTATACACATGCTAGTGCCAAGAGAACGCTGTCTGTTCTCTATAGGACAATGACTAGTTTATAACTAGCTTCACTGTCTTGCCAGTTGTTCTACATTGGAAGTTTATGTATATATCATATCGTTGGCATTCATACCTGTCATCATCAATCTTCATTGTCGATGTAACTGGATTTAGAATCCGCATGGAAATACATCTGTGTTTTTATGGGTGGATGTTTCCAGAAAGATGTAACTGAGAAGGATTTATTTTGGCTCATAGTTTAAGGGGATACTGCCCACCATGACAGGAAAAGAATGACGTTAGGGGGTGGGAGTGGGCTGGTCACATTGTGTCCACAGTTTGGAAGCAAGCAAGGATGAAGACTGTTACTCAACACTCTGCCCTATTGCTTTAATCTGGAAGCCCAGACCATAGGACTAGACTGCCCACATCCTAGGCGATTCCTTCCTCATCAAATAAGCCTTTCTTGAAACATCTCAACAGATGGTCATGGAGAGATGTGTTCCTAGATGATTTTTAAAGTCATATTAATAAGAGTTAATACATTACCCATGAATATACCCCAAACAGAACACTTTACATTCTCCCCCGCATGGGACATGCAGGAGTCATCAGCTGAAATGCAGACCTCGCCCATAAATCATTCTACAGATAAATTCAAATAGCCAACCTTCCCGTTATTAATCCCCAGCAATGACTATGCCACATTCGTGACTCTAAATGTATTTCTTTAGAGCAGAAACTTAAGATGCCCCGCATAGTTGGCATATGCTCAAATCTTGTATTATAATTTAGCTCTCATAAATATTTCACATCACTGTAAAAAAAATTCACTTTCCCATATAACTTTAAGGTAGATTAAGTGAAAATAAAATTGAAGCCTAATGCAATAGTGTGGTTTTCACATATTGACCGGCATCCCTGCTAGCTCAAGCTTCAGAAGCCTATTTCTCTCTTGTTTGTCTACTGACGGACTCCTAATTATGGTATCAAGTCATTTGTGCCCCAAGTCTGGCCTCTGAACTTATTCCCGTTGCTCAAAATGTTTTGTTATCAGAGAAACACACTCTCAAGTTTGAATGCTCTCATTCAAACCCCGAGATTGCAATGGCAGAGTTAAACCGAAGCATTTAACTATGTTCTTTTTAAGGACTAGAGATTGAAAGTTTCTACTGCAACATGGAAGGATCAAATGCCCAGCAGTTCAGCACTCAGGACTCCAGTGCAGAGTTTAAGTCTTTGCTAGGGCTTCCTGGTCTTCTTCCGACCAGTGTGGTCTTTACCACCCTGGAGCTCTGATTACACAAATAGCAGAGAATGAATAGCTGTCACAGAAATTAATCAATTAGCTGTCACATGGGAGGCAAAAGCTTCACCAGAACTCAACTTGAAAATATGAGAATTGAGGCTATCTTGTAAATCATAAAGGAACGATATTATTGGCTGCATAGTAGCTTAAAGTTAACGTCTCAGGGTTTGTTTCAAACTGCTCCCCCCCAGAGTCATCAAGTCAGAGAACACATGTCCTCTTCTAAAGTGACAATGAGTTATAAAATAATACTCTCATGATGCTTAAGCAAAAATTTTTTCCAAGCAGAAGGGATATATTATCTATTACTAAAGAGCTCTCACATTAAATCCACCTAGAAATTCTTCTTGGAAAACCAACTGAGCGTCACTAATGTTTGTTGTAAGCACAATCAAGGACATTTGGGCAGCAGGGTCTAGATCCCACCCACTAGGCAGGAGCTCCTTTGGCACAGATAATCCATACATATTGGTTTACCCCATGCCTCAGCCTCCATTCTGCTACCTCCTGGAAAACTTAAGACACTTTTCATCTTCTCTTTGCCAGAGATCTATTTTCTCCTTTATTTAGCTAAGCAGCAAAGAGACATCTTCAATTCCATGTGAATTATTGTCGTATATAACCTCAGAACATTACAGTGTTCTGCTCTATAAACTTCCTAAGGATTATGACAGGCTCACACCAGTTTGTAGCATGTCAGTCCCCATCAATGCCAAAGCTCATCTCTACTGCAAAGTTCTCCCACATTGGCTCAATGACCCAGACATTCTCAAATTTTAATATCTTTAAGAATCAACAGTTGTTGATAAATAAACTTGTTGGTGCCCAGGTCCTCATCCACAATGTTTAGCTAGAAATGCTCAGATTTCTGTGTCAGGATGGATTCCTTAAGTAAAAATTTAAGACTAATGGAGGTTTAAAACATTGACTTCAAATCAGAAACATTTTCAAAAAGTAAAAACAGAGAAGACAGTACCTAGAAATGAAATGGATATATTTCAAATTCATTAGGTTTCTATCCAGGTCAGCTCCTTAATAGTGAATATAAAACAACCCTTTAGATGTCCGGAATTAATTTCACTGATAACAATTATGTTAATGTCTATTCTACAATGTTTACCAATATTGGCTATGGTTTTACCAAAAATTGTTGTATACGTAGTCAACCTGATTTAGCACCACAACATTAACCAAGACAGTATGAAATAATCTGAGTAAATTGTCTCTATGATATCAGCGATAGATCATCAACTCTTGACCATTTAATTCTTACCTCTTTTTTTCATTTTAAGAATGAACTTATAGGCAAGCAGAACCTGGAATCACATGTCCACAATAATAGCGCAACAGAGGCAAAACACAAGGATCACAAGTTCAAGGCCAGCCTAAGCTACGTGGCAAGACTCCATCTTTCAAAATAAAATTTAAAAGGGGTGGGGGCAGAGTGAATGTTCAAGCTACTGACGTGATTGTTTCCTTCAGCTCTCTCAGAAGGAACAAGAGTCTCTGGTATTTCAAGTTTAACCAGCCATAAGTAAGAGCCTTGAACTGCAGGCTGGAAGGAACCCTCAAATCTATATTCTGCCTATCTCAATGCTCAGAGCAATTTTATTTTCCTAGACCCTTTCATTCTCATCAGCAGCATTCAAGATACATTTTCCAGGTCACCTTTGACAGGTGAAGAAAATAAAGGCTCCACTGCTAAAATCTCTTCCCTGGGGAATGTTAGCAGTGTCTACTCCTCCTCCTAAAGTCAAAGTGAGGTACATTCTACAAAAGTTCATGCTGAAAACCCAGCAAGCTTATTAGACTTAGAGAGCAGTGGGTGAGCGGCTATGGGCAGGGGTGTGGGAGGGTAGAAAGTCTGCATCAGCATGCAAGGATGACCATGCTACACAGATGAGGAGCGCCCCAACTCCTTAAGTCTTCCCAGCCTATATACTCTGGTCCCTCCCTGGGGTCTCATGTAATTAGCGAAGAATTGCATACACCTCTTTGGAAGAGTGGCCCGATCCCAGTCCATTGGCCATACCTGCCCTTCCTCCTGTGAGTCAACAGTCAACATGCCCAACTTTGGTGGTTGTTTGGCAAACAAGCACAGCAGAACTCATGAAAATGGTGTCAGTGTGACCAGAGGATGTTAGTTCTGTACAACAGGCTCTCAACATTCCAGGATGTCAAAGAACTAAGCTGCGCGGAGGCAAACGATTCTGTCTGGCTCCAAACCCATGCTCTCTTCTGTGCCATGAAGCCTTCCTGTAAATACGGAAAATGAAACGAGAGCCAGGCTGAAGCACTGCCCGGCACAGCATCTCCAACCTCTCCGTCGAAAATCACCCACAAATTCGAAACCTTCTAAATCTGCACTCTCAAGGTCATCGTCGCGCCTGTACCAGGCACCGCAGTCAGGAACCGAGTCTGGTCTCGTCCACAGAAGCACAAAATATAAATGTGCTTGCATCAGAAACAAGCAGCCTACGGTGCTACTGATGATGATGTAACCAACCTGGCAACCTACCCTTGGCCAAAATAGAACTTGAGTGATCTAATATTCACACAAAAAACTAAAGGTGATTCCTACTTATGCACGAATCTTAAAATTCCAAATGCTGTCCTTGCATTAGACAGTACTATAGAGAAGTAAATGTTTTCAAACCAAATCATCTTGGCTTCCTTTAGTGATGACTTCACTAAATTAAGATTTAATGTTATACCTCAGCTTTTAGAGAGGGTCAATACAAGAACATCCAATGTGTCTTCCACCAATCTCAATTAATCACAGGCTTCAATTCCATTCCATTTTTTATAGAAGGATGCACCTCCCACTCATTCGGTGCCAGAGACTTTGAAAGGAATTGTTCCCCCCCTCTAGTGTTCGGGTTTTGTTTTTTTAAGGAAGCCTTGTTTCGTTGGTTTTGTATTTGTGTTTTGCCAGTCTGGGAAACTGAACTAAATTCAGGCTCAAACAGAGTGCGAGGCCAAAAGCAAGCACATATTAGGAACAGGGGCCACACTACACCCATAGTGTCTTAGATTACTCACCCAACTGACTCTGTAACAATTCAACAGTGTGTTTCAAGTCGATTCACATGGCAAGGAAAGCACACCTAGGAAGCTTCCTTTTTCTTTTTTAATTATTATTTTATTTTCTGGGTGTATCTTTTTAACTTTTAAGGTTGTAATTTTATTACATGTTTCCCTGCCCTTTCTTCCTTCCAAACCATCTTATACACCCCTCCCCCTCTCTCCTTCAAATTCATAGACTCTTTTCACTGTTGCCGAATACATATATGTATTTGTATATGCATACATATTCCTAAATATAACCTGTTTGGTCTGTATAATGTTACTCATATGTATGTTTTTAGAGCTGACAATTGACACTGGACAACCAATTGGTGTGCTCTTCCCTAGGGAAGGCCGCCTTTCCTAAGGAATACACAGCTGGAAAACAAGAAGAATTCAAGACTAGGTCTGATGTAAAATTCAACTTATCAAATCTATTCATAAAGTGGTTTCGTCCTATATCCTTGGAAGCACCCATTCCCCCCCCTCAGCCTTTTGATTTTGTATTGATGAATAGCTACTTTTTGTAGGTAACTTATAAATCATATAAAATTAAAACAAACAGACGATGACCCAGCAAGCTCTATGGTGTAACTAGCTTATGTTCATACAAACATTCTTAATACCTGAGCCTCAACACAGACCCAAATTCAGACCCATACTAGCCAACGTTCAGCAGCAAGACACCATGCCATAATCGAGAGAATTTAAATCATATGGACTCTTTGACAGTCATGAGGAGAAGAAAGGGCCATGGGATTTTTATTCTCTTTAGATAACAAACATCCATGACAAAAAAAAAAAAAAGAGTTGGGACAAAACAGCAAGTAAAACAAAATTGCAAACCAAGGGTTATGAGTTCCCCATTCAGCATGTTAATTCTCCTTTAAGAGGTTCAACCCAGCAACTAACAGTTACATGAGTACGACGCATCTTATGTGGATTATTTTACATAATACTTAGAATAGTTCTAATATATAATTATTATATTATATAATATCCATTATAACTCTGTAGCAGAAGATGCTCTATTTTGTTTTCTGTTGCTGTGATAAAAATCTGATGAGAGAAGAAAGGGGTATATTTTAGCTGCCATGATTTTAGATGCCATGATCACGGGAAGCCGCCATGATCATGGGAAGCCACCATAGTCAAGGGAAGCTGAGGTGCTGATGTGGTGGAGTGGCAGGGACCCCAAGAAGACCGCTAGAAACAGACTCACAGAAACGCAAAAGCAAGGTTTAATTATGCAAATCGCAATTTGGCCCTCATCTTGCACACCAGCGCAGTGGGAGCCCACATCCCACCATTCTTAGGCAGGGTTTAAAACGGAAAAAAAAAATCATGAATTTACTGTTATGGGCATGGTGGGGGTGAGGTACGGCTGACTCTCTGATTGGCTCCAGTCCAGGGGATTTTCCACTCTGCTGCCAGCCACCTTCAGCAGCTGGGCTCCAGTCTAGGGAACTTCCTGCTCTGCTGACAGCCACCTTGGGGGGCCTAGTACAAATAGAGTGGGTTTTGTCCCTTCACTGACTGAAGCACAGATGCAGAGGGGGACCTTCCTACCAGTTTGTGCCCCTTGCCTTGCTCAACTACCTTTCTTATACAGCCCCCACTCAACTCCCCAGGGAGGGCATCACCCACCGTGGGATGGGCCTGCCTACACAATCAGCAATTAAGAAAACACCTCACACACATGCCCACAGACCAGTCCAGTGGAGGCGATTCCTCAACCAGGGGTCGTTCTTAGCAGGTGGCCCAAGTTTGTGGCACAAAAACTAACTAGCATGGGTGGGAACCCCATCAGTGGAATTCAAGCCCAACCACCTGGCTCTAGCCTTGCCCCTTTTACTACCAACTTAAAGTCTGTCCATCAGTCTCAGGACAAAGTAACTCTTTTTCTGTTTTGTTTTGGTTTCTGTTCCCCCACACACACAGGTTTCTCTGTAGCTTTGGTGCCTGTCCTGGAACTAGCTCTTGTCGACCAGGCTGGCCTCGAACTCTCATCAGAGTTCTGCCTGCCTCTGCCTCCCAAGTGCTGGGATTAAAGGCGTGCACCACTGTTGAATTAGGAGCAGCGGGGCTGCGTCCCCAGCACCCCAGCTGCCTGCTAGCTCATGCCCGAAATAACAACACACAAACTGTATTCATTTAAACACCGCTTGGCCCATTTCTATCTAGCCTCTTCTCGGCTAACTCTCGCACCTGGACTAGCCCATTTCTAGTAATGTGTGTAATCACCCCAAGGTGCGCTTACCGGGAAGATTCTAGCCTCCCTCCATCCTGGGTCGGAGCTGCCTTGGAGAGCGGAGCCTGGTGTCTCTGCTCCAGAGAGCAGAGCTGTCAGGTCTGTCCGGGAGCAGAGCAGAGTCTGACCTCATTTCCTCTTCTGCCCAGCATCCTATTCTGTTTACTCCTCCCACCTATGTTCTAACCAATAAAATGGGCCAAGCCAGTTTCTTTATTGCTCAATGACCTTCCTCCATCACACCACCACCACCCAGCAACTCTTAAAATTTTTCACTTGTCTAACAATTATACCCAAGTTGTATCTGTTTCAGTTTTTATAGTTTTTACTAATCTTGTTCATTTTCATGATTGATAATTAGTGTGGAAGGGCCTGGCTCAGTGTCAGCTGGTGGTCCTGGGTGCTATAAGAAAGCAGGCTGAGGGCTGGAGAGATGGCTCAGAGGTTAAGAGCAATGACTGCTCTTCCAAAGGTCCTGAGTTCAATTCCCAGCAACCACATGGGGACTCCCAACCATTTGTAGTGAGATCTGGGGCCCTCTTCTGGTGCTGCAAGCAGAATACTGTACACATAATAAATAAATAAATATTAAAAAAGAAAGAAAGAAAGCAGGCTGAGTAAGTTATGGAAACAAGCCAGTTAGCAGCCCCTCTCCATGACCTCTGCATGAGCTCCTGCCTCCAAGTTCTTGCCTTGCTTGAGTTCCTGTCCTGACTTCCTTTAGTGCACCATACTGCTGGAATCCAGTGTCCACTCCTAAGCCTCTGAAAATTCTGTCTGACAGATCCCAGATTTCTCCTTGGACTGTAGGGGTACCCCTCTTGGTGACAGAGCTTGACTCCTCCCTCTTAGAGGTCTCCATAGAGCTTCCAAGACCAGGGGACACCCTAGGCTCTTGACCCTGGCCCAGGGTTACCATTAACAAAAGGAATCCATTCTCTCCATTCCAAATGAAAACTCACAACACACTCAAAATTACCAGTACATCCCAACACTCAAAAATAGCTCTTATGCTCCCTACAAACAAAATGACAACCTATACAATTCTATAGACATAAGGACCTAAACAGATATATAGCCCCTTCTTTCCCTCTCTGAGACATCCCAAGTCTCGTTCTGTCCCTGTCTCCTCTCTCTGAGACAAGCCTCTGCCAGTCCTGGTCAACTTCTTAGCCCTGCCTGTCTGTCTGCATCTCTGCCTCCGTTCAACCACAGCTCCAAACTTTTCTCTTGCACTTTCTGGTCATCCAATCTTCTGCCCTAGCTCTGCAGGAACACTGGGCACTCTGAAGCCACCCCACTCTACCCCTAGGCCTAGCTCACAGACACAATAGCAGACCACCAGCCAGCAGCCAGCCCAACTCCTGCTGCCCCAGCTTACTGCCCTACCCCCAAACCCAGCCATAGAGCCAATGCCTTGCTGCAACCAAAGGAAAGCCACGTCCTGAGCCTCTGGTGGCCTGCGAGCTGGCCACTTCAACAGTTAAGGCGGCCTCTCCACCCCTCCCCTCCCCCACAGGAGCCACAGGTCCCGCCCCTCAGGTCCAAGCTACCACCGCAGACCACTCCCCCCACTCCACCCAATGACCGTTCCCCTTGTCACCAGGCAGGTAAAGAGCCTCACTGCCACTTGAAGCAGTTAAGAGCAGACACCTGCTTTTCCTTCTGCTCTGAAACCAGAATGCTGACCTGTTCAAGATCCCCTCTGCCACGTCACCTGGTCTTTCTTTGCCCTGCCCATTCTGCTTGGCCTAACACGGCCTGTCAGCCTCTCCAACTCTCCTTAGCACCTGCAACACAAACAAATCCACCTGTCTGCTCCCATCTGCTGCGGCCCCTCCCACACCACATCTCCTCCACCTTGACCAGCCCAATCCCCGCTGACCACTGACTCCCAGGGTCCAGACTAAGCTGTTAAGAGCAGTCAGGCCTCCCTCCTGCCACTTTCTCTGTTTAACCCTTTTCTGTCCCGAAACAACTCCTGCAGTTTACACAAACACATGATCCCCAAATCTCTTATATCTTAACTCTGTCCTACACTTCCAAAACTTCCCTTCAACAAAAGCTCACTTTTCCACCCTCTCTCTGCCTTAAACTATCTCCAACTGTCCTTTCCTTCTCACTACAGTCATTCCAAAGATCCTCCCATCCCCTCCCTGTCCAGCCTGGTCCCCTACTGTCCTAAAAACAAATTCCCCGCCCATCCTCCAGGCCACTCTTGCTCCTGAGTCCTTTCCAAAAGCCAAATTCTCCACTTTTAATTACTTTATGGCCCTTTTTATCTCACACCTCCCAGTCAAAACCCTGGCTGCTTGTCCAATTTATTAACCCTTTCCTGTCCTGATACTGCTACAGCTTAAACTCAGTCCTACAAAACAAACTAATTTTCTGTAATGACAAAAGCTTACTACATTTATGGTTTACTCAAGCCTAGTACATCCTCTCTACCAAGCGGCTCCAAGACCTCCTCATTCCTCCCTTCCACAAACAGTTTCTCAAACCTAAAACATCAGTCTCTGTTCTACTCCAGTTCTCTGCCTCCCAGATCTGTACAAACCTTTCCATCCTTAAACTTCCAAAACACATAAACACTTCTTAAGACTGACCTGTGCCCCATCACTTACCTCTCCAAAATTAAAGATAACACCATCCACAGCTGGCATCCCTGTCTACACGCTCACCTTTAAATCTATAACAAAATAATTCTGGGATCCAGCTCACAATTCACCCCACCAGTCTCTCCCTCAACTCATAAACTTCTCCTGCCATCTCAGGTTTCATCCCTCCAAACTTCTCTTCTCCAAAACTCATCACTCACATTCCTTACCTGTCCTCCCCCAGTCCCTCCACACTCATCTCTTTGCTTCAGCATCCCCCAGATCCTCTACACTCCTGTCCCAGACTCTCCAAGGTCTCCTCCGCCATCACTCTCCTTCACAACAGTCCTTTAGTTACTTCTGTCTACACTTTTTATAGGATGCCATCTCCTTCCTGTCAGGCAGCCACACCAGACTGAGCACGCCATTATCAATACTCATCCTCACTGTCTAGAAATATGCCCAGGTTGTTGGCCAAACAGTGTTGTACTTAATGTAGTTTGTGTGATTATTTGGGTCTGGGCAACTGAAAACAAAAGAGTAGTAGTCTCCATTTACAGCCACCCCTACTACTGACTGCTTATCCTCTTGACCTTCTAAAGTCCTCTTTGGGGAACCAACCCAAGTTCTCTCAATCTTTCCACATTAACTCCCAAAACCTGCTACAGACCATCCCTCTCACTGCCAAGAGCCACCCCCAATCAGTCATATTCCTAAAACATCTCAATTTCAGAACCCACCTAAATATCCCAGGAAAAACTATTCTGATGTAACAGAAGCTTCTCAAATTGTATTCTTCCCAACACAACCAAACCCTCCTTTCAGATGACAGTTGTTCCCCCAATTAATCTTATATAGTCAATCTAAGTTTTCCTGGCTCCTCTCAAAACTCTCAGACTCCAAAAAAAAAAAATACTTCTACCAACTAACACCCTCAGTTTTTCTGCCTATTACCAATTCTTAAGGCCGGGATCTCTCTCCATTTCCCTAATCCTTTCCTCCTTTCCCTGGTCTTGGGACTCCCCTTCCCAATTATGAACCTAACAGTTTCAAATGTACATCCTAGATTTAAAAAAAATATCTAAACTCCTTAACTTCACTTCTGTCCCTATTCTATCTGCCCTAACAAACTTCAGATCAACTACAGACTGTTCCAGTAACTGCAGTGTCAGCCCCAGCTGTCACCTCAGAATCTACACTCTGAGGTTACCAGAGCCTCACAGACTACACATCCCTAGCCTCGGGTGGTCCCACAGAACCTGGACATCAACTGACACCTCAACTTCCTGACATTGACCAACAACTTAGATTCCTTGGGTTCCCTAACAACAATGCCCCAGTGTCCGCAGGAAGCAGCCAGAGAGGACTATGACCATTTATCCAACAGTCACCCAATAAAAAAAAAAAAAAAAACAAAAAGGTAGGAATGAAGGGATACTAACCCATGTGAACATGTGCCTCTGGCAGGCCTTGCTCTCCTCCCCAATTCCCTCTGCCTTGCTAAAGCCTTTTAGATTACATTTCTGAAGCTAGCTCCTAAGGTCTATTCCCTTATTTCGCCAATCACTCCTCCTGAGGCTGATTACCAAGGTCTACCTATCAAAGTGTTGAAATACAGCAATCAAAAGCTCCCTTTGACTCACCTAATTCCCTTTGTACCTCTATAAACTGCCATTTTGTTGTGTGCCACACCAGTCTCCTCTATCCAGAGGCAGCACGTCTTTGTCCCACCTGGATAAATACTCCTGTCCCCTTTCTCTGGTTCCCTTCCCCTTCTCCTTCTTCTATCTCCTGTCTTTGTCCCTTATCCCTGCCCTCTGTCCTCCTACTGGGGCAAATAAATCTCCTTTGTGCTGAGAACTTTGTCTTTGGGGTCCTGAGTCAATACCTTTCTACTCAATGGTGGACAGTGGTGTGAAAGTTTAAGTGAAGTAAATCCTTTCCTCCCCAAGTTGCTTTTGCCAGTGCTTCTTTCCAGCAACAGAAACCCGAACTAAGAAAGTGATAATTTCATAAATTGTGGGTTGTAGCACGATTAATAAAAATCCAGAGATAGATATTGGTGTTCAATCTAAAGGCCAGAAAAGGTCAAAACAACCAGCCACTGGCTCTTACCTCTACTTCAGTTCAAAATGGTGATCCTGCCTCCAGGAATCTCAGAATGAGACTGTGTCTGAGAGTTGTCTTTTCCCATCTTATATTCCTCTCTAGGGCTGGGATTAAAGACATGCACATGCACCACTACTGCCTGGTTCCTATGGCAAACTAGTGTGGCTGCTGGGATTAAAGAGGTGTGCCACTACTACCTGGTCTGTAAGGCTGACCAGTGGGGCTGTTTTACTCTCTGATCTTCTGGCAAACTTTATTAAAATACAATGAAGTACCATTACATTTCCCCTTTTTGTCTAAAATAAAAAAGAAAGTTATAACTCATAAGAAAAACTATATATAATATGTAATGATATATATGCAATATATACAGATAATATATACATCAACAATGTCTAGTCCATTTGCATTTGAAAAATTCAGAGAAAATACTTCATATCTATTGTATTTTGTGAGTCCAAATACTTGTACCTAATTTACTTTCTATCATAACTTGCTTTCTGCATCAGATAAACAAGGAAAACTATAACTGTCTGGTTTTCAACTCCCTCAGAGACCCAAGAAGGAAATACTATTAACTAAACAAGCAGGAAGTGTAAGTGTTGATGGATGTTTCTGTCCTGCCTGGTCCTGCAGCCATTCAGTCCCAAAGAAACACACAGAGGCCTACATTAATTATAAGCTGGTTGGCCTCTTAGCTCAGGATTCTTATTAACTAACTCCTACATCTTAACCCATAATTCTTATCTGTGTTAGCCACATAGCTTGGTACCTTTTATCAGTGAGGCATTCTCATCTTGTTTCCATCTTGTGTCTGGGTGACAACTGTAGACTGAGCCTTTCCTCTTCCCAGAATTCTCCTGTTCTGGCCACTCCACCTATACTTCCTGCCTGGCTACTGGCCAATCAGAAGTTTATTACACCAATACAAGTGACAAATCTTTACAGTGTACAAGACCATTGTCCCACAGCAAGTAAGTGATTTCCAAAAAAATGTGAGACATGACAGAAACAGCTGGCTGCATGGACAGTCATCCAAAGTTCCTCTGCAATGCTAGGGCAGCCGTCTTTGGCCTGAAGACCTAGAATGTCCAACAGACTTTTCTGTGAAACAGAATATTGTAAAGGGCTGTCCCTTCTTTTCTTACCAATGTATGACAGTCTCTTTCTTTTTTGCCCTGTTTGTCCAATAGGACAGCATACCATCAGCAGTTGAGGTAAGGGCATTTTCTTGCCCAATAGCTTACTTTTGCCACAAAGAAAGTAAACTTTATATGGAGTTTCTTTGATGCTCATTATCTAATCTGAAGTAAAATGGTGCTTCCAGGAGCAGACATGCTTCATTATCATAAAAAAGGCCTATGTTATAAAAAAAAAAAAAACCTTAAATGCCATATTACGTAGATCTCTGAAATGTTTGAAAATAACTTGTTTGACTTTGAAAACATACCTAATGTAATTACATGTTTGATTATAATAGGCGAGTAATTACTAACCTGTATTTCCTTATTATCCTAAACAGTTGGTAATAATAATTTTCAAGGACTAGAAATTTAACTCCTAATGACATTCTGCTATTCCAATAAATCAATGTCTTGCTCAGCCATCATCAGAGAAGTTTCTTCCTGAAGGATATTGGAACTAATACAGATACCCACAACTAGACAATGTTCAGAGAGTGAGAGACCTTGGAACACTCAGTCGTAAATGGGATTTCTTCATCAACTCCTCCTATCAGGGCTCAGGAAGTTATGTGGAAGAGAAGGCTAAACGATTGTTTGAGCCAGAGGGAATGACTGATACCAAGGAAACTATGTCTTCCAGACACAACAGGACTGACACCCATATGAACACACAGAGACTGTCAGCATGCACAGGACCTGCATGATATCCAAGCCAGATAGGGTTGTAGCACAGAGAGAGGAAGTGAACACAAGCTCCCATCCCTAACCCAGAAGCTACCTCTAATTGACAACAGTTCACAAACGAAAAATTTGTTTTCTCCAATGGAGTCTCACTGGGTATACAACCTCACTTAAGGGCAGGCCCCATACTCAGAAGCACATGCCAACCCAAAACAAACTCAACGGTATTTTGGAGACTTTCTTTTTATCTCTTAATGTTTTGTTTGGTCTTTTTTTTTTTTTACCATACTAGTTTGATTATTTATCACCATTTTCTATTTTATGTTTTTATGGATTGCATGTATGTGTTTCTCATTGCTTTTTTTCATTAGCTTTTTTTTTCCTGTTTTGTTTTATTCTGACTTGTTTATTTCCCTGTTTGTTGGTGTGGAGTTGGATGGGAGGGGAGGATCTTGGAGGAGATGAGGGAGGGGAAACTGTAATCCAAATAAATTGTATGAAAAAAGTTATTTTGGATAAAAAATACTGTGTTTTATATTAAACATTGATTTTTTTTTAAGGAACAAGGTTTAAAATAAGAACACAGACTGAAGTCAGCATTTTAAATCCAGCGTCCCCAAATTAAATCACCAATATCCCAATTGCATAGCCCAAAATAGGACTGTTAAATAATGCACATTTCAATTCAAAGGCTTTCATCTGGATAATTTGGGCCATGAACTTAGTGTGAATGCCACGCTTCTCAGTATTTCAATAGTGATACTCCAGGTGCATAAATATATTGCTAAAGCACCTGCCTGACCACTGGGAAACCACACAGCATACTCTTCTAGCCAGGAATCAGGCTAATGCCCTATGCCTTTGATATCATTCTCACTGCCATTGTCCTCTATCTCAAATCTAAGATTTGACTCAATTTAAAAAAATAATAATAAATTTGCCTCCAATAGTTAATTGTTAAAAATGTGGAAGATATTACATACAGGCACATTTCCTGATATCTGTGACAGATACTACATACAGGCACATTTCCTGATACCTGCGACAGATGTTTCACTTACAGAATGTCCAGCTATTGGATAGCACACTGGAGCTTGCTCAAGTAAAGAGTCCTGTATCTTTAAAATCAGCTCCCTGCAAAACCCTGGAGCTTTGTTTCTTAAACTGTAAAATGAAGGTATTAGAAGAGAATAGCATTACTCCAGAGTTTTCTGTCTCTGTTTCCTCCCAAATTTTGTGGGCGTATTTAAGGACAAACTTTTAAAAGTGAAATGAATGAAAGTACACGAGATACATAAATGTGCTTCAACACAGACAAATCTCTTTCTGGAAAAGATGAAAAGGCTGTAAATATTTCAGACATACATAAAAGCTCACATCACCCACAAGATTGTTCCAGACAGCCAATGCTCTCCCGAATGTCCAGGTCCCATTTAGCTCAGCCTGAGATACTGCTCAATTGTTTGCTTTTTTTGTTTGTTTGTTTACTTTTTAAATGTTTGCTCAAGAGGGTCTTCTTTATCTTGGTGCTTTGTTTTATTCAAATGCTTGCAGAACCAGGAACAGGACTACTTTCTCAAGACCTGGGAAGTCAATCTGAAACCCTGGCAGAAAGCAGCAGGATTGAAGGTGTCACCCTGGGGCTGGAGACAGAGCTAATGTTTCTGAATCATTCACTCTTCGTCCCCAGTTTTTAAATGTGGCTGTAGTGCTTTCTGGTAGGTAATTTCCAGCATTACTAAACACAAATCACCTCTAAAGAAAGAATCTTTCATTTAATCTCTTCAGTTTCCCAAAGATCAGGGTTAAGCATGCAGGGGGAAGTACAGAAACCACTCTTTAAAAAAATAAATAAATAAAAATAAAGTGAAAACAGACTTTAACTAGGCATGTCAGAGGCTAGGCAGAGGTAAGGAACAATTCCTCCCCAGAAACCTAATTTTAGGTTTAGAACCCCCAGAACTGACTAGTTATAATTTCCGCAGGTGCAATGATGGCCAGTTCTTCCCACACTTAGTAACACTGCTTGCTTTTTTCATTCATGTTATATCTACTAGCTGCCTTAATTATCGTAGTGATACAATTATAAAAATGTCTTTTACATTCATTCTTAGGGTTACTATTGCTGCAATAAAACACTATGCCCAAAATGCAAGTTGGGGAGGAAAGGGTTTAATTTAGCTTATATTTCTGCATTGCTGTTCATCACTGAAGGAAGTCAGGACAGGAACTCAAAACAGGGCAGGAATCTGGATGCATGAACTGATGCAGAGGTATTGCAAGGTGTTGAAATATGAAGCGGCGGGGCTGCGTCCCCAACACCCCGGCCGCTTGGCTAGCTTATGCCCGAAATAACAACACACAAACTGTATTCATTTAAAGAACTGCTTGGCCCATACTCTAGCCCTTATAGGCTAATTCTCGCACCTGGTCTAGCCCATTTCTAATAATGCGTGTAAGCACCCCAAGGTGCGCTTACCGGAAAGATTCTAGCCTAAGTCCATCGTGGGTTGCAGCTGCCTGGGAGAGCTGAGCATGGCGTCTCTGCTCCAGCAGAGCTGTCGGGTCTCTCCGGGAGCAGAGCAGAGTCTGACCTCACTTCCTCTTCCGCCCAGAATTCTATTCTGTTTACTCCTCCCATCTATGTTCCAAGCTGAGGCCAAGCAGTTGGTTTATTATAACTTAACCAATGAAATCAACAGATTGATATATGACACTCCCACATCAGCAAGGTAGAAGGCCGCTTGTTCATCCTGGCCACCCAACTAGCTTAGCCCCAAAATAACCACACAGAAACTGTGTTTATTAAATCACTGCTTGGCCTATTAGCTCTAATATCTTATTGGCTAACTCTTACATCTTGATTTAGTTTATTTCTATTAATCTATGTATTGCCATCTGGCAGTGGCTTACTAGGAAAGATCCAGCATGTCTGATTCTGGCGGTTCCATGGTATCTCTTTCTCACCTTTCTTCCTCCCAGCATTCAGTTCTGTCTTCCCCGCCTACCTAAGTTCTGCCCTATCAACTAGGCCAAGACAGTTTCTTTATTCATTAACCAATGAAAGCAACACACAAACAGAAGGAAATCCTACATCACAGAGGCCATGGAAAGGTGCTGCTTACTGCCTTGTTTCCTATGGTTTGTTCAACCCACCTTCTTATAGAACCCATGACCAACAAACAGCCCAGGGATGGCACTACCCATTGTGAACTGGGACCTCTGCCATTGATCACTAAATAAGAAAATGCCTTGCAGCTGGATCTCAGGGAAGCATTTCCTCAACTGAGGATCCTTCCTCTCTGATGACTCTAGCTTGTGTCAAGTTGACACACAAAACCAACCAGTATACACATTCTAAGAGACAAGAAGTTTTTGCTGAACCTCAGAGCTGACTTAATATTCCTTGAGATCACTTGAGACTGCTATAGTACTGTGTAATGAACCTGTTTGTTTAACCTGCCTTTAGGGGAACACTATAACAACCTAACTTACTTGCCTTTGAGTTCCCATGAAATAATCTTATTTAATTTTAAAACCTAAGTTAATGAATAGCTTTAATATTATGTATTTTCCATGCCTCTGACCCAAAGAGCAATGCATGTATATTTATATGTGTGGTTTTATAATAAGTTGAAAGTGAGCTTATACTATAATTATTCACCATAGATGCTGAAAACAACATACAGATATTGCTTGTTAAACAATGTTATAGTACTGCTTGTTATTTGGATCAGTCTTTCAACTGGAGCCATTGAATTAATCCTTTAAGACTCAAAGATTTATGTAAAGCATCCCTCATAGCTGAGGTAGGGGTAAGAGTGGCTGTTTTGCTCTTCTGACCTTCACGTTGAACCCCAATATCTGACTCTGGGTTTTTATTAATCCTGCTACACTTCCCCATGTTGTACTTTCTGTGCTGTTAATAAAAGAGTGAAAGCCTTGTTTTAGAGACAGACGCAGACAGGCAAGACAATACAGCCGTCAGGCACACACTGTTGGAGGGAGGCCACTTGTTGGTTCCTGACTGCTCAGCCCTGAAATAATCACACAGAAACTGTATTAATTAAATCACTGCTAGGCCCATTAGCTCTAGCTTCTTATTGGCTAACTCTTACATATTAATTTAAACCATTTCTATTAATCTGTGTATCACCACGTGGTTATTGCTTACCAGCTAAAGTTTCATCCTGCTCTGGTGGAAGTTACATGGCTTCTTCCTGACTCTGCCTCTCCCCCAGCATTCTGTTTAGTTTTCCCCACCTAGCTCTTTTCCCCTATAGCTCTGCTATAGGCCCAAAGCAGTTCCTTTATTAACTATATAATGATAGTCACAGCATACAGAGGGGAATCCCACATCAACACACAGATGCAGACTCACACAACAGACAGATTACAGACAGGCAATAAACCAAAAGCTACAGAGAGATGGAAGACATCGGAGAATGAAATTTGGGATCATTCTTGGTCAAGCTACTCCAGGATGAAGTCTGATTTTTTTTAATGATGTTCACACACACAATGTGACTTTGCCTTTCTTACTAATGTGTTTAAATGATACAAATTACAAGATATTAATCTTCACCCATTGTGTAGAGGATGCTACATATGTGGCTCTTCTCTCAGGCTCTCTGCCTCCCAGACCTCAGGCAGCTTCTCAGGACCATCCAAGATGCTGCATGACAATATCAGAAACCAGTTAAAGGCAAGATAACATAATTCATCTGATGTGTCTCCATCACCTTGGCTTCATCATCTGTAGAGTATAGTTACATTCCAACCTGACTCTTTTGAGTTATATAATCTTCTGAGAACCTTGGAAATTTCCTTCCCAAGACTTTATTTCCTAATCTGCAAAATAACAATAATTCTTTCACACTACAGTTTTTTTTGTTTTGTTTCGAGACAGGGTTTCTCTGTGTAATGGCCCTAGCTTCCTGGAACTAGCTCTTGCAGACCAGGCTGGCCTCGAACTCACAGAGATTCATTTGCCTTTGCCTCCCAAGTACTAGAATTAAAGGTGTGCTCCACCACCGCCTGACAGTTGTTTCTTTTATAATGGAAGTAGAAAGTATTATGAGACGATTAGATGTTAAATAAATAATGATGTTCCTCACTCCATCCAACCTATTGAGTCATATGCATGAGTAAAAGAAAGAGTAGGGGTGTCAATCCATAGCTACACTGTTCATTCTGCTTTAGTGTTCTATGGTATAACACTGAGCACATTTAGTTATAATGCATCATATATCCAGAAATAAAATAAAAGAATTAGGATGTGCTTATTGTGAAGAAATGATGAAATTTAAGGTGACAGTTAAGCTTATTACACTTGATAAATGACCAATGTAACAGGAATCAAAAGTATCACATTATGTCGCATAAATATGTACAAATATTATGTCAGTTTTTTTCAAAGGAAAACATGCATACACAAATGAGACAAAGATTTTTTAACAAAAATTTATCTGCCCACTAGTGTTTTAAATTGAAGAATTTTAATGTAGGAGCTAGAGAGATGGCTCAGTGGTTTAGAGAATTTTGTTTCACCTACGTAGTAGCTTACAACCATCTGTAACTCCAGTTACAGGGGATCACCCTCTTCTGACTCTGATGGGACTAATTACACATGATGTACATACATACATACATGCAAACAAAACCCTCACACTCACATATACAATAAAATAATCTTTTAAAATATTAATTTAATTTTGAAACATTTATGATTTTTATTCTAATTTAAGACTATTTTCCTTGGTTTCAGTTGTAAATATATAAATGTCAAATGTTTAGAAACACATACTACAGAATACCATAAGTATATATTTCATATCCTATTCCTTAATTTTTCTAAAAGAAAAAAAAGGAAAATAAAATCTTAAAAAATATTCCTTCATAGGAATAAAAACTCGAAAAATAGGAAGCTGATAAAACAGTGGAAAGAATCTCTTGTGATCCTAGAAAAGCTAAATAAGAAGGTGAACCCAAAGAAAAATATATTTATCCTCCTGGATATTGGAAGTAGACAAGATCGCTGGGCAAAAGTTGGGAGCATGGGAGTGGGGGTGGAGTAGGGGTAAGGGGAGATGGGGAGAGAGACGGGAGAAGGGGAGGATTGGGGAGAGTTTGGGGGAATGGGATGATTGAGATGGAGGAAGGTAGATATGGGAGCAGGGAAGAAGATATCTTAACTAAGGGAGCCATTTTAGGGTTGGCAAATAGACTTGGCTCTAGAGGGGTTCCCAGGTGTCTAAGGGGATGTCCCCAGCTTGTTCCTTGGGCAGCTGAGGAGAGGACACCTGAACTGGCCCTATCCTATAGCCTTACTGATGAATATCTCGCATATCACCACCATAGAACCTTCATCCGGCGATGGATGGAGATAGAGACCCACATTGGAGCACTGGACTGAGCTCCCAAGGTCCAAATGAGGAGCAGAAGGAGGGAGAACATGAGCAAGGAAGTCAGGACCGTAAGGGGTGCACTGAGATTGGTGGGGCTGATCTAATGGGAGCTCACCAAGGCCAGCTGGACTGGGACTGATGGAGCATGTGATCAAACTGAACTCTCTGAATGTGGCTGACAGTGAGGGCTGACTGAGAAGCCAAGGACAATGGCACTGGGTTTTGATTCTACTGCATGTACTCCTTTTGGGAGCCTAGCTGTTTGGATGCTCACCTTCCTAGACCTGTATGAAGGAGGGGTAGGGCCTTGGACTTCCCACAGGGCAGGGCACCCTGACTTCTCTTAGGACTGGAAAGGGGGAGGGGGAAGGAAATGGGAGGAGGGGAGGGGGTGGAAATTTTTAATAAATTAAAACAGTGGAAAGACTGAAAAAAATCAAATCTGGAAGGAAACTTCTGAATGTTTTACATCTTTGAAACGGTTACTATTAAGAGTGAACAGAATCACCAAAGCTGGTTGAACTGAACCGTGAGGTCACTTTCATTTGCCCTTCCCACATGTTTGTCATGTGCACACAGGAAATCTACTCGAGCAATGTTCAAGCATGTACAGCTGCATCATGGGCTGTTTCATGATGTCCCTCACAGTTCTTGGGCTTGTGTCTCTTTGTATCCTCTGACCGGTGACTTCCTGATCTCCCTGGTCCCCAGCACCTAGTCACCACGCTTTTGGTTTGCTTTGGAGATTCAATATTTCTAGATGTCACATGTGAGATCATGTGATATTTGTCATTCAGCACCTGGTTTATTTAACAGAGCTTCTTGGTTCACACATATTGTTGCATATGACATGATCTCTCTTTTTAAGGCTGCCTGTTCGTTCATGGTATATAGTGTTCCATTTTCCTATCCACTTATCACTAATTGATACTTAGACTGATTTCTTATCTTGGCTACTGTGAGTATGGTAGTTTCTTTAATCTATTAACTTTTTCTTACCCAACAGTGGGAGTATTTTTCCTTGTATGTTAATCATTCCTCTAGAACTTTTTCTATGAAAACCTCCAATCTCACAAGTACTTATGCTTTTCCAGAGAAAACTTCAGACCAGTAGTTTCCTTCATTGCCATTGTAGGCAATAACAAACATCGGGTTTAGTCTTCTTTCAGTCCACGTCACCAGTGGATTAAGTCCACCTGTCGTTTCCTTCCAGGTTGTCAAGGCAAGCCTTCAGCAAGAACACACCAGATATGTGACCTCTGGGTGACCTTCTGGATCCCCATGGAGGTCTGATTCGGACAGGGTGATCTGTTCCAACAATGCCTGCAGCCTGCTGATTAGTTTTTCTGTCACCCTAATCAGATATAAACGTACTTAATTCCTATAACCACATCTTAAGACAGTGTGTTGATCTGTTTACTAAGATTCAAATGTATTTTCTAGCTCAGAAATTTAATATAGGGGGAAATGTCTACCATTTTACACTGTGTTTGGTTCATTTTAATAGTCTTTGTTAGTGTCTTAGGAAATTTTCTTCATCGTTAGCCCAAAAAGCATTATATGAAATATAGAAAGCAAACTCTATGTCCAACTGATTCACAACTAATAAAACAAGAAAAATCTTGGAATTTCAGCTATTTGTAAAATATTGTAGCAAATTAAATATAGTGAGCACAAAAAAGAAAAACAAAGTGGGGAAGATATGTCAGTCTGAGAAGACAAATAATTAAATGGAAAATATAATTTTCTTTCCATGCTTTCTAAGAATAAAAGAAGGAGCCGATGTAATAGTAACCTTAGTATTGTAATTAACATCAAGCTGTAAATGTCCTGAGCAGAGCCAAGGATAGTTAGTAGTAAAGCACTGGCCTAGGCTGTGGATCATGGATTCAGTCCAGCAAACCCTCCACCCTGACACACACACACACACACACTGTCATTCTGGGCAGCGAAATGTGAGCTGGTTAAAAGGTTTATGGCGCTACAATACTATCTCCTAGACATGACATGGTCCTGGCACTCATGAAACCACAGATTTCCTATATGAGACTGGGTCCTTTACCATTCCCTAATGGATGGAGAATGGACTCATTCATCCCACCGTTCCCTGAGAAGCCACTGGCTTTAAAGGGGGAGTCATTTTCTTCAGTGATGTAGCCACTAGTGAACTGCTCATGCTTCAATAAATAACTAGCCACCCATGCTCATGAAAACAACACTAATTAAACTCAGTTGGTCATACACACCAAGATTGAAGTAGGGGGATTTCTGGGAAGAAGAGGGCTCAGTAGGAGTGGGAGGGATGAGAAGGTAATGGGAAAGTGTGTATGATCTGATCAAAATAAATTATATACATGTATGAAGCTGTCAAAATTAAAATTTTAAATATACTTAAAAACAAGGAAATGTTTTGCCTTTTGGTGTAAAAAATTTAACAATAAGCTTATGCTATGAAGATTAAGAAAACAAAATAGAAACCCACCACCACCCTGTTTGATAACGAAAATCCACATAGATTTCAGAGTTGAAATCCAACCATATAAAAGGCTGCAGCAAATCCAGACCCTTGGCTCTGTCAGCTAAGCACAGCTCACCAAATCGTGAATCAAAACAGAGGTCAGAGTTGTGTGCGTCTCCTCAATGAGTCCTTGTGTAAATCAACTAACAATCCTGTGATTTATTGTAGAAAGAATATGAAGCTGACTCAAATAACTCAAATGCCGGTATTAGATTAAGCATCCTGCTATGAGAATGAAGAGGAAATAGCCCCTTTGTCTAATTTGGGTAAAAATTACAGGCAGGAAATTATGGAACATTACCTCAGAGTGGCTTTTATATGGAACTGCAATGCTCTTATTTGTAATCATTCTCTTATTTGTATTTTGCATAGCCATACAAATATTATAAAATGTAGAACAGCAAACAAAGAGCCATATACAGTCTCATAAAATAAAATAAAAAACCTTTAATTCTATCGATTAGCAAAAAAGAAAATGTCATGTTTTCTTCTCCTCTTCCTTCTTTTCTATGCTTAAAATTGAACTCAGAGCCTTTTGAATGCTAAGCACATGCTCTCCTATTAAGTTACAGCCCTGCCAACAATTACTTGTCCTGTACGCAGAGACAAGTGACTTTATATGAAATATGTAATTCCTGCAAAGGTCCCTCAGATGTGCTATGAATATGTTACAACTTTCTGGACTTTGCTTTCAGGAAAGAATCTCTCTTCATGTTTACATCTGATTCACCAGCTATTTTACAAACATTTGAGTATTTCAAGCTTTTGTTATTACGACTAATTTAAATGTGTTTAAATGCCCTACAAATATTTCCTCAGTCCTTAGGAGTGAACTGCTGAGAGTTTTCTTAATAATGTGTCAACTTGTTCTGATTTTGCAGAAATGTATTTTATTGTTTTAAATTTATTAATTTAATTACATTTATAAAATTATAAATTAAATTTATAAGTTTTTTATAAAAAATAAATTTTGCTCCTTGACGCCACTGGCTCCTCTCTGTCCCCTGTCCTACCTGATTTCCCTCCCACCACCGCCAGCCTCCCTTCTACACTATGAATCTCTTTCTCATATCCATGACTCTTTGTTTGGGGCCCCATAGGACTTACCCAGACCATCTGTGTGACTGTGGGTTTGGAACTATTCCTTAGAGCCTGGTGGTTCACACCTAGATACTACACCACTCCATCTCCCAGAATCTGTCAGTTACTAATAGTTCAGCAGTAAGTGCTGGGGTCTCCTGAGCCCCCTTTTCCATCCATAGTTGACAGTTGGATGGACCCGACTTCTGTCCTGCTGGTGTCAGTAGGTGCAGCTACTGTGAGTTCATAATTGACAAGGCTTTAAAGTGTTTAGAAGATGACATCCACAGCCCTTCTTCCCATCTACCAACTCTCACCCTCTTTTGGCCCCTCTTCCACCATGTTCTCTGAGCCCTAAGGGAAGGCTTTAAATGTCAGCCTTAGAGCTGAGTCCTCAACCAGTCTTTATTTTCAGCACCAGGGCATCCAGGTTTCTCCCCTTCACCTCCATTCACTACCAAGGCACAACTATCAAAATATTGAAGCCTAGCAATCAAAAGTCCTCTTTGGCTCACCTAGTTAACACGCCCAATTAAAATTATACACCTCATTCTAACACAAGGTTTCGTGCTATGCAGGGTTCTCCTTCGATTTTCTCTGAGAAAAACCTCCATCTTGGCAAAATCTTGTTAAGACACACAATTTTAAGGGGAGATTAAGACAGAAGGATTTTTTTCATTTTAAACAAGAATTTATTTTAACAAGACATTGACCTGAAGGAGAAAGTTGGATTCGTTTTCTTTTCAAGAATAACTTGCCCCTTCTTAAACAGAGATTGCCCTGCAATGTAACAGCTACATACAAAAACATTTATAAACTCATCCTAGGTTTTACACAGATAAATAAAAAACATAAGAATTCTCCAATCAAACAAAGTACGCAAGGAGCTTTGTGGTGTTGGGTGCTTCAGCTGAAACAATGACAGAAAAAGAGACTCACTGGACTATAAAGATAAGAGCCCAGTGAGCATGTCACTAAGGGAGAGGGGTATTTCACAGAACAGGGCCTTCCCAGACCAGCTCCATTCGATGTCAACCAAAACAGAAATCCTCAATTAGGGACTTCGCAATTCACCAGCTGCTTTACATCCAGTAAAGGGTCAGAAATCAAACTGCAGCTTTCTAATTGAGAATGCATCCATGATCTGTAACAAAATTCTGGAGTAGAGTAGTAGGCTCTCTGTTTGGGGACACTTCCTGTCTGTCACTGGAACCCGTCTGTCATACCTGCATCCTCTGCTTCCGGCTGTGCAAGTGTGTCTGTCTCATGGATTGGTCGCCCTTCAAACTGAAATCTGATCCTGCCTCACAGACAAACCCTGTGCTTCACAAATAGGCTTTCACAGGTTGACTAATTGTCTGCCTCTTGACCTGAGAAAACACCACAGAAGCATCACACACACACACACACACATGCCACCTTCACAAGCATGTGATCCTTGCTCTCTGTCTTAGCTCCTTCCTTAGGTTAAGACAGGATGTTAAAGGGGAGATGAAGAGGGAAGCTCTTTCCGACACAGGATGTTTACCAGGATGGTGAGAGAGACTTTTCTAAGGGGGATGGAAAACATTCCGTTCTTCAGGCAAGCTCTGGAAGTAGACAACTCAGTGACTTCAGAAAGCCCCTAAAACTGACCAGATTCAATAGACCCTTGGGAGGAAAAATAGAGAAACAAGAAGGACCGCTAATAGACACTTTGAGACAAGCTAACCTGCCTGGAACAAGTTCAGACAAAGAACAACCAAAGTTGCCTGCAAAGGACACTTTCTAACCCATTAAGTCAGGGTTTCAGAATCTGTCACCTATGTTGAGGTAGACTCTGGTGATACCGTTGTCATCTCTGCTCCCATGACTAACCCTTCCCTCTTATTCTTGTAACTAACCCAATGGGATGAACTGGTTCGCATGCTGGACTTTGGTGGTCGAGTCACTTTGCTCTGCGATCAGTTCCCTGTCTGGGGTGAGTACTCATTTGTTCCCATCTCCCCAGGGACAGTGTCACACAAGATACAGGTTGCTGGATGCTTCTGGTATGATGTATTGACAAACAAGGCAGCATCTTAACTAAAGGTACAAAGTAAGCTAATTGCACAATGAACAAAAAAAAAGTAAAAATAAAAGGATAAGGCAGGAAAGACTTGTATCCGAGGATACTGACGGAACACTGGAAAACCTAGCAAACAGAACACACAGAAGTTAGGCAAGGACTGAGTTCTGCCAGGCAGGACAGTGGTAACTATGGGTCCTCCCTGCCAAATTCTACCTATCAATAAGTCTGTAACTCCCTGAAACCTAGTCTTAGCCCACCATGGGCCAATAGATGATAATTCTAATTAAGGAGAAGAAAATCCAAGTTAAGAAATATTTCAATCTATGACAGTCACTTCAACCCAAACACATCAGCTGTGGTTTGAATGTGCCCCCTTCCAAATTCAGGTATTACCAATGTGATAGAATGGAGAGGGGGGCCTCAGAGGTCTTCAGGCTATGATACCATCTCCTTCATGAGTAGGATTGACATCCTTATGAAGGGGTTATCACATGACTAGCCAGACCTGGACACGTGAAGCATCTCCTCACCACATACCAAATGCTAGCACCTTGATATTGGACTCTCCTGACATCAGATCCTAACCCTTGACCTTCTATTTGTTGTGAGTTACCCACTCTTATTCTGTCTGTTATAGTAGCATAAGCAGGCTAAGACAATGTTTTAAATGTTAATTAGCACACTTGTGTGATTAAATATCCCCAAGTTAGCCTAGAAAACATCAACCTGAAAGCGTCTTATCTGAAGCTTGCTATCAGTGTTTGTATAAAGTTTACAAGATAACCAGAAGGAAGACTATTTAGATACTGGTAATTCAATTTTAAAAAAATGAAATCAGCAAACATCGTATCCAAACAATCTAAGCTATTGTCCGTCTGGCTTCGGTACAATTTTATCATTAAGCATCTTTCATCTAAATAATTCAGTAAAGAATTATTAATGGTCCTTGATTCTCTACCAAATACCTCTTTGCTGTTTCGTACTATGGAATCCAGGAATCGTTGAGGATAATTCAGCCTGTGTGGTTTTGTTTTATCAGATGTGGCTCTGAGAAGAAAATGGTCAGGGAGGGAGGTGGGTCTTAGTCACGTCTAAATATGAACAGCTCTTTATACACGGAGAGCATGAACCCACACTTTCTAAGGGCGCAATGCACGGAACTCACCTGGAATCTTTGCCATTTCTAAGAACATTTTGTGACCCTTCTGGTGAGAAAGGCCATAAAACCCACCGAAAAGCACTGAGTTTCAACCCAGTCCGGAGAAGTCCCTCGGCTTGGATTATTTTTCCTGGTGCCACTCATCAGAAGGCAGGTTTACCAACACACCCACCCTGAATCCAAGCCAAGAGCAAGCAGCATTGTGGAATCTGGGCAGCCGGGTGGAAGGAACATGAGGGGACTGCTGGGCAGCAGCTGGAGGAAGTTTGGCCATGCTGGCAGGGGGACGTACGAGTGGCTAACCAGCGAACCCAGCCTGCCACTTCTGGAGACCCAACTGCAGGTCTGTATCTCTGGATTCAGCCATTTTTTCCCCCTGAAGTATGTTACTTAGCTCTTTAACCCAACAATGCCTGTATTTTAAAACTTAGTGGACACGCGGAGTATTAAACTGATAGAATATGAGTTCTGTGATTAGCAATCTGCAGGAAATACGTGAGAGCTGGGGGACGGGGTTGGCAACCATGAATGTATCGGAATATTTGTTCTATCAATTATAGATCAAAGAACACCTGAGCCTAGAAACCAGGAGCTTTTTATTAATGTGTTGTAGCTGTGTTCTTTGCTCAGCATGCAATGTCTAGATGCTATATACAAGACTAAGAGGTTTAGGCTGTTCTTCCCAGTTGTGTAGTGAGTGCCGTGCCTAACAGTTCACAGAAACCGAGCATCTTCAGGAAGGAGAGCAGGGGATTGAGGAAGTTTTCTCTTTCACTAAGAAATACAGCAGCTGCTTCGAGTTGTCTGGCAAACCACCAAGGAGTATCAATCTCGAGCAGCATTAAAGAAAAGAAATAGAAATCTAAGAACAAAGATGCTATATAATCAGAGGATAAATGATGGCAGGCTGACCACACAAGAAATGGAAATGAACTTATTTTCTCATTTTCTCGAAAACTGGAGAGATTGGTGTTTACAATCTCCTAAACCTGTATTCATAGAAAATACATACTAGTGAAAAAAAAGATAGATCCTTCCCATGCTATAGCTTGAACTCAGAATTTTCCTAAAATGCCCCTTGAGTAAGCACAGACATCAGAAAATTATTAGAAATTAACAGACAACTTTGAGCACAGGAAAGAATTTTAGAGGCTTTGTGCAGGAATAACTTTTCTATATGAAGGAATAATAACTTTTCTATATTAATAATAATTTCAGCCATTACAGCATGAATAATCAAATAAGGAAATTAAGAGTGCTATAATGCATTTGACCTATAGCTCTGAAGTTTTTCTTAACTGGAAAAATAAAGTACTTTGTCTCAAGAGGTTGCAGGACTCTGCATGCTAAATAACAGAGCAAAACAAGAACACTTCTAATACTATTTAGCATTTGCACAAAACTAACAAACAGTAATACTGGTTTCATTTAGGGCTGTATTATTTTTTCTTTCTCATTTTTTGCAACTAATAGTGATAACACTAAAGGTGTCATCATTGTAAGCAACAGCATCTATGACATGAAACCTTTTAAAGAGAGTGCTAAGTATCTTTGTATCCAGTGCATATTAAATTTATCGAGTATAATAGAGAATTTAAAATTTGATGACCATAGTAGACCAGAAAGAATTATCATCTGTTATTAATATAAAATAAATTTAAAAATACTTTGCAAAAAAATGATCTGTGTTTTTTAGGGTGATTATTATTTTAAAGAGGATGGTAGCTTTAACATATCAATGATTAAACTAGAAAGAGAAAACAAATTATAGTTAAATTTCTTCTTTACTCAAATTTGATTTGTTATGTCAATGGATTCTTTATTGTTTTATGACTTTTTATGCTTTTACAACGAAAAGGTCCATAAAATGTCTCAATAGATATTAAGTACATTATTCCGATATTAAACTAGATTACATGTGAGAAAACAAAAACTTCTCTAGTTTAAAATATCAATCAACCACAAAATATATTACTAATTTCTACTGAATATAATATATACATTAAATATGAATTTAGTAGTACTGTTTTATGCTCACCTTACTTTCTAGCCTTATTAACACAATTTCTAGGGTTTTTTCTGTTTTCTTTTTAATCTTAGGATTTATTTTTTTTTAAACAGTTTCTCTGTGTAGCCCTGGTTGTCCTGGAACTGACTTTGTAGACCAGGCTGGCCTTGAATTCACAGAGATCCTCCTGCCTCTGTGTCCCAAGCACTGGGATTAAAGGTGTATGCCGCCACCACCCAGCTGCCTTTAGTATTTTACTGTTAGAAAATTTGAGACCATTGAAACATGAAGATAAAGACTCACCATTCACTGAGATCTTTAAACACATTAATTCACTTTGTTCGTTTGGTAATCCTCAAAATCAGACACCATTATTTCCATTACCAAGAGGAGAGAACTCACATCCGGAGAGGGTACGTGCTCTCCATGGTCACAGAGGAGAGGGATTTCAAAAACGGTAACTGTCAAACCCAAAGACCACAGCTGCTCCGTTTCTTATGAAGGGTTTGGCTTTCTAGATTGCTTGAGGTAAAAGTTCCGAATTCATGTATTACCAACAATAAAAAAAAAATATGGCAGTGTAAGCACAGAACCAATATCTAACTCTGAGCCAGAAAAACACACATTGTAAAGCCTTTAGGGAATAAGGAAAGATTATCCACACAAAGCAAGATGAGTCAGTTGTCCTGCCAATTCCATCCAAATCAGACAGAAGTCCACAGTAGGAGTGAGAGGGGGAGCAACAACTCTCGAGGTAGCATCTATGCCCACTATTCCTATGCAGTGAACTTGCTGTTTCATTGCCTTATTTTGTTTTCCTTTTACTTTCATTCTTCCTATCTTTTTCTTCCTTTATCTATTCTTAAAATTTTGCTTATTTATTATGTATACAGTGTTCTGTCTGCATACCAGAAGAGGGCATCAGATCTAATTATAGATGGCTGTGAGCCTCTAAGTGGTTACTGGGAATTGAACTCAGAACCTCCGGAAGAGCAGTGAGTGCTCATAATCTCTGAGCCATCTCTTTAGCCTCTATTATTATTATTATCATCATCATCATCACCACCACCACATTCTTTTCACCTTTAAAATATTTCCTTTCCCATGGTCACAGATATTTGCATTTTTACATTGTGTTTTATTTATATAATACAGAAACTTTAAAATACACCCTTAGTAATTGATCTTAAATCTTACTGATCTTAAAACAGTATACATGTGATTACAACAGCATTTTTAGTCTGCATTCCAACTCTGCTATTGAAGCATCAATTCATGACATTATTTACCCCATCAGGAACCATTATTATTCTTGTGAGCCAACACTGTAAAATTAAAACCCTTTGGGTTGTATGAGAATTTTCATGTGACTTGCTAGTTTTCACTCATGTACCCCGGGCTGATCTCAAACTCGCTGTGCAGCTAAGGGCAGACTCATCGGACTCCTCCTTTCGCCCCTTCCCTCCCCAATGCTGGGATTACAGATTTGAGTCACCATATTGGATTATGTGTAAATTCTTTTTTTCTTAAAAATTTCAGAAACTTTCGGGTCACAGGTAGTCGTGTATACCTGTGATCCCGGCACCCAGGGGTCAGAGGCAAAGAGAAATCTCTACAAGTTCAAAGCCAACCACAGCAAGACTGTCTCAACATCTCCTACAAAAATAAAAATATATAGATCAATAAATTTTCCATTCTGTTTGTCATACCAATATTACATAAACGGGATTAATTATAACTCTAAGTGAAGCTATGAAACCCAAACTCATTAATTATTTACATGTGGTATGAACTTATAACCATGTGGGATTTTTGATCCAGAATTAATGATGAACGTTATGTAAGTCATCTGTGCCAATAAAACACTGTTGGCCTAATTTTAAACAAAGTAAGCATTTAAGTGATAAGGGTTCCCAGTGAAAATAATAAGTGGGACTTACCAAAATATTCTAACATTTTTAACTTCAATGTCAATGTGTGCTTGGATATTCTGAATACACACTTCGGCGTGTCTTTCACTTTATTTCACCTAGGGGTCCCTGGGTACACTCGCGAGACCCACCTTCCCTCCTCTTCTGTCTCATCTCATTGCTAACTGCAGGGCACCCAGCAGGTGAGCTCCGCCCAGGCGGATGTGGAGCCTTTCCTGTGCATCCTGCTTCCGGCCACCATCATGCTTTTCCTGGCCTTCCTGCTGCTCTTCCTGTACCGACGCTGCCAGGCCCGACAGGTCCAAGGCCAGGTGTTCAGCATCGACCTCCCAGAGCCCACTTCCGGAGAGGTGACCGACTTCTTGCCCAGTCTGCCTTGGGGCAGCGAGCAGAGTGTCCCCTACTCCCCACTGCCGGTCTCTGGGACTCTGCACGTGACCTGCCTGCCACCCTCCTACGAAGAAGCCATGGGGAACCCGCCTGGGAAAGAGGTCCTGGACACGCTGCCTCAGAATAAAGAAGAGTCACCCTGACCAGAGGAGCAAAAGTTAAATCTTCCAGAAACCCTCTGAAACATGCTGCCAATCTTTATTTACAGACGTGCAGGAGAAAAGGCCGTCCAGATCCAAGAAGCTGCGACTCGTTGCCGCCCTACCCTTAGGCTGCTTTCCGAGTATGAAACAGATAGACCTACATCCCAGTTCCTTAGGCAAGAGACCCCCAGGTTCTTAGACATAGCTGAACCCCCTACGTCAACAACACCCCTTAGAGAAGTGGAAAAGTTCGGTGTTGAGAGGTAAACGAAGAGCCGAATGACTAGGGGAATTCCTATACTAAGGATGGTTCTGAGCAGCCCAGGGAAAAAGGCCAGGCCAGCTAAAGGCCACTGCTTTTGCTGCCACATGAAATTTGTTCTCCTAAACCAGTTTTGCAGAGTCTCCTAGCTTTACTGCTGTGACCATTTCAAGAAAGAGTTCTAGAAGCAACAGAAGGCATCTCTAGAGCTTCGGAGTAAATTGTAAAAGAGTCATAGTCTGTGTTTCAATATAAATGGAAATATAGGTTTGCAAATATTTTAGTTAAAAAATAACCCTTTCTAGCATTATTTCCTTTCTATATAGCACTCATATCTGCCCTCTGGTTCAAGTTTCTGGAGCGGGAATGGAATTTGTCTGGGTTCCATCAGAATGTCTCCCAGGGCACCAATGCTATGTAGAAGTGAGTTACTATAATCTTGCATTGTCTTACTGTTTATTTTTATGCTATGGTCGTTTTCATATCCTGTAGCGCTACTGTATTGCACTAGAATACCATAATTGACTCTGTTGTAGTTTTCGTCATTGAAAATAAAGGTCAAAAACTTGGGGTCACATGCTTAAATAGAACAGGTTTGCCCCTAACAGAAACCTTGTAAACCACAAAATCCCAACCCTAGCTTTACAGACAATGAAGCTAGAGCTAAGCCACTGTCTGTGGTAATAGCCCTGTAAAGGCAGAACTGTGACTAGAAGCCTGACCTCTGTGTCCTGACAAAGAGTGCTTCTACAGCCGGAGATGTTTACCCCCAGATCTCATTCAGGTGGGACTTCAGCCCACACTCCTCATGGGTTTGGGGCTCTCACTGCAGGCTAGTTTGGGGTTAATAGCAATCTGCCTTGATGGTTTTCAAATGGAGAAGTAGAGGTGAGTGTTCCTAACTGGAAGGTGGATCGCCAACAGCCATGGAGATAACAAAGTAGGCGCTGGTGTTGGGGTGTGTGTGTGTGTGTTACATAATTCTTCAAATCTTACTAATATACTTTAAAAACAACTTTTGCTGTTTTTACAATATAAACTAGACAATGCTTTGATGAGCACAGATGATTAAAACAGTGCAGCTTTTATCTCTTTGACATTTTTATGCCATATTTGCCAATGTTGTAGATTGTAGGAAAACAAAGTAAGCAAAAACAGGGTACTTTTCTTTTAAAATGTAATCTGATAAGAATAATGGTTTTAGTTCGGAAAACTAAAGCAAATATAACCTACAAAGGTGGAAAATCAATAGAATTTCTTTTAGGGATTTTGTTTTTGTTTTGTTTTTCAAGACAAGGTTTCTCTGTAGCATCGAAGCCTGTCCTAGAACTGGCTCTGATGACCAGGCAGGTCTCAAGCTCCTAGAGATCCACCAAGTAATGAGATTAAAGGTGAGCTCCACCAACGCCCAGCTGGGAAATTTCTTGTAATAAAAATTCTATAATGGTCTTTGAAGGAAATAAAGAAACAAGTACAGTAGGGATCTTACCACCCAGTTGAGAAGGCTCAGTCAGTAACATGTTTGCCAGGCAAGCATATGGGCCTCAGTTTGATTGCCAAGAACACACATTAAAAAGCCAGGTAATCAGTAGTCTGCCAACAATGGAGAGTCAGAAAGCAGGGGCTCTCTGGGGCTTGCTAGCCAGATAGTTTACTCTAATTGGTGAAGTCTGGTTTCAGTGAGAGACTGTCTCAATAATACTAATACTACTACTAATAGTAATAATATACAGAGTAATTAAAGAAGTCACCCAATGTTAAACTTCAGCCTTGACATGCATGTAAATATACAAGTACTCACCCACACATGCGTACACACATGCGCATACACATAAAATCCAATACAAATGCACAAAGCACATGAAGTATTCTTAGTCTTTGTTGGATGTCACATATCTGCATGTGATGTCTGGGGCTACTACAGCTGTCTTGTAACCGTGAGTCAAGCATCATTCCTTACTGATAATGAGAGTAACAGAACAGGAAAATAAGAAACACACACTGACGGCTGAGTGAGTAGAGCAGCATGTATGTAACTAAGCCTGTATTTCACCGTTTCATATGACTGCCAATCACTTAAGCCAGGCTTGCTACATAGACCAAATAATCCCAACAGCTACCAGTTTCTAAAGACTACTAAAGACAGGCATTACTATGTTTTAAAGTGTTTTGATGACATTTACTGTTAGCCCCTGAAGAGATGGCTCAGCGGGTAAGAGCTCTTCCAGAGGACGAGGGTTCAATTCCCAGCCCTAATGGCTCACAACAGGCGACTCGATGCCCTCTTCTGGCTTCTACGAGCACTAGGCACACAGATGATGCACTGACACGCATGCAGGAAGAGCATCCATACACAGAAAATAATTTTAAAAAACGATTAAGACTTGTTTTAAATGCTCTTGCAATCTAGGGAATAAAATACTTTATGCCACCAAACTGAAGGAGGAACACAGATACAAACTCTAAGGCTGGACTTGCCAGATCCTACATGCCACTTGTTTCTGTACCTCCAACAACACAAGGGCGTTTTTTGAATAGTTGAAAAACATGAGGACATTTTCGGGCACACCAAATTCAAATTTCAGAGTCTAAAAGTAGAGTGTCATTGGCTCACAGACACTCTTCCTCCCAACTATGGCTACCTTTTCTCTCCAAGTGAGGGGGTGCCCACAGATGTCAGGCAGGGAGGTGAACAGTGCAAAGAGAGAATAAAAACTCAGCCTAGATTGACTTCATCCACCTGGAACAAGACTTCTAAAGACTGAAACCAAGTGCGTCATTGTCAGCATATTTAAAACTCAGTGCAATCTGGGGAAAAGGTTCCTGGTGTAATACGATCCCCAGTGCACAAGAAAGAGTAATTACATTGACCCTTAACTCAGGGCATATGTCATTTCTTCCAAGATGGGTTCTACCGACAGGTTGCCTATACTAGCTTACAGGCCTAAGGAAGGGTCTGGTCCTGTGTTGGTCATATAGATAGCAGAGAGGTCACTTGAACTATTAGCCACCTCTGGTCCTGGTTGTGGGAGCTCGGGGCGGCCTCTGACTATAAGAATCATTTAGATTATTAGGAATCTCTGGTCCTCATTGTGGGAGAGCTGTAAGGGCCATTTAGATTACTAGCCACATCGGGTCCTAGTATTAGGATCTGGGTATGCCCTATCCCAACAGGGTAATTAATCACCTCCAATTCCCAGCTTTCTAGATGGAAGAATTGTTTTGTTTTGTTATTTTGTTTTACATCTTTCTCATTGGGAAGACAATACTGCATGCTTAAAATTTCTGGTTTCTCTAGAGATCTGTGGCTCAAGGCCCTTCATACTGTGTTCCCAACACTCAAAGTCCAATTAGCTGCGTATGATATGACCTTCAGATCCTACATTTACTGCCTGGTTTCTCTCAGAAAACATTCACTGGCACCGGGAACAGACTCAGTGTTTTAGTTCCTTTCTTGTTGCCGCGATACATACTATGACCAAGGCAACTTGTACAGAAAGAGCTCATTTGAGCTCATGGTTTCAGAGCTAGGAGTCCATCACAGCAGGGAAACACGGCAGCAAGCAGCAGACATGGCGGCAGGAGGCTAAGCACTCACATCCTGGAAATGGGGTGTGACTATCTGCCGCACAACGCGGCCCCCTCTGCGCTCTATGCGCTAGAACCCAGTTCGGGAGCTTCGGGCAAGGGGCTGGAGGTTGAAAATACACACACAGAGACAGACCAACACACAGACCTTCCGACACTGGTACCAAAAGCCCCCCTTTGTTAGCACCATGCAGGCTTAAATACACTGCAGTCAACGGCCAACAGGTGAAAATCCCATCCTCTGGTCCTTTAAGCTAGGCACGGCTTCTAGTAACTTTAATTAGAAGGTTCTAGGAGCCAAGAGCAGCTGAAGGCCAGGACTCATTAGTCCCAACAACTATCTAACCTCGAAGCCCACCCCCAGTGATATACCTCTTCCAGCAAGGCCTCAACTCCTAAACCACCCCCAAATAGTGCCATCAGCAGGGGACCAATTATTCAAATACTGGCACGGTGGAAATTTCTCATTCAAACGACCAAATCAAGGAACGGCAAGCCTGACCACACAGCAAAATCACTTGTGCTGTGTAATGTTTTATTCTTCCGGCTTTTTGAGGGGCCCGCCACCCAGCTCCCAAATAAATCACACACGGGAGCTTATTATTACTTATGAATGCCTTGTCTTAGCTTGGCTTGTTTCTTGACAGCTTTTCTTCACTTCTGTTACCCCGTCTACCTTTTCCCTCTAGGCTTTTATCTTTCTTACTTCTGTATATCTTTCTTACCCCGTGGCTGGCTGGGTGACTCGGTGGCTGGCCCCTGATGTCCTCCTCTCCTTGTTCTCTTGCTGCTCCTGCTGCTGCTCCTGCTCCTCCTCTTCATTTCTCCTTTTATATTCTTTGCCTGTCAGCCCCGCCTATCCTCGCTTCTGCCTCACTATTGGCCATTCATCTTTTTATTAGCCCATCAGGTGTTTTAGACGGGCAAAGAATCACAGCTTCACAGTTAATCAAATGCAGCGTAAACAAAAGTCACACACCTGAAAATCATAGTCCCCAACATACTTGATAAAATCAAATGCAGCGTAAACAAAAGTCACACACCTGAAAATAATAGTCCCCAACATACTTGATAAACTTTAAAAAACCGAAACCAGGACTCACCCAGACTAGTCAAAGAGAAATAAAGCCAGAGTTGCAATAGGAAATTAAGGCTGAACGCTACTATGCCAGATAACACAAGCGGACCACGAAATACAGGCGAGTTTCACCGTGGACACAAGTAGGGTAATGTGTTTACTCAACACTAGATTTTCAAATGGAGCTCTAAGCCCTCACACATTACCCAGCATTCTTTACAAATGTCTATTGCACACTGTAGCCAACTCAGTTTGCAAGGCAAGGTTAGCAGCAGGCAGAGCCACCCATTGGCTGGGTGAAGGTCCTTGTGCTCTTCCTAGATAAAAATTGTGGGTGGGGCTGGAGAGATGGCTCAGAGGTTAAGAGCACTGCCTGCTCTTCAAGAGGTCCTGAGTTCAATTCCCAGCAACCACATGGTGGCTCACAGCCATCTGTAATGAGATCTAGTGCCCTCTTCTGGCCAGCAAGGATATAGACATACAGAACACTGTATACATAATAAATAAATAAATCTTTAAAAAAAAATGTGGGTGGACAGGAAGGCCTGCAAATGCCAGTGTCTAACAGCTTTCTCTTCCTTCTGTGTTTGACAGCAGGGAGTGTCCGCAGTGGCCAGAGAGAAGCAAGGGTAAGGGGATCTTCTAATGTTATACAGCTTAGATATGGTGGGCTCAGTCTCGCCAGTTATGGTCTCTCTATGGGCCTGGGGTGTTGGAGCTTCTGGCTCTTAGCAGTGGACAGATGCAGCAACGTTAAGCCTAGAGTCTGAGTTCCTTGACTCTGAAGACTAGACAGTTCTCTGGAACCTTTTGTGGTGACCAGGATGTGTAGATTCTCCTCTCTGGTTTCTGGTAACCTATCTGTTTTCTGCATCCACTGCCTCCCCACTCCCCTCTCTCAGTTTTCTTTTCAATTTCCCTTCTTCCTACCCTGGCTACTCTTGAACTATCCAGATGAACACGGAAGTTATCAATGGCTCCTGCCAGGATCCAGGAAACTTGCCTATGTTGGGACAACATTTGGGAGGCAAGGTATAGTTGGGCACCTACCTCTGCCTAGAAGCCAAGACACCTAGAAGATCTTCTCCAGAAAATTGAACAATAGGCTTTCCAGAACCACCAATATGTAGGCTTCCTGTGAGTAGGAGGCCAGGAGACCCAGCAGGCAGTCTTAAGTCACTGGGCCATGCTAGGACTGCGGGAAAAATTCAGGTCTATGGGCACTGCTGGCAGGTAGGCCTGAGGCCTCTAGCAATGGCTATTTCTTCAGCCGCCGAGTGGCATTTGCCAGTATTTTGTGCTGAGAAGCTGGATGCAGAGCTTGGGACCCAGCTGTTAGCCATAAGCAAGGTTGTTTAGAAACTCAACACCAGAAATTAGAAAGCAGTACTGAATCTCATTGTCGTCCCTCCCTGGCGTCCTTGTGTTTATAGCTCAGCCCAAACTACTGAAAGTAAGGATGAGAGAAACAAGAGGCACTATAGAGAGAAAAGGCTTTATTGCACCTGGTACTCCAATAGATGAGGGGACAGAGCACAGGAAGACGTCTTCTAGCTGACTCACTGAGTCCACCCACTTAGCCTGCTTACACAGCCCAAGAAAGGGATTTTGGACCAATCACAATCATTTGCTTAACATACACTGTGGACCAAGGACAACCAAGGAGACTTGCTAATCATGGTCTTGCTCCTCTCATCCAATTACAGTCATTGAAGCTGTGTTTTCAACCAACCGCAGGCCTGTCTCATAGACCATATGTCTCCTGTGCCATTATATGTGGGAAGTATGTGATCTGGTTTTTGATTTTGATATTACAGGGGATCACATTTAAGGTATTGCATGAATCTCAGAACAGTCTTTGAACTTTATAACAGTTTCAAACTTAGTTAAGACTATGCAGACTTTTGAAGTTAGACTGAATGCATTTTTGCGTTATGATGTGGCTATGAGCCTTTGGGCACTGAAAATAGAATGTAGTTGTTTGAAAGAAAATGCCCCTCAAAGGGAGTGGCACTATTAGGAGATGTGGCTTTGTTGGAGTAAGTATGGCCTTGTTGGAGGAAGTGTGTCACTGTGGAGGCAGACTTTGGGGTCTCATATGTGCTCATACCACACCCAGTGTCTCAGGCCACTTCCTGTTGTCTGCACAAAATGTGGAACTCGCAGCTACCTCTCCAGCATCATGTTTGCCTGCCTGCTGCCACGTCCGACCATGATGATAAGGGACTCAACCTCTGAGCGGCAAGCCACCTAATTAAATACTATTCTTTATTAGAATTGCCACGCTCATGGTATCTTCACAGAAATAAAACCCTAACTAAGACAAGTGCTTAGAATATAAAATTTTAAACTTATTCTTAACACTGACAGTGATTATAACAGATTGTTCCAGTTTTTATTTGAAAATGTCATACATGCATACAAGGTACTGCCCCTTACCCTACTCCAATTCCCTCCAAGACCACATGATCACATCTCCCTCTCAACTTCATATCTTCCTTTCATAATTAATTAATAAAGCCCACTGAGTCCAATTAAGGCTCCCCATAGGCACACAGCTACAAGGCTATCCACTGGGGCATGGAGTCCTAACAGGAGCCACACCCCTAAAGAAAAGTTACTTTCTTTCCCTAGCAACCATTAGGTATCAACTTCTAATAGCTAAGCAGGTTTTAACAGCATCTACTAATGCTTTACACCTTCCTGGTGCCCAAGTAGAAGTGGGTCCTCTCAGGATGTCTCAGTATGGTATTAGGAGCAAATAGATACAGCATATTCTTTTTTACTATGTATACAACATTCTGCCTCCGTGTATGCCCACACCCCAGAAGAGGGCGCCAGATCGCATTACAGATGGTTGTGAGCCACACTGTGGTTGCTGGGAATTGAATTCAGGACCTCTGGAAGAGCAGGCAGTTCTCTTAACCTCTGAGCCATCTCTCCAGCCCCTAGATAGCATATTCTTATTTACATGTTGACATAACTAGCAAACCCTGGTGGTACTAATTGCTCTCACTCAGAGAAATAGCAGAATTGAAAAAAAAATCACATCCAGAAGAATTAGATTTTTAACAGCTAAATAATATTTGAGTGGGAAATAATTCTAGCCAGAAAAGATTAAGAATGGGGGGGGGGATATAATCAAGGCACAGAGGAGAATGTGCACATCTTAACTAAAGTCTCCAGGGGACTAGAAAACATCTTTAGGATGTTACATCAGGAAAATTTTATAGCTTTTATTCACAAAAGGCTGTCTGAATAATTACCATGTATCAGGACACAACATGCAAAGTACTGGGCTAAGAGATAACTGTTATTTCTGAGGCTCCGCCCCCTAGAGTTTTGACAACCTTTCAGAATAGTGCAACCATCTAGGGAGCACGTATTTGTGGGTTTATAGAGACATTTCACAACTGATCCACTGTTGGGAGCTGTCAACCCCCAGATCCTAAATTTCTTGTAAACAACGTGGTATGTTTGCAGCTGCTTGGAGCACGAGACCCTCAGGAATTCCTGATGGCAGGGAAGTAGTTTCTGGTGGGTTTGGCTGGGGCGTGGCTATCAGTTAAGGATCCCTATATAAGCTGCCCCTGGACACAATAAGGGGGGCGTTCCTGTTTCAAGGATGACCTATGTCTCTGCCTGTGTGTCTTTGTGTTTAAATCTCCAGGCCCTTGCCCGAGACTCACCAATGGTCCTGCAGTACAGGCACTGTAATACAGGAGTAGTACGGTACTGTCTCGTAGTACAGGCAGGCGCTACAATTCACAACAGTGTCTATTTGTAGGAATGATTCCCTGAGCTGAAACATGTGCCCGAGACCACACAGACAGGAAGTATTGGGGCCTGACTGAAAACAGATTCTTTGTTTTGTTTTTTGAGACAAGGTTTCTCTTTGTTGCTTTGGAGCCTGTTCTGGAACTAGTTCTTGTAGACCAGGCTGGTCTTGAACTCACAGAGATCCACCTGCCTCTGCCTCCTGAGTGCTGGAATTAAAGGTGTGTGCCACCACCACCCGGCAAAAACAGATTTTTAAATGCAAATTTTAGTCGAGAAGGAAACACCTTCTTCTGAGTTGGTGGAAAAGTGACGGCTCTTGTGGCTTGAATAAGACTGGTCCCCATAGGCTCATAGATTTGAATGCTTAGTCACCAGGGAATGGAATTGTTTGAAAGGATTAGAAGGGTTAGGAGGTGTGGCTACATCAGCCCCAGTGTCATGTTTTCTCTGGCTGCTGCCTATGCACCAGGATGTAGTTCTCAGTTACTGCTCTAGCACTATGCCTGACTACCCCCCCCACACACACAATGTATGGCTGAATGGTATGAGAGCCATTGGTAATAATGTATGAGACTCTGTATCAGATCCAAGTGGGACAGTCACCTAAACCAGAATTCCTCAAACCATGATCTACAAACAGGTTCTGGCTCATAAAACGTGTGTGAAAAACCTAAGTTAACTAGAGCAGCTGAGAGTAGAGACACTTACAGCAAGTTAACTCTTATGAAACACCCACACATGACATTGGTTTACCCGACTGATACCAATTGAATTAATACATAATTAAGCATTTCATTTGTGGAATAAGAGTCACACAGCATGGACTGCTAGTGATCATTGCAAATACAATCATGTATTGGTTTTTGATCAACTAGGTATTTTATAATATTTATTGTATTACATTGTGTGTGTGTGTGTGTGTGTGTGCACATTCACTGAAGAGCTTGCAGAAGCATCTGGGGTCCCCTTGAGCTGGAGTTGTAAGTCACCTGACATGGATGGTTCAGCTGTTTGAAAGAACAGCCAACGCTCTTAATCACTGACTTAGAAATGCTCTTTAGAAGTAATAAATAGTCCTTCCTAGAAGGCAGCTTGAGAAGTATTAGTGTCCTAGGTGGGACTGATAAACCTTTTCCATTCTTTTTTCTTTTACTTTATTTATTTATTGTATACATAGTGTTCCACCTGCATGCATGTCTGCATGACAGAAGAGAGCAGCTGATCTCATTCCAGATGGCCGTGAGTCACCATATGGTTGCCGGGAATTGAGCTCATGACCTCTGAAAGAGCAGCAAGTGCTCTTAATCTCTGAGCCATCTCTCAAGCCCCCCCCCCCTTTCAATTCTTAATTACCAGTCACTTCTTTATGTCTGTCTGGATCTGAGCTCCTACAAGCAAATCCCAAAATACTCAGGCATGGGATGACCTGAGAGACCACCATGCAGCATCCATAAACAGGCTTAGAATTGACTGTCTTGTGTATATGCTGGAAGGAAACAGAGACAGTGTGCCACTGTAACACTTCAGTTTTATAAAGGTCATCAAAAGGTCACCTGATTCCTGTTTGTTCTTCTTATTGAGGTCTACTCATTCTCCGGAGATACTTTTTTTTTTTTATCAAAGTAAACTGAGCAGGAAAAATATCCATATGAATAAATGTATTGTTTTATAAAAGCCACTGTCTAGAAATATGGAAATAAGAGCCAGTTCTTTAATGTGTCCCAGTGAAGACACAGTGTGATGATTCTATAGCTACTTTGAAAGCTCCACACTGAAGACTGGAAGGTTCACTTAGCTGCCTGAAGGCTTTAGCAACTTATCTCAATCACGTTATTATTAGAACCATTTTCTCCTAGATGGTCAAGGACTAGGACTCTTCTAAATGCTTTGGAAAACATACACTATCTAGTTGTGAAATACATAGTAGTCTAATTTTACTCGGAAGCATGAACCCTTTTAAACATTGTATGTCGTGTGTATAGGCATGTGTGCATGTCCATGAGTGCACATGTGTCTGTGGAGGTCAGAGGCCAGTGTCTTCCTTTGTCACTCCCCACCTTATATTTTGAGGCAAAGTCTCTTAGTGTTTCAAGTTCCGGTTTTAGCTAGGCTGGCTGGCCCTGACAATCTGCTTAGCTTGCCCTAAAGTGCTGGGATTATGGATGTACACCAACTTTATTTGATGCTGGGGTTGCATCCTCCAGTCCTCATGTTTGAGCAGTCATACTTTACCACTGAGCCATCTCCCCGGTCCCCAGGACACGAGCTCTTTAAGACAACTATGGTGGGCCTCTAAGTCCCAGAAGCCATACACATTTTACTCTCACTAAAAATCCATGTTTTTGCTTGTAAACACATTTGCACCATAGATTTTAGTTTCCTCACCCCTTCACCCCACAATTCAACACATTTCTCTCCATTTCCTGTGGTGCAGAAAAAGGTGGTTTGTTCACAGGTACTCCTAAAAATATTCAATGTCTATCTATGTATTTAATAAATCCTCTTCTTGGCATTCATTCAACATTTATCAAGCAATTATTTATCTTCTGCTGAGCAGGTGCTCAGCAAAAATTGATCTGCATAGGTTGTCTGGAGTCTAAATAATAGAAGTGTATCATAGTTCTCATCAAAACTAAGATGCCAACATAATGCTTATTGCTAGTATAGTACAGAGCTATCCATTTTACAGTTAGCACATTTGAGATGGCAGAAACAATGCTTAAAAACAAAGATGAAATTACAGTGTGGGGGCAAAGACACAATTCCACAGTAAAAGACAACTTCACATTAAGACATGTGAAGGCTAGGAAGAAAACTTTATACATAAAATGCTTCACTACTATCAACCCCATTCAGAGCAAATTCTCATCAAACTATAATTTCTAAAAATCCTATCTCTCCACGGTGTCATAAAATGTTATTTTTAATGATTTATTTTTATTTTGTGTACACTAGTGTTTTGCCTGCACATTTGTATGTGTGAGGGTGTCGAATCACTTGGAGCTGGGGTTACAAACAGTTGGAAACTGCCATGTGGGTTCTTGGAATTGAACCCAAGACCTCTGGAAGAGCAGCCAGCGTTGAGCCATCTCTCCATCCTATCCTCATAGATTCTGTGGGTACCACAGGGACAGCCGACATCTTCTCCAGGACCTCTAGGGTATGTCTCAACTAAGACTTCAGGGTATCTGCAAGTAACTCATTGGAAGGAGCTGGAATTATCCAAATACTTGTTACTGTCACTTGAATGTAGCATATCCCATATGGGCATGTGAGTTTGATCACTTGGTCTCCATCCAATGACATTATTCTGGGAGATTGTAGAACCATTATGGGGTGGGTCACTGAAGTGCGGGTGGGCTTGAAGTTTAGAGCTTGGCCTCACTTTTCTTTTCTGTTTTCTGACTACAGACTATGATGCCACAAACCACCTCGCTCTCCTGTTCGCACGCCCTCTCCACCATGGTGGGCAGTAGCTCCACAAACTCTAAGAAGCTGTTTCTTATCTTTCTTATCAGTATTTTTCTAAACAGCATCAATGAAAGTAGGCAATACAGAAAATCAGCACCATCGTGGAGCTAATAGGGGTGTGAGCCTGGCATGCACTTCATGGGCCTTTAGGATCACTCTGCTGGAGGAATGCAGGAGACTTTAGAGACAGCAGAGGTCTGTACTCATGAGCTTTCCAGTCTCTCCTGGACATGCACAGAGTGAGGACACCTCTGGATTGCCCAGTGCACACCACCCCCACTAAGCTCAGGGAGGCTGCTCTGCCTTCTTGTTACAGATGTCACCTCCTAACAATGACCTGTTTGCAATCCACTCACCACCATGGTTTCTTCTTTGTGCACTCTTGGCTGGTGAGTCTCTGTGTGCAATGGCCTCCAGGTACTGCCTACTGCTCCTCATTGGAAGAGAAGGTTGTTAAAAAAGCCTTGGGGAGAAATTCATGTGCTAGAGAAGCTTCATTCAGTCATAAAGTAAAATATTGGTCATAAGTTCACTGTTTGTGAATCTATATA